>NW_022987409.1:950977-1550977 GCF_902827165.1 Trematomus bernacchii
CAGCAGCGAAGCAGCCCCAGAGATAACTCTTTCTTCATTGTTTTTTGTGTATTCAGTCAAGCAGGTCAAAGTTACAAAGCACTTCACATCTTATTAATCGGCCTAGTTTTACCTTACCAGTGCAGTGGTAAAGTAATCTGTAGAAAAGCACTGTATTTAGGTTAGCCTTCATAGTAAGGCTACATTAAATGTTATAAATAATATTCATTGTGTCCTTTCTACTGTATATTATGCATATATTCCTGTCTATTGCTTTTATTTGTATTTAATGTTATTAGGTTTATACTTGTTTCCACACATTTCACAATTTGGGATGAATGAAGTATCTATCTATCTATCTATCTATCTATCTATCTATCTATCTATCTATCTATCTATCTATATATATATATATATATATATATATATATATATCTATATATATATAGATATATATATATAGATATATCTATATATCTATATATATTGAAGAATTTATCGCCGGCCACTAGAGGGCAGCGTGTCACTGCTGTCGCACAGGATATGCCGTGCTCTGACCCGGTAGTACTGAGCAGCCATCTTAGTTCAAACATTGTTCATTCACTCCGCCTCGTGTCGAGACGTTCATCCACTCACACATGTAAGACTGTTCCCACTATTGTTGGTGTATATATACGTGGTGTCGTAGCATATATTTGTGTTGTGTTAATGATGACATGCATGTATGTAATACTTTGTCAGCTTACCTCACTGTATTACTCTGTTTCAGGGTGTCGTCATCTTTGTCATTAAAACACTGAAACTGACATTGAGGAGTGTGTTTCTTCATGACGACACCATGGTCGTTGTTGGATGCCCTGCCCCCGGCTGCGAGTTCAAATCCGAAGACGTATCTGAAGCACTCGTCATTGCCCTATTGACGATTCATGGATTTAGCCACCAGCACGCAGCGCCTGTCATGGCCGCGCCAGCCCAGGCCCCAGCCCCTCACGGCCCGAGACTCGATCGGCCCAAAGTTGATGTGGGCGTATCGATAGAGGAATGGAACGTGTTCATCCGCCGTTGGAATGTATTCCGCGCCGGCTCAGGCATAGGGAATGCCCAGGCCCCATTCCAGCTGTTTCAGTGCGCTGGGCCTGTACTTGGAGACAGCCTGTTGAAAGCCGTCCCCGACGCCGCTTCCGGACCCTTACCAGATCTGATTGCCGTCATGCGTTCCCTAGCTGTCATCCCGGTCGCTACATGCGTCCTGCGCACCGAGCTACTCCAGTTACGCCAGGAACGCGACGAGACATTCCGCGCATTCGCTGCCAGAGTGCGGGGTAAAGCAGAGACATGCGCATATAATGCGGTATGCGAGTGTGGTAAAGACGTGGACTATACCGACCACATTATCCGTGATGTTCTGCTCAATGGCATCTATGACTCGGACATACGCCGCGAGACGCTGGGGACATCTGATGTCCTGGTCAAGCCAGTTAACGATGTAATTGCACTCGTCGAGAACAAAGAGATGGCCCGTAACGCTCTCCCGTCGTCCTCCCTATCAGCCATGTCGTCATTCCGGCGCCTGCAGACGACTCCACAGACGAGCCCCGCCCCGAGCCCTGCGGCCGGGGCTAAACGTGCCTCGTGCCCGGAATGTAAGAGTGTCTTCAACGTCTTCACGGAGGGGCCTCGCGGGTGGAATCCGAAGCCTCACCTGGTGTGCATCGGCTGCTACAGGGCCCGCCGACGACAGAGGCGTCCACAGCCGTCATCCGACAGTCAACATGCCGCCATGGGGTCGGAGCTGGTCTCCCAGGACAATATTAACCCTCCGACAAACAATGGAGATTCACCATGGCTACCTGTTGCTGTTCTACCTGAGAGACGCAAGAAGAAGACAAAGCGGGGATGCCGGGCCGGGTTGCTGGTCAGACTGAGAAAACGAGAAAATCGGCCCCCTCTTCCAAGTATTCTTCTGGCTAATGTTCAATCCATTGAAAATAAGCTAGATGAACTCAGAAGCCGGATTGCTTTTCAACGGGACATTAAGAACTGTAACGTGTTAATTCTCACTGAGACTTGGCTCAACCCCGCTATCCCGGACTCCGCTATTGTCCCTGACGGATTCTCTATTTTTCGTCAGGACCGGACTGCTAACTCGGGGAAAAGTAAGGGAGGCGGTGTGTGTGTAATGACTAACAACAACTGGTGCTCAGATGTGAAGATTATTTCATCGGACTGTTCCGCACAGCTAGAGCACCTCATGATCTCATGTCGGGCCTTCCATCTGTCGAGGGAATTCACATCTGTTGTGATAACAGCAGTGTATATCCCGCCGCAGCCACTCGCCGACAACAACACGGCACTCGATCAGCTGTTTGGGTTTATTGATAAAACCGAGACTTCACGGCCAGATGCGGCGTTCGTTGTGGCCGGAGATTTCAACACCGCCAACATGAAGAAGGTTTTGCCAAAATATTACCAACACATCAACTTCCCGACGCGCGGGGGAAACATACTGGACCATGTTTATTCCCCTTTCCGGAATGGATATAAGGCTCTCCCTCGCCCTCCCTTCGGCAAATCAGACCATATCTCACTACTGTTGTTGCCTGCTTACAAGCAGAAACTTAAAAGGGACAGACCGATAACAAGGACAGTACAACGATGGAGCGAGGAGTCAGATTCAGCACTGCAGGATTGCTTTGCATCTACGGATTGGAGTGTGTTTGAGGACAATAACATCAACACACACACGGACACTGTCATCTGCTACATTGGGAAATGCATCGATGACGTGGTACCGAAGGTTTCTGTACGGACATTCCCAAATCAAAAGCCCTGGGTAAACGGTGAGGTGCGCGGCAAACTGAAAGCGCGCACTCTCGCGCACACAGCGGGAGATTTGGAGGAGTACACGAAGTCTAGGTATGATCTCCGGAGAGCAATTCAAAATGCAAAGAGACAGTACAAAGACAAGGTGGAATCTGACTTCAAAGGCTGTAACACTAGGAATATGTGGGCGGGACTAAGGACAATGACTGACTACAAAGGAGCAGCGGGGGGTGCTGCGGGAGTGTCTGCGTGCGCATCTCTCCCAGATGAGCTAAACAGTTTTTTTTGCACGCTTTGAGAGCAGCCAGGCTGTGGAGGTACAGAGGGACCAGGAGCTACACTGCCCTTTTGTTTTAAATAGGGCAGATGTGTGTAAATCCTTTAAAAGGGTTAACCCACACAAGGCTCCTGGACCTGATGGCATCCCTGGCCGTGTTCTCAGGGTGTGTGCAGTTCAGCTGGCAGAGGTGTTCACAGACATCTTCAACAGGTCCCTGCTGCAGTCTGTAGTCCCCACATGTCTTAAACACTCCACCATCATTCCTGTCCCCAAAAAGACAATCATCACCTGCCCCAACGACTACCGCCCAGTAGCACTCACCTCCATCATAATGAAGTGCTTTGAGCGGTTAGTCAAATTATTCATCACCCTCCTCCCTCCCTGAATCTCTGGACCCCCTGCAGTTTGCCTACAGAGCAAACAGGTCCACAGACGACGCCATAGCCCTCACCCTCCACACTGCCCTCTCACACCTGGACCCGAAGAACAGGAACACATATGTGAGAATGCTGTTCATTGACTACAGTTCAGCATTCAACACCATTGTGCCCTCCAAGCTGGCCATCAAGCTCAGAGACCTCGGGCTCAACAGCGCCCTCTGTGACTGGATCCTGAACTTCCTGACGGGCAGACCCCAGGCAGTGCGGGTGGGAAATATCACATCCTCCACCCTGATTCTCAACACCGGTGCCCCTCAAGGCTGCGTGCTCAGCCCTCTCCTCTACTCCCTGTTCACCCACGACTGCGTGGCCACACACAGCTCCAACACCATCGTGAAGTTTGCTGATGACACGACCGTCATCGGCCAGATCACAGACGATGACGAGACGGCGTACAGAGAGGAGGTCGAAAACCTGACATCTTGGTGCCAGGAGAACAACCTCCATCTCAACATCAGCAAAACTAAGGAGCTGATTGTGGATTAAAGGAAGCAGCAGGGAGAGGGACACGCCCCCATCGCCATCAATGGGACTACGGTGGAGAGAGTCAAAAGCTTCAGGTTCCTTGGGGTCCACATCACTGAGGACCTGACATGGTCTCTTCACACCACCACCATCACCAAGAAAGCTCGACAGCGGCTCTTCTTCCTCCGCAGGTTGAGGAGGTTCAAAATGGATTCCAGGATACTCTGCAACTTCTACAGGTGCACGATAGAGAGTATCCTCACTGGCAGCATGACGGCCTGGTACGGCAGCTGCACCGACCTCGATCGTAAGGCTTTACAGAGGGTGGTGAAAACTGCACAGCACATCACCAGGACGGAGCTGCCATCCATGGAGGACCTTTACTCCCAGCGGCTCAGGAAGAAATCACTACGGATTATCAAAGACCCCCATCACCCCAGCCACAAACTGTTCTTTCTGTTGCCGTCTGGCAGACGTTACCGCAGCATCCTGGCAAGGACAAGAAGATTCGGAGACAGTTTCTTCCCGCGGGCAGTGAGACTGTTAAAAAATTGAACTGTTGAAACAACTTCAAACATTCAACTGCTACTCAGTAGTATGTATCTAATACCTAATATATATATATCATTCCAATAACTTGTATATAGACTCATACTGCACTATTCCACATCATAACTTTATTTCATTTTTATAACTATTATTATTTTTGTATTGCTCATGCTCTTATTGTTATTATGTTATGTTATTATGTTGCATTGTTGGAGAAGCCTGTGACATAAGATTTTCAACTGCATAATTACTCTGTAGCTATGTCAGATTGACAATAAAGAACCTTGAAACCTTGAAACCAGGTCTCGTCGGTGCGAGCTGGAGCCCGCCCTGGCCAACGTCACGGGAGCCATCGCCGACGCCGCGCCCCTACGTCGCACAGCTGTCTCAACAAGCCTGCACCTATCAGACTCGAGCACCACATCTTCTCCAAAGGCGAATGGAGACGAGCCAGGATGAGAGACCACCCCCGAGCATTGATCACCATCTCGATGGACTCGCCAGTCGGGCTGAGGGATGGCACCAGCAACCGGGGCTCGGCCGACGGAGCTCGGATATCCGACGGAGCGGACACTGGCGCGCAGTCGGACCTTTGGTCTCTGGAGGAGTTCCTGGCCTGCGGTTTCGCGCGGGACGACTTGCGACCCGTCAGCCTCAGCCTGTCGGCCGCCAACCGCTCCCCTATAGCCATCGAGGGAGCGTTCTTCGCCAGGCTCTCGACGACCTGCAGCGGGGGGCGTGTTACATCCTGCCGTTCCATGGTATACGTGAGCAGCTCAGTCCGGGCCATGTACCTATCCTACGAGTCGTTGCTCAACCTCGGCCTCTTGCCCGTGGGCTTCCCGTCGGACGACATTGCAGGGGGGCCCCAGGACGGGTGTGGCCCTGACACGGCTGACACGCCAGACCAGCCCTTATCCGTCAATGCGACGAGGTCAACCAACGGCGGCTGCGTGGGGCCAGGTGACCCCCAGGACGCCCAGTGCTCATGTCCTCAGCGCACGGTCCCCCCGGCGCGCCCCGCAGCTCTGCCATTCCCTTGTACGCCAGAGAACAACAGCCGGATGAAAGGTTGGCTGCTCGGGAGATATGCCTCGTCGACATTCAATACTTGCCCCCATCGGGCACTACCATGCATGGAGGGGCCACCTATCGAGATGCACGTGGACCCCGCAGCTACGCCTAAGGCATGCCACACCGCGGCTACAGTGCCTCTACACTGGCAGCGGAGGGTCCACGATGACCTCCTGCGGGACGAAGCCCTCGGGGTCATTGAACGCGTACCATACGGCGAGCCAGTGGCGTGGTGCCATCGCATGGTAGTCACTCGGAAGCACGACGGTTCCCCCCGCAGGACTGTGGACCTCTCCCCCCTCAACAAGTTCTGCCAATCCAGAACACCATCCACTATGACACCGACCTGGAGCAACCCTGGTGGAGGACCATCGACTTCCTGACGCGTGTCGGCCGGTCGGGCATCGTGTTGAACCCGGACAAGCTTCAGTTCGCGGAGAGGTGCGTCGACTTCGCCGGCTTCAGGGTGTCGGAATCTACCATCGAACCGCTCCCGAAATACTTGGACGCCATCCGGGACTTCCCCACCCCAGGCTCCACGACGGACATCAGGAGTTGGTTTGGCCTCGTCAACCAGGTGGCTAACTACGCCCAGCTGCGTGACACGATGGCCCCATTTAAGCCGTTCCTCAGCCCGCGCTGTGTGTTCCTATGGTCCCCCGTTCTGGAGGAGGCCTTCCAGACGTCCAAGCAAGCCATAATGGAGGCCATCCGCGAGGGCGTGGAGATCTACGACATGCAGAAGCGTACCTGCCTCCGCCCTGACTGGTCCATGCGTGGCATTGGCTACTTCCTGCTCCAGCAACATTGTCACTGTGCCTCGGGCATACCGGACTGCTGTCCAGGAGGATGGAGGATCACCCTCGCGGGTTCGCGTTTCCTGTCCCCTGCGGAGCAGCGCTATGCGGCCGTCGAGGGAGAGGCCCTAGCTGTGGCCTGGGGTCTGGAACAGACGCGGTACTTCACGCAGGGGTCCGACAACCTCGTCGTGGTCACCGACCATAAGCCATTGGTGAAGATCTTTGGTGACCGTACGCTGGATGAGATAACAAACTCGCGTCTGTTTAGACTCAAGCAGCGCACCCTCCCATGGCGCTTCGACATTGTGCATCTGCCTGGCAAGAGCAACTATGCCGCTGATGCCACGTCAAGGCATCCTTCCCCCTCGGGCTCAGCGAACGGCCTCTTACTGGGGCTGCCGAGCGGGCCTGACGCCGTGGAGTCAGCACTCATGGCCTCCATCCGCGACGACGCACGGGAGCTCGGAGCCGTCTCTTGGCCCCTCCTCGCACGGGAGACAGCGGCTGACGGATGCCTCGGCCACCTCCTCCAACTCATCGAGCAGGAGGGTGGGATTGACGTTAACGACCCTGCCCTGGCGAGTCTGTCATCGGTCTGTGAGTCCGTCTACGCACAGGACGGCGTCCTGCTCTATCGGGACCGTGTCGTGGTCCCCCCATCCCTCCGTGGGAGAGTCCTTCGGCATCTCCATGCCGCTCACCAGGGGACCTCAGCGATGGGGCAGCATGCCCGAGCCATAGTTTACTGGCCCGGGATGTCCGGGGACATTCAGGCCACCAGGGACGGGTGTGCAGACTGCAACCGCAATGCTCCGTCACAGGCGGCTACACCCCCCCTGCCGTCACCACCCCCGTCCACGCCATTCGAGGCGGTGTTTGCTGACTTCTTCGACTATGGGGGCCGCCACTACCTAGTTGTCGGGGATCGGCTTTCGGGCTGGGTAGAGGTCCTGAGTTCTACGGCGGGTACTGCCCTGGCGGGCTCAGCTGGCCTGGTCCAATACCTGCCGGCACGCTACGAGCCCGAGTCCGGCAGCTGGATACGGGATTTAGACCGTTAATCTATTCCAGCCTATAGCTTTCCGGTCTGGGGGGGATGAAGAGTTTATCGCCGGCCACTAGAGGGCAGCGTGTCACTGCTGTCGCACAGGATATGCCGTGCTCTGACCCGGTAGTACTGAGCAGCCATCTTAGTTCAAACATTGTTCATTCACTCCGCCTCGTGTCGAGACGTTCATCCACTCACACATGTAAAACTGTTCCCACTATTGTTGGTGTATATATACGTGGTGTCGTAGCATATATTTGTGTTGTGTTAATGATGACATGCATGTATGTAATACTTTGTCAGCTTACCTCACTGTATTACTCTGTTACAGGGTGTCGTCATCTTTGTCATTAAAACACTGAAACTGACATTGAGGAGTGTGTTTCTTCATATATATATATATCTATATAGATATATATATATCTATATGTAGCTGGCGCTACTGTTTTATGGATTATCTGTCAGATCATTTTTGTACGTGGCTGGGCAGCCACTGCCCCTTTAAGACACACCCCCCTTCTTTAGTCAGCTGGTCTTTCCATATAAGGAAAACGCCGCAGCTGTACGTAGTTCAGCATCTCCCGCTACACTTGAAATGCCCACTGGCACCTCATCCAAATCAGCTGTGACTATTACGAGTGTGTTCTTGTTCTGGTCATCGTTGTCTGGCTGATAGGAGTGTATTTCCCCTATACGAGGCTTCTTGGCAGCCCCAGCAGAGACCGTGTAAAGAATCACCGCTGCGGAGGTGTCCAGTGAGGTGATATTTGAGTGGATGCTTTGCATTAGGGGTAGGGGCGACCAGAGGATTAGTTTGCTACTGTTTTGCCTTCCCTTTTCTCTTTTTTTGTTTTTTTGTTACATTTTATCGTGCCTAAATACTATGTTTGCCTATGTATTGATTTGCCTTCCTTCTATGTTTTGCTTATAGACTAGTTTGTTGTATCATTGTGTACAAACTAGTGATTGAGTTTTTAAAGCTACATCACCCTCCTTGTAACGACCCACCTTTTAATACTGTCTCTGTGCTTTTTATCCTTCTTCAGTGACAATCCTGTCCATATGTGGAGCGGAGCATGTGGGTTGCTGGGCACTTTTTGCATGCAGATAGGTATATGGGTGATTTGCAGTGATTGTTAATTGAAAGCAGCTACACGTGGTGATATTGTGATTCTGGAGGAACCCTCAGCATTTGGCCAGTTGAATCACTTACCTTTTTAACTATCACCATAGTCGTGATATTATAACCCTGCTATTTCTTCTCTCCTTGTCAGAGCCAGCCTCCAATTGTGAGATGTAGGTGTATCTACTGGGGAAGCTCAACAAGTTTTAATCTGTATTTTATAAATACTGAACTCTTACCTGATTATTTATGTAATAAACTTTTGTAAACATTTGAACTTGAGGCCACGTCCCTGTCCATCCTTTTACTCGTATCTGCGTGACTTGTCCTAAGGGCTCGCCTTGGGGAACCTAGGTTAGTGCCAAGTATCCTAACCCCCTTTATTATCGTAGCCCCCCCCCGGTGGGGCAGGTCATATATATATATATATCTATATATATATATATATATATAGATATATATGGATACTTCATTCATCCCAAATTGTGAAATGTGTGGAAACAAGTATAAACATAATAACATTAAATAAAAGCAATAGACAGGAATATATGCATATACAGTAGAAAGGACACGATGAATATTATAACATTTAATGTAGCCTTACTATGAAGGCTGACCTAAATACGGTGCTTTTCTACAGATTACTTTACCACTGCACTGGTAAGGTAAAACTAGGCCGATTAATAAGATGTGAAGTGCTTTGTAACTTTGACCCGCTTGACTGAATACACAAAAAACAATGAAGAAAGAGTTATCTCTGGGGCTGCTTCGCTGCTGTAGCTCACAACACAAACTAACTGTACCACTATAACATGATGATGGTGATAAAGAATGCATACGTTCCGCTGTTCATAATAATAATACAAAACAGTGCATTAAACAAACCATCATGCTCTTACTTTGAAATCATGCGGAAATGTCGTCATCAGCAGGCCATCACGTGGTTTCCGAAAATAACCGAGTGACACGAGTAGATTTTAGCCGAGACCGGCAGGAGGTTAGTCTCAACACTCTGTGTGAGATTTCAGATCCACAAGTGCATTTTTGGTTGACAAATACAAAATGAATTCACAAATGCCTGATCGAAAGTTGTCAATGTTAAAGAAATATTCACAGATCTTTTTTTTTATTTGTGAAAATATTTACCGTATTTGCAGATCCGTTATTTGTGGTATTGAGGTTTTTTTAAATCCTCTGGAGCAGAGAGACGAGCTGTGGATTATTGTTATTGATTAATGCATCGGTGTTTCTTAGGGTCAAAAACACTAAACTCATTACTTAAAATGAAAGTGTTTAGTTTATTTAATAAAAGAGCACATGTTCAATGTGAAAAGTGACAGTAGATAGATTAGTTGCAATTTGGTGCTATAAATAATGTATTATTAAAAAAGAAAAAAGAAACACCTTGAATTTCAGGGGGGGTGCGCGCGGGGCTCCGTTGACTAATGCTTATTAAATAATCTTAATGTAAAGAGTTAACCTATTTTTTTTTATGTTGAACTTGCTATGCTGTATTAATGAAGTGTATAAACAACTATATCATAACAAGTTTAACAAGAGCAATTTTATTGCTTTCATCAAATTCAAATATGCTTTTATCGTCTGTTTTGATCATCTAATATTAGAACATGCGGCTCTGAATTCAAGAGACAAATTGTGGGACTGTGATGGTTTCTGCCTACACACACCTGGTTATTGCCTAAAAGTCATATCCAGAATGCTTAATGGCCTCATTTAGCTGAGGGGAGGTGAAGGTGCTTTTAGCCTGCCACATTTTCTTAATTGTTTTTTAATTACACCTCAGACTGTATCATCTGCAGTAATTTGAGACAGCAGGTCAGTTTCCTGATGGAGTGATAAAACATGAATGACAACTATGGTGTAGTTCTTGTAAGGCTTCCAATTCAATCCATTCTAAGTTGTTAATAGTGAATATCTAATTAATTTGAGCACAATAATTACTCACTTGCTGATTTAAGAATTCTGTAAGTGTAAAGTTATGACATGTTTTGCTTGTACACGTTAGAGCCCAATATGGTGTCCTTGATTCTGAAGTAATATTTGCTGAGCCCATATTCACTGTACATTCAGGCCTCTCAACAAGCCATGCCTGCTGGAAATATCCAGCTGTCATACAGAAGATGATGACCTTGAAGTGGGGAGCAAGGCACCCTTCCTTTCAGAATCAGAATACCTTTATTAGTCCCACAAAGGGGAAATTTGCATTTGTTACAGCAGGAAAGAGCCACAGACAGCTTAATGTTAAAAAAGTACTAAGTTATGATATAATACAAATATAATAAGAAAAAGTAAAACTAAAGAAAAAATACTTTTCCTCTACCCCTTCCTTTCCTCTACTTCCTTTCCTATACCCCCTTCCTTTCCTCTACCCCTTAAAGATTTCAGATTCCCCTACTGTCCATGCAAAATACTTTCTAGTTAATATCTTAGTGATAGAAGAAGCCATGCCAGCACACTGATGTCTGCCCAAACTTGTCTCCATGTTTCTGGCTATATGTGACTTCAGACAGACTCTAGAACATGTTGGTGTTTCATGCTGCTTTGGTGGTCAAGTAAGTCTGAAAGAAGACTGCAGCAAAAAGCCTAAGGCCATTTTTTTTTTTTTACTTCACTTCAATAGTCAGGCAAATCTAAGAGACGCCAGTCTAGTGTGAGTTATGTGGATTAAGAAATGTTGGTTAATGCCAACCCCAGCCCCTACAGCTAGATAGTCTCATGTAGTGGAGAAGAGATGGTTAGATATCTTAATATCAGAATCTACCTTCTCACAGCTCTTGTCAGTAGCAACAGCGCCCTGCTCAATGTTTATATGTCAGCACTGTTTGCAGGTTAGCAGCACATGCCCTCCCCTGAGCAGAAGATACTTTGATTTCTTATAGGCCTACAGTAAAATCAGTATCAGTGATTAGTTGAACCTATATAGTCCACTGCATTGGGAGTTATTGTTTAGATTAGATTAGATTAGATATTGTTCTCAGGGGGAAATTAATTTTCACAGCACTGTAAATCTACACAATATACATACAATATATAAACACACATGGCAGTAACACTCTGCGAGGCCTGTATGACCTTAACTTGTTGTCCGTACAAGGTGAAATTGGAGGGTCCCTGTTGACGGGATGATTCTGTTGGTGGTGTGCGTATAACATGTCCATTTACAGTAAAACACCCCTTACCTTTTTTTTCAAGACTCTGGTTTGCGGAGGATACCAAAAAAGTCCTAGAAAGACAAGGTAAACTTAACTATGTGCATTTAAAAAAGAGGAATAGTTTCGGCAAAAAGGTACCATGGGGTCAGATTATAATTTTCCAAAGGGGGGTTCGTTTAGCATGAAACACTTGAAATAACTAAAGGACAAGTTAAACAAGAAAGTAGAAAGAAAGGGAGGTGATAGAAAACTATTTCTGCAAAAAAGTTAGCAATGATTGAGTCAGACCGAAACATTTCAGATGTGTGTATCTCACACTGCACTGTAACTTTTATTCATGTATCTTTGCTTTTAAATGAGTGTTTTTAAATGTAATTTTATAATATGTTTCTTAATGCTCTTAATGTCTTTCATTTTTTTTTAAAGCACTTTGAATTGCCTTGTGTTGAAATGTGCTATACAAATAAACTTGCCTTGCCTTACCTGTGTGCGTTAGTGGCAATATCCTGATTAGCCAAACAAGTACATGAACATATCAGTTTTCTGCTCCACATGACTTATTGAGGTGGCTTATAAGGCCTTTAGATGGCTAAATATCATTTCACTAATGTTGTGATCCTATATTTGAAATGATGGTGGACATATTTCAAACTACAGTTAATGGCAAAGAAATCAGATGTTTGAAAGCCCACGGAAAGCATACACATGTTTTTCCTTGTATTCCCTCCCCCGCTTTGCTTTCATTATGTGTCAATCACATCTAACTCCAGTGAAGTGGAAGCAGTCAATATCACCCTTTTCTGTACCATGTGAAGGATGAACTCTAATCGTGGACTGCATTGGTCCTGCTAGGGAAGGCTCATCTTCCAAATACAATCGGTTCAAGCAGAAAGAACAAGAGCCCAGATTGCTTTTAAAAATCTTGAGAATCTATGTGTGCTATAAATAATGCTTAGACTTCTAAGCACAATGTAATATCTTTACTGTGATTTACTTAATGTGTGATCCTGCAGCCATGTAATTGTTCAAGGTTGTTGAAATAATCTTAAATGATTATAAACCTTCATCACTGAAAAGTTTTAACATTCAAACAAGCTATTGAAAGCTCCAGTAGTATGTTATTTATAATATGGAACTTCATCTATCATTTATCTTTATAGATAGAATAGAATATGGAGGGATGAAACCCTCTTTTAATGGTCACACATGCAGAGCACACAGCACACACAGTGACATTTGTTCTCTGCATTTAACCCATCCTAGTACCAGGAGTCTAGTACTAGGAGCAGTATTACAGTATTATCTGAATGCCTTTGATATTATAGTATTGCTTGCTATTCAGTATAAGAAATCAAAGATGGTAGCAACTGCCTACCCTAGTGTGACAGCATACTGTAGCACAGCTACAACGGCAAACCCATTAAACAACATTGTTGAATGTAATATCCAAATGATGGTTGCTGCTGGTGGTAATAGTGCCTTAAGGTTATAGCTGTCAGTGATCATCTCCGGCAATGAGCATTACAGACTGAGCCCTCCCCACACCCGTCCTCCAGGACCCATAAAGGCCACCCTGCGCTTTTGTTCAGGCAATCAAGATATGCATGGACATTAGTTTCGAAAGCCAAATGGTGCAATTCAACCCTGACCTGCCTTCAGCTTAAAATGAATTGAGACTAAATTATTCTCCCCCAGTTACTTTCCTATGCAGCACCGTCATAAAGAGCAGTCGCTCTAATTTCCTTTGACAAATCGTTAAAGAGCCCCGGCACTAATGTGTCAATTCATCTCCACTCGGGCTACTTTACAGTATAGTATCCACACACACACGCACACTCACACTCACACTCACACTCACACTCACACTCACACTCGCAGACACAGTATTTAAACAAAATAAGAATAGCAGCACAGTGCAATGTAATATCATTTTGTTTACACAATTTAAAATCTACAAACTCCTTATGTACATATCTCTGCTTTAAAAAAAACCCCAAGCTCTTCTTTTTAGTCCTCAGTCATTTATGCAATTACTTTTTTGTGTTAAATTATTTTTGAATATCTGTAACAAGGGTTATAAACACTAATGTGCCGCCTCAGTTTCCAACACATTTGTCCGTTGAATTAAAATGTGTATAAAAGGAATAATTTTGCACCTTTTTAGAAATGTAGATATTGCCCTGGGATTTGTGATGTGTGACATTCAAACTAAGTGATTTGCTCAGTATATATATGATCAAAATGATATTCAATTAAATGTGAAGAGTTCTCACCCTTTCATGTTTTCCGCTTTTGTAATGCTGGCCTACATTACAAAGAGCTGCACCTGTGTGTTTGTATTGATCAAACGGAGAGACAGGGGAGGCTACGGCCAGTTAAAAGCAGTAGACAGCATAGATGTGTACACACTATAATGATAGACCCTATAAAGCTTATATATAAGGTCTGATTTGTCCTTTTGATGTATCCCCGTTAATTGTGTGCTGGACATAAGAAATCATCTGAAACCTAAAAAGGGAAAGACTATTGATGACCTTAATGAATGCATTTTTGTGTGTGTGTGTGTGTGTGTGTGTGTGTGTGTGTGTGTGTGTGTGTGTGTGTGTGTGTGTGTGTGTGTGTGTGTGTGTGTGTGTGTGTGTGTGTGGTGTGTGTGTGTGTGTGTGTGTGTGTGTGTGTGTGTGTGTGTGTGTGTGTGTGTGTGTGTGTGTGTGTGTGTGTGTGTGTGTGTGTGTGTGTGTGTGTGTGTGTGTGTGTGTGTGTGTGTGTGTGTGTGTGTGTGTGTGTGTGTGTGTGTGTGTGTGTGTGTGTGTGTGTTAAATCCTATACCCCTAAAACTTCTCATTTGCTGTGATATACAGTAGTTCAACAAAAGGAACTTCTTAAAAAAAAACTATTTCAGATAGGTACTAATTTCTATCTGGGATTACTTGTTTACTTACAAAAGTAAGAGGCAAAGAAGATTGTTTTATATTTTTAATAAAAAGTATTATTCTCACAGTCTACATTGTGGAAGACTTCATTTTCACATTTGCATATTTCAAGAGGCAGAAATGGTAATTTACAGGAGGCTTCTGTAAGTGTGATGGGGTAATAAACCACCTTATAAATGTAATCCAGCCACACCACTTTATCATACCTTTTTTTTTTTATCTGACACATTTGATCGTTAATATGGTTTGGAATATGAAGAAAGTCGCATCAGAACAGCTTCCAAACAGTGACAGTAAACAGGCTTTTTATATTCTCTGATTTGAGAAACAGCATTGCATTTACAAGCTAGGTTACAGAAGACATACGGCAAACAGAAAGGGTCGGCCAAGTTACATGGAAAGCCTCAATGCTAAACCCTCTTGTCTCCACATGCCAACAGGGAGTAAATGAGGCCCTTCTTCAAGCAATACTCAGTCTTTCTTCAGAGTTTGCATGGTGGTGTCTTTCTTTATTCACATTTCCAAAAACCCAAAACACTAGCACAAAATTGAAAGAAATTGACAAACCGCACGAGTATCTGCCCTTAAAGGTCTCCTATCATGCAAAATGCACTTTTGTATGTCTTTTATACATACATATGTGTCCCCGGTGTGTAAGGGAACTCACTAATTGTCAGAAAACAAAACCCTCTCTCTTTTCCTCCATACCCAAATATCTAAAACCGGGGGTACAACGGAGCTGATCCAGATCAGCTGCCGATATGACGTAATATCGGAAATGTGGGCTGGCTTTAAACCAAGCGGCAAACTCTGGGGAAGAGCCGGGACGCCAATACGGAAGTGCCACAAACTGCAGTTCATATATTGGCCGATAGGCGATGACTGCAGAAAGGAGCAATTTCCATAGACCCCAATGTTAAAATGCCCATTTTCACAGCAGAAAAAAAACGTTTCTAGCCCTGGCTCCAATACATTTTATTATGTATATAGTTAGATTCCACCTTCGTGATTATGAATCTGTGAGTGAATTGTTTTCTAACGCGACCCTTTTATTTATATTAGGTCTTAAAGTTTTTGCATAAATTAGGGCGTGGTCACATTGAGTGACAGCTCTGTCAGGTGACTGCTGCTGTTAGCTTTTTGTCTCTCTGCTAGCTGCTCCGTCCGTGAAGCTACAGGGACACTGCCTGCCCAGTTCATCCAGGGAACACAACTTGACCCCGGCCGTGTTTGTTTGTTCTTCATGCTTATATATCGGACTATTGTGACTCGCTCTGCGGTTAAAACAGACGGTGCATGAATGCCGTTTTGCGTTAAGTGAAATTCGAGTACTTTATTTATGTGTTTATGATACGTAATGAATGTTAAGGCTTGGGTTTGCGTGTAAGCGAGTGGTAGCTATGCTCAAGTATGTAGACAAGCTAACGTCGAAGTAGTGTATGTGAAATCAACCTCACAATAAGATGTGTGTATATTACAATTATTAATGTCATATTTTCAAGATGATTACTTAGATATTACAATATGGTTGGTTGAGCTGGAGTTCATTATTGAGTTTACACGTTAACGTCACAGTCATCTGAAGAACGAACCCAAACGTTGTTGTTTTTATTAATTGCATTACCAAATTGGTATCAAATAAACAGTAACACAACAGCATTGGTAACACAACTTCCAAAGTTACAGTAAAATAAAAAGAACCCTGACTCGGACAATACACAATCCAACATGTTCAACAGAAGAGAATAAGTTATATTGTTTGTACACATGGTTCTTTACATATATATCTGTTTGTTTAAAGTTTCCAGGTGATGCAGACAGGATGGACCAGAGAGTGAGAGACAGAACTGGACTCCTCACAGCAGTGAACTTCAGCACAGGTACAAATACTCTTTTTTCATACTGTACAAAGAATCAAGAAAGATATTGGTTTAAATAAATGAAGTATTGACTTTAATACACTGATATACATTCCATTAAACAATACTAAATACTAGATCACCTACACATCAGTGAAGTTGAGGGTTTTTTCCATGCAAAGGGTTACATTTAAATGTTAACAAGCAAGTCAGCTTTCTAATTTAAGGTATTGAAGGCAAAGCTATTAGTGAGAACTGCTACTATTTATCTCTCAATATTGTCTGTAAAAAACGTGGTAAAAGTTATGATTTCAGTGAGAGAACAGAGCAAGCTTCTACAGTTGCACTAAGTTTTGATAACAGTTCAATATTATTTTGATAATAAAATATATTTCAATGTTGATGAATTTCATACTGTTCATTCATAATCTGATTGTCTTTGTAGCTCACTGTTGAAATAAAATAAAACATTACAATTACAAAATAATTATATCTACAGCCCCTAAACACAAGCACACCTCTTTCATAAATAACACACTTGTTCTGCAATAATATGTTTTATGTTTCCTGTAATTTTTGTTAGGAAAGGACATGCCTGAAAGACACGACTCAACATGTTCTCCTTCTCTGAGGGTCAAGAAGAACATCCAAGAGGAAAATTAAAAGCTGATGTTATGAGATTTTAAGACCAGTACAGGACATTCACTAAGAAACTACTTTTATTGTGAAGTCAGCTGATCGAATGCACCTATTTCCACATCTACACTCCATCAGCTGATTAATTCTATTTGCCTCACTTTATGAGCTTCACAACATGTACCTTGTACCGCAGAGTTTGCAACGCAAATAAATGGGGCCAATCTTCAGTCGGATGTGAATGTGTAATCTAACATTTTCAGTAAGAATAATGGACAAAAGGAGTGCAAATACAAATTCAATTTATTGAAATCTGAACCAAAAGTTAATCAAACATGTTTTAAATAAAAAAGCACATATGGACAGAAGGTGTAAACCTATTAAATGTATAAGTAAACACATTTAGTCAAATAAAGTGACAGACAAGGCCTGATCAGGTGGTATCAGCTATGCATGGGCTCCTCCATCAGGTCTGATCCTCCTCACAGAGGAAAGCCCCTCAGTCCTCTCCAAACCAACAGACTGGACGTCCATCACACGGAGGTTTCTCTCTGAAGTCTCTGCAGCTCTCTGGACACCACGCTGTCTCAATCCGTCCACACTGAATATGAGAGGGGAAAATGAAAATAATAAATGCTTTAGACAATAAGAAATATAAAGTTGACTGTTGAGTTGCTCAGTTTTTTTAGATTGTCAATACTATTACTGTATAACTAATATCCCAGGTTAAGAGGCACCTTCAAATAAAGATTGGTCTTTAAATACATTTTGTCTTTTGTATTGTTTGTCTAAAGTCAAGGATCTAGAACTGGTACTTATAGTTTTAATGATACAGTCTGGTTATAATGCGGTTTGGAGGAGGCCTCACAGGTAAGAGCACTAACTAGCTACCATCACATGCACCTTAGCTTAACTTAAATGTATTAAACGTATAATTAAGTGATAGCAAAATATAAATAACTAATGTCATACAAACATATTAATATTTGTTGATTCCAGTGTTGCATTTAGCACATTGCATACAAACGTTAAGGGATTTTAAGATTCTGAAGTATTATGCTAAAAACTCAATAACTTAGATTATTATTTATAGTTTTGCTGAATAGTTTCATGTCCGCTTACCTTAGAAACGTAAAATGTGACGGCAGTGTGCTGATGGGGAAGCATGTTAGCTTAGCTTCTTAGCTTGAGCTAGCTCTGTTACTTCCCAGCTGGAGGCAGAAGGTCCCGCCTCGGCTCCGCCTCTTTGCCCTTATTTGGAGCAGGCGGGAGTTAGACTCAGACGTCACTGTCGAGCCGTTAGTGGCCGACTCCGCCTACTAAGGGCTTCTCGGCAACTCTGCAGAATCCTATGGGTGACGTCACGGACCCTACGTCCATTTATATATACAGTCTATGCTTTAAACCCACGGCCCTATCAAAAACGTTGCTATCAGAAACAATGCGCTACATATTTTGGAAGTAATATGGTCTTTGTTTACATTAGCAAGCATCGCTAACACTCAGAGCTAACGCTGTACTCGAGAGAGTATGTGTAAAAAAGCATGATATACCAAGATCCAGAATCAGCACTTCTCTGCAGGGCTGGAATAGAGCGGTATGAGGCATGGCTAGAATGGGTGATTTGTTTGGTATTTTGAGCAAAACACTTCATAGACATGTTTTATATATATTTGTATATCTGAGACTTATAATATATGCCTAAAAGTAGTATACTGTAATAGGAGACCTTTAAGTTAACTACAAACATTACAGTGATAAATTCATTATTTACAAAATTAGGAGGCATGTCTTATGATACTATAATACTATGTCTGAGTAGTAAAATACCTCCATGCCATTTTCCCCAAACAATGCACCAAGCTATGTATTTTCACTAAAAAGACATTGAATCATACATGAATATCTTATTTGTCATTCAAGCTAAGCATTGCTTGCATGCTGAAAGTTAGGGACCTCATTCTCTATGTAGTGTTCTGCTTTGAGTCAGCTGTAATTGAAGCGCCAATTTTTTCTTTTACATGTTGCACTCCGTGCTTGTTTCCTGGATGTGCAACAAAGTTTTAAAAATACCAAACTGATCCGATATACTGCAGTACTACAATGTTCCATGTGTGTAACGTTTGAGAGGATTGGAAGCACCTTTTGAAGCACTCTCATCCAAAAAGTCTAGTATGTCCATTGGTTTTGGTCACTAATTGATTTTCCTGGTGATGGAAAAAGCTATTCTTTGTTGGTGTTTGTCATGTTGGTTTGAACTAAAATATGATGATTATTAAACCAAGAGTAGAATGCATGGTGTGCACATGCTTAATTACACATAGTATCAAATATAGGGACATATTTCAAGAAAAAACTGTCAACATTACCTTGTTTAGTAGAGCATGTGTAAACATGCAGTGGATTTGGAGCATTGCCCCAAATCTTTTTTTAATTGTGGGGGCGGGACAAGTGATCTTCCTTTTGTGGCTGTTCTCAGTCTAATGCCGCTAAGACTATTACGATCGAACCATGGCAAAGGCTTTGGGAAGTCTTTTGTTAAGTAGATGTTAGAGTATAAGCGATAACAAGATTGAGTTGCTTTCATGGCCCACAACAAAGTTTTGGATAATCCACCGCCAGAGTAGGGGTAATGTGGTGTGGCATCAACAGGAAAGGCTTCAAGCTCATCTTATTTGTTGCTTCAGCTGATTCCAAAATTAAAATCTTCTCTACCTTAACAGCATAAATAAAATATAAGCAGGCACCGATGACTCATTTACCTTTAATACCTTCATGAAAATATAAAGCCTACCCTAAAGAGGTTCATCTTAAAACAACAAGATGAAAAAACTCAATCTACTCTAATTGTATATGCTGTGTATATACCGTATATATGGCAGCATAAATCATTACCAACTAACTGTTTCTTTATTCTTTACAGAATTTGGTACAAGCAGGAATAGGAACGATGAATGAAGAAAAAGTATCATTATATAATAAAAGAATGGCTATTATAATAATATTAATATTCGTTTTTTGCTTGTACCTAGTTGTTTTGTTTGCACTTGTACCTAGTATCATCCTACTAAAATATAAATAAAGCAATTTCATTATATAAAAATAACTGATCTCATTTTTAATCAAAAATAATTGTGATTTTCAATTTAGCCTTAAGAGTGCACCAATAAGCATTTAAAGCTGCACACTTCAACAAGTACATATTGTGACCTTTTTGACTCGCGGCAGCAACAGTAGAAGTTGCATATGCGTATAGTTTCATAATTTCCCCCTCAGTTGGTCAACAGATGTTATTATCATCTGTGAATTTGTGAAGCCTTGTCTGCAATGCATGTAGTATGCTGTTTTGTTATTTTCTGATTTCTACCACTGTTTTTTGTTTCATTGCACTTCTTTCTCAGTGTGGTTATATTTTCCTTCTTTATAGCAGGTCATGAACCTAGCAGTGAGTGTACGTTAGTGCCAACGCTGGCACAGAAGATTTGTTCATAGGCGATTAACGTGGTCCATGTTCAGGTTCACAGTCAGCAGCAAGCAAGCAGCAAACAAATCACAGAATGAGCAGGAAGGTGAGACGGCAGCAACAGCCTTCAGGGAAACAGGAGTAGTTTGTACTCCAAAACAGCATATCATTGGAGTTTAGGAGCTGCTGTGATAGCAGGTGGCAGATCACCACTGATAAGAATGAGCAGTAGGTGTCAAGGATGGGGATTTGGGGTCTGGATTATTCTGAATGACTGGGACTTTCTGGAAAGCAGGCCCGCCCCTCCCTACACGCAGATCACGCAGACTGCGTGGGGCCTCATCTTGCGGAAGGGGCCTCAAATGCGGCGCAATTAAGCTAGCCACAGATAAAGTTAGCCAACCCTCACGGGGTGAAAACAGTATTTCCGGTCTCGAAGTTTTCATAATAAAACCAATGATCAAATGATTTAACAGTGATATCTGCAGTACTCATCCACTAAAAAACATCAGTTTATCCTTGTTAATTACACAATATTAATTGGTTTAAATTGTGTACAATGCTTTTGTGTTTTTCCCATAGGTTTTTCCCTTTCGATTCTGAGACACATTTCTTTTTTCATAGGTTTTGATAGGCTAAAACATCGAACTACCCATAATCCTGGATGTTTTAGCCGCAATGCACGTCGGGATATGGTGTTTATGCGATATGAAATCGGAAAACATTTAAAAAAAATAAAATAATACTTTATTCCGAGTGTTCTTGCTTTTCTCTTTGGAAGTCATCACATAACGGCATTGTAATACACGGTTTGGCTGCATTAAATATTACATATCTGCCGTAGTTCTTTATTTATAGAGCCTTGATTAGAAGACCTTTGGACAAACTGTAAGAAATGCCGCTGAAACTGAATACGTGACGTGGATCATAAATATAGCAGCAATTAAACAACATCTTACATTTCTCTTCACACAATACGTCGCCTTGCAGTATCAATAGTAATTCGGCTGACTTTTATATTTGATCCAATTGGTAGATATAGCTGTATTTACACCATAACGATAACGATTTTCTTTGAATTAAAGAATGTAATATACTGAGTTGAGAGAATAGTCAGGGGTGTTGGGTGATGGGAGACACATCTATGGAATCAGAATTTCAATAGCTGATATTATTATGTTTTAACTAGACCACTGGTTTTTTTTAACCCGCACCGCCTAGTGGTTAAAGCACGTTATTGAATTTTGTTCTTGAATGTTATATTTGATGAAAACATTTAAATATTAAGAGTAGCCTACATACAAAATAGGGGGAAAGTAGAAGGTCAAAGATAAATATTAAGTCTGACAAAGTACTTAACGTCTAATATATTGCAAAGTAACTAAAATAAATGTAGTGGACCCGTCCAAGTCCAGTTTTGGATAGTCTGCCGTGGTTCCATTCCATTTCAAAGAGCTGTTTGACGCTCGGCGTAACCTTGTCGCACTGCCACTCCAACATCCAATCACAGAGCTTGAGGACTAATCACAGGGTTTGTAAATCAAGGCGGATGTTGTAGTCCCAAACGATAGCTCGGGATTCTGGGTAGTGTAGTGTCTTCGGAAACTCTGTAGTGTCTAAACTCCGAAAAAATAATTTGTTTCTCCGAATCGAAGGTTAAAAACACAAAAGCATTGTAAACAATTTAAACCAATCAATATTGTGTAATTAACAAGGATAAACTGATGTTTTTTAGTGGATGAGTAATGCAGATATCACTGTGTAATCATTTGACAGTGAGGGGAATACTTCCGGTTTTATTATGAAAACTTTGAGACCGGCAATACTGTTTTCACCCCGTGAGGGTTGACGCCAACTTTACATGGAAGCTGCCGCATATACTTCTCCTGGCGAGACCTCAAATCATCTTCATAATATCTATCAAACTATAGATCCTACACATCCACTGGATGTAGATTATAAAAGTACAATATACACTTCTCGCTAGAAATCTAATCAAAAAGCATTTTAATGGCCAAACTATTGCACAATTTAGGATTTTCCAGAAAGGGTTATTTGTGAATAAAAGAATCTCCGGAGCGTTTGCAATCAACGGGAGCATGTTGACCACTAGAGGTGCTACACTTTAAAACGTGACTCTGGGTCGTAATAAGCTGCTGAATAATCGACCTATATGGTCGTTTTTTGTAGGAGGACAGGCTGTATCAGACACACCTTACAGATTGTGTGACTCAAGAAAATCTAATTTAAATTGGCGTGTAAATTAAATCTTGATGTGCTAAAACTAGGTAATAGGTATATAGATTGTCTTTTCGCTTTCTTGCTTTTGGTTTCTGTGCACTCTAACTTTCTCTATCTTTGTTTTGGAAAATGTTAAACGTAATCCTTTTAACAAACATACTGCATGTATGTGTCCTAAACTTCTACTGTGCCAAACATTATACTTTGAAAAGACATCCAAGAAGAGTTGTCACACATTTTCAGGAGGTTAGACTTAAGTAGAAAAAGTTACCAGTAATTGTAGTACCCTTTGGGCAACCTGAGGTGATGTGTGATGATTCATATACCTGCATTCAATTACACATATACACATATCAATTGTCAGGAAATACAAGACTGAGTAATGGATCACATTATGATGAATCACGTCAGCTCCACTTACTTACTCCAACAGTGCTTTCTCCAACAGTGCCAACAAAGGACCAATTGAGAACTGAAGTTCATGCACAGAACCGAAACGGTTAACATGCTTCTGAAAGTTCTCAAAACACTAAGTTAAGTAAAGTAATTATGCATTCACTCCATGCACACTAGACCAAGGGAAATCTGATTTGATCCACTGGGGAAATTGATCCACAGCTGGAGTTTTGTTCTCCTGCAGACAACACTGAAATGCTCCTCCAGGTTGTAGACCAAGTCTAGATTCACTTGCCAAAGCCCTGGAATCTCTGTGTCTCCAAGTCCTAATTGGCTTTTGTGATTGTCTCGTTAGAAAGCCAGGGTCCTATCCCCGAGATTCCCACTCAAGTGTGGGGGGCTATTCATTTTCACCGTGAGCCACTGAGCCCTAACAAGATGTCCGGTCCTGCAGGCAGGCCGCTGTGATCCTCCTGAGGGCAATCAGCAGACTCTCTCACCTCCTGTGTCTTAGAGAACGACTCCCTTAGGTGATGACCGCGGCCAGGGATCAAGGACTGTGTCACTATTACACTCTTACTCTTAAACACAAGTTCATTCCTCACTCCCAGTCCATCCTACTAATTAAACTTGATGCTCAGGAAGAATCCTGACCTCAGCTGCTTTAAAAACCTCAGTAATAATCATGGCCAATGCAGAGCTGCCACACAGAGTTAAGAAAAGCAGTTTTGCTTGAGTGTTTTTTTAAGGCATCCAAATCCTTGTTTGCACACTTGTTTGGCCCTTTAAGAGTGAAATGTTTCAGGGCATTTAATATTGGTGCCATGGGTACACGGCTATATTATTACGAGCAAAATTGCTATTAATAATATTGACAGCTAGGCATCTTATCTTTCTTAATATCCTGTTTAAAACATGTACTACTTTATTGATTGTGTAATTGACTTTTAAAATGCAACATTAGGAGGCCTCTCACGGTAACAAGGAGAGTGACTTTTAATGACATAAAATTGATTTACCAAGATGCCATGCAGATCTTTAAAGATAATGTTATAGCTCAAATACTTTATCATGGTAATAAATTGACATGTCACATTATTGGTCTTCTGGCGTGAAGCTGAGAGTTTCATAATCATTTGTAGATAGTAGAAAGACCGTCATCTCTTCGAGTAAACTCGGAGCCCCTCTTACTCTGAAGGCTGTCCCTTGTACAGAATACCATGGCAAATTGTTTACAGATGATTTATTTTGAATTAATTAATTTCAATGACAAGATTGGCTTTCAGAGCACAATAGTAATTTTCAAATCCAGACAAAAGAGCATGTGAATGTCGGTGGTACAGCTTGCACATCTTTAAACGCTGCTTTTCTCATAGTTCGAAATTAATTAATCTTGCTACGATAGTCAGTGGCCCAAGACGTTGTGTTTATGCATCAAATGTTTTGGAAAATTGTGCCTCGTTCATCACAATGGTAATTCACTTTGTTTTGTATTGGAAAACACTTTTGTACTCCGGGGTAATTGCCTTAAATAGCAGATTGCTCCAGACGGTAGAGAGATGACTAAACACAAGTGATATGGGGTCAATTAAGAACAGGAGTGCTGCTACATTTCAATTTCTATGTCATGGATTGAAATTTGATTCACACAAAACACATCATGCAACAACATAGTTTATGGAGTCTGTTAAAGGTGGGGTAGGTAAGTTTGAGAAAACGGCTCGAGATACACTTTTTGTTATATTCCATGGAATGCTCTTAACATCCCGATAGCAATGAATATCTTAAGTGCTTTGACAAAAAATCCATAAAAAAATGTCATCTGTGGAAGCCGTAGTACTGTAAAAAGCACGACCAATCATTTTAGCCGGCCCGGCTAAAATAACTGGATGGCCTACCTGCCTGTCAGCCTTCCATCTGTGCACAAACTTATCTCGTGCCCTCATTGGTCATGTGCGCGTTCGTGTGTGTTGGAGGAGGGGCTCTGTAAGGAAGTGGCAGATTTTCTCCGGTTGTGTATTTTCAAATTCTAGCGATCTCGAGCCAGTTTCTCAAACTTACCTACCCTACCTTTAAATCAGAACGCCAAAGAATAAAGGCAACAGAAAATAATAAAACATTTATATGTTTGTCGAAGGTTAATTATGATTTTAATTGGAAATATGTTGAAATGATCTCCCATTGTTGATCTTCTGAATCAAAAGCAGCATGGGCAATTATTCCAGTTTTGTTTTTTTCTTTTCAGCCTTTTTGCACACCTTCGAAAGAATGTACAACAACACGTTTTACATTTCATATAGTGGATTTATCAGCTTGATGGCCTTGATCGTTTTAAATGTAAATGGCAGCTGTCCTGCATGCCACACTGGTTTCCTACCAAAGCACTTTCAGCTGTAGACTGAGATCACCGAAGACCACCACGGAGGGCCACAGGAGGTCTCTTCACCCTTCAGTAAAGGGAACTGAGAACTTCCACAACACCACTATGTGCAATATAAATACCATTACCATCATTACAAAACACTCTGCTATATAACAATAATGTGCAATATTACTATTATTATTAATATTGTTCTATAATAACGTGCAATTACGTATCTGCCACTACGTTTGTTTGCACTACTCAATACTGCTCGTCACTGTACAGTATTTTACATTAATTTTGTGACCGTCTATGTTTCCTGTAGTTATTTAATTGCTCTTTTTACTGCACTGTTAGTGTACAGTTGTATTATTATGCTGCTGTGTTTATTGTATTTTTGTAACTCTGGCACAACAATTTCCTTCGGGATAAATAAAGTCTTATCTTATCTTATCCTGGCATATAACTAATAATCTCTTGATCTTGTTGAATCAAGACTCCAACAATGGCACAGCAGGTCTTATGGTAAAACATTTTTAAATTGACAGCCAATCAAGGGTGGACCTTGAAAATGTAAAGTAATCTTGAATCTTGAATTTGGAGAATCGTGACACCTTTAGTATACCCATTCTCTTTTCTTCATTAAAGACACACACAAAGATGCAGAACGGCATACTATATGAAGCAAGGAAGAAAAGTTGACCGATAGATGGATAGATACTGCAAATAGAGAGTATTTTTACAACAAAAAGTTAATCAATTCATAGCTTTGAACAAGACATGTTTTTTTATTTTTTTTATCTTTTTACAATTCCCTTATCTCTTCCCGCTCCAGCTGCGTGTTTTAGGAGCAACTGTTGATCATTAGCACTCCCCCCACATTGTGCAGTCTCTGGCATCACTCCCTGCTCTGTCATTGGCACACTCTCCCATCTTGTGTTTTAAATTGTAGGAGGCAAAGAATGGAGCTGTGTGGGGCTTGTTTGTTAACGACACAACACCCTTATGAGTTTGTGCTGGCAGCATGCCTAGCCACCAGATCTGTGGTGCACTACACTAGAAAACTGGAAGTCAACCCACTCTCATTTTTAAACGTTGCATATTTATTTAGTCATTTACCCAGCAGTCATTAGTGCCATGTGTGTAGCTTTTTTCTGTGATCTACTTAAACTAATTATAAAAACCTTTGCTCTTTGGGTTTTAATTTGTTTACATTAGATGTTATAAATGAGGCCTTTCCTCCGATGGTTTCACAGATGATTGAAGTGTTGCACTGAAATGCAGCTGCTCTGGGTTTCAGGCCCAACTAGGGGGTCCCAGACCTCCAACTCAGCTATTGTCCTTTGATTAGACTTATGCTGCAGCTTTACGAACACTGCCTTATATCTTACAAACACCTTGATGACTTGTATGAAGGCCAATACGAATTGCATTAAAGGTCCCCTATTATACTGTTTTTCATCAATATATTATAGGTCTCAGATATATACAAAACATGTCTCTGAAGTGTTTGGCTCGAAATACCAAGCAGATCATTGCAGCATCCCATAACCCCCTCTGTTTCAGCCCTGTTTCAAAAGTGCTGATTCTCTGTCTGTTACTTTAGATGAAAATAAGGAGCCCCTCCCCACGCCCCTCTGAGAGATATCTGGTTAAAAAGAACACAATGGTGCTCCAAGAGGAGATTCAGGTGATAAGGTGGGGGGGGGGTTACCTTGGTTGGTTATTGGCTAATGGTTACACAAGCCATTATGACATCATAAAGTGGACAAAATCTGATCAGTTCATTTTCAGACAGGTTTTTATGGTTTTTATATATTTTGGATCAAGACAAAAAAGTGAGCAAATATTTTTCCCTGAAACTTCCAGTATCTCTTTACACAGAGGGGACACATGTTTATGTATAAAAGACATGAAAAAGTGGATTTTGCATAATAGGTGACCTTCAAGAGCTAAGCAAAATCCCTAACACATGCAGAACACATAGAGCCATTGCTTTCTCACACATCCACTATGAATGCAGAATATTGTAAGAAACTGACATTGCAATATTTTAATTTTGATGCATATTGCAATATGAATTACATATGTAATTACAAATGGAAATGTACAAATACATTTGAAAGTTGAATAATTGGGTGCATATGAGTGCTAAATTATGAGGCAAGATAAACCATTTTTTAGCATTAAGTCCTCAGCCTAAGATGAGGAAAGGTCTGGGCAAGGGCCGCTTTATAGCTCCTTATAAAACCAATGCTAACCTGGATCTATAGCCTTGGGGAAACTGTAGCAGGCCTAATGTAGGACATGATTGGGAAATGCTTGATTAGCCATGGAAGATGAGAACAGTGCAAGCTTTCTTTTTTAAAGCTTAAAAAAAGTTGTAACATGACATGTTTGATTTCATGTGCTGACCAAGCAGGCCCCGTAAGTGTCTATTTCACTTAACGTAAGTGTCTATTACAAGTAAATATTTGAATGATGATGATGTTTGAGCATCTACATCATGTCCAGGCAGAGACAATGAGAAAAAGGCAGAGAGAAGAGAAATCTAAACCATTTATCCCACAGATTTCACTTTCGCTGTTCACTCTCCTTTACTTTAAATAAATGTCCCCATTTCTACCTCAAATTGACCTAAAATTGAAGTAAGACATTTTCACATCTCTTTTCCGGTTTTCACAGCACTCAGGCATAAAAGATGCACAGATTGCAGCTGGCTGTTGCTGGAGACTTCCACAGAGTCTATTATAAAGTTAGTTCAATATTTTACATGCAAGGGCCATCAGATGGACGCCATACAACTGTGTGGAGTGAGGTTGATAGGCCTGGCTATTGCTCCCGGGTACAGCTTAAATAATACACGAAAGCTCTTAAGGTGGCCATAGACACAGGCTTATAAACTTTTAATAATAAGCACAATGATAGCGTATTACTCTGATGGGATACTGTCATTATGCATTAATCATAAGGCCTTAGTCTTCCACTGAAATCATTTCCAGCTAGTTGAGTGTGAGGCTTTCAGAGAAGCTGGTTCTGCCTACAGAACATTCAAGTTGAGAATGGATGAGTGTTGTCATGCATATGCTGCACAACTTTATTGTGCATTGCCAGAGACAATGGAAAGAAAAGGCCTTGATTAATCTGTTTATTAGGACTGTCAATATACAGTACGAGCTAGCGTTTTCATTGTAAATAATAAAGATAAATCAAGCCGAAGACAAAATGCATCACATTATCAAGGTACTGCCAAGGGTATTCATGTTTGTACAAGGTTTAGCAGTGGGGGTGGAAAACAGTTGTAGGTTGTCAGAAACCTTTGAGGATGAATAAATATGATGAAGGGCCTTAATTATGTGATTGCTGGCTTGGAAACTATATCACTGAGAATAGACAAGAGCTCGGCAGGGAGGAAGAACTCCCACACCCTCACAGAGGGAGAATGACAGGTACTTTCTACTGGGGGTTTCAATGGTGCGTTTCTGCATTCTGCACCTCTGTACACTTGAATGATATTTTGATTTGTTGAATAGCTACAAACACACGTCTATTCACACTTAAACACGTGGAGCTCAACTGAAAGACGTGTTTTGGATTATTCTGAGGCAACATGTTAAGACGATTCCAGTTGGGCGACTGCTTACATCTCAGATGTGAGCTCAGTGTAGCTGCTGCCGTTCCACTGCTACATTCACATACAAACTCAGCTAACCCAGTTACTGCAGTAAACTGGCCTTGGTCATACTGCAGAATAACTCATGCTTTGAGTATGGAAACCTGGTTTAGATGTTCATCTCTCCCTGGTAAACTACTTACTGTGACATGAACAGTCTTATTCCCCTCACCTTGTTTTTTGTTGTCTTTATTAAATCAGATTCGCACAGCATTATGGGTACAGTTCAATGTCAACAAAAACATCGCAACAGCAATTCTTTCTGTTACTACTGGGATTATAAATGTAATTTATGGGCTAAGCTCCTGCTCAAAGAGTCTGGCTTGGAGCTGAACCACTAAAGTGTTGTACCCATGGAGGGAGCACCTCAGGTAGAAATGACTGCACTATTAATGGGTGTATTCACAGCAGCAGTGCACCCCATCACCGATTATCAAAGGCACACGTGTATAATTAAACTTGAATAGACTCTAAAGCGTGGCCAATAGCCCACTCTGTGCATGCCAATGTAAACTCTGGTGGTGTGACTGTTATAATTTAGTAATAACAATAGACGCTAATCGTTCAATTGGCAAGAGAATAAGATATTCAGCAACCTGGCATGAAGATTGTACACTAGTTGCTGACATCCCTTTTTTACAAGGACAAACATCAGAAAGCACAAACCCAATAGACTTGTCTTATTTTCTCGCAGGTGATGACCTTGGATCATTTTCTGGATCACTTCGTAAAATGCATTCTTACAATGCCTTGTTTAGTGCCTAATGAGATAATGGCTGAAAAACACTTGTGGGGGGAATTTTCTGTAGAAACAAATATGCCATTTCTAAAGTATGTTCACGCAGAGTTGACTTAACGAGGAGCTCCCCATTGATTCTTTTTCCCTAAAGCTCTTTCACACTTTAATCAGACTAACAAAACAACGGGACAGGTGCTCCTTGAAGATACTGGCAGCACCATTAAGTATTTAACAACAATAGTGCACCACAGAGGATGTATTCCTATTCTAGGGTAACCTACTTATCACCACAGTGTGAATGCAAATGCTGATGTTTATTACAGTGTGCCGGAATGTTTAAAACATTAGTGGAATCTCACACGTCTGTTCCCTGCACATATGTCTCTGTTGAGGAGAGGCATGATGGGAAAATAGAAAGTACAACATTACCATATTTAATTTTTAAAACGTGTTTTTGTATGCCTAGTGGTGTTTGAGGTCTATCTTGTGATAGATGAATGTCTTGTGGTTTTCTTATTCTCTGCCCGCATCTAGCAGCAAATGTTCCCTGTGCCATACAAACACTGTAGGATGCTTATGTGTGTGTGTATTTCTTGGAGAAACGGCGTCAGATCATTCCATCTCCATGCACCACAAAAGATGAAGGTTGTCTTTAAAGTGAGAGCCAGTGTGTGCAGTCGTCTCATTGTTCAACTGTGTAACCTCGCTCTTTGTGATCTCACAGCAGCATGAGCCTTCCTCACATGGAACAAGCCCTATTTCCCTTTTTTGTTGGACCACAATACCTAAGGGCGAGAGTCTGGCCTGGCCCTGTTGACTGTCAATGATGCAGTTTAGGTTTTTTGTTTCTCCCAAGCCTGAGGAGGAAGTATAATTGAGAAATCAGCAGGTCCCTCTCTTCCTGAAAGTCATTTGCTTACATACTGTGTTCCCACACCAATCATAAGCTTAGCGGCTTAGCTGTATTTGTACTTCAAGATTGTATGGATGTTGCCGTCAGCCGTCTTATCCCGGCAACGGCTGTGAAGGAGCGTAGAAACTTTGCTCTGCTGTGCACGTTACATTGATCCATTTGCTGTATGATTCTCTCAATGAAATTCTGTGATTTAAAATGACTACAAAGCAACTGTTGGTGAATAACCTCAAAAGTACTCCAGCCAAGAAAATCTGACAATGACAATGCTTGCCCTTGAATATTAGTTTTAGCAGAGTAGATTTTGTTAATGATTCTCAACGAGTGATCACAAAAAAAGTAGAAAGACCAGTGAACCCATGCAGCTGTCATTTCATCCTGACTAAAGGATGATGGATTTATGGGGATAAAGCACGGCTAATCATCTGTCAGAGAGCAGTCCTCTTCACCTGCCCTCAGGCCTGAAACCCATAAAATACATGATGGGATAAACGATTATTCATTGACTTTGAAAACATCCATTTATTGAACTTTTAAATACAAATAGTAATTTGAACAGTATCTTTTTAACGGTTGATTTCCCTGAGCGTATAATTCAACTGAAAAACCAATACAAAAATAAATAAAATAAATGATACATTTATATCTACATTTAAATAAATAATATCAAAATAATAAATACCAATAAACAAGATCAACAAATATTTTGGAGCGCACTTCAACAAGCTACTAAACATATATAAATATGATAAATACAAATACATATGATCAAATATGTTGCTATGACATCACTGAGAGGCCCTTTTTTCCTTTTACCTCCATATCTCCATATCTAAACGGATCACTCCCTGCTGTATTGTCACACTGTGAAAGGCTACCATCAAATTCAAGTTACACTAAGAAAAATGCTGAGGTCCTGGATTTTCCACAGATTACTGTGTCATCATTTTTGGGGGTTACGGCGAGAAGTCAAGCCCTTGGAGATGTGACCATTCTCCTATCTCTTTTTAAGGTGAGCAAATTGTCTTGTGAAGTAGCATGGTCTTGCCTGGCCTATCTGGCTGAGAATAAATCCTGGAATTGTTGTACATTATTCCTCAAGTAATCTCTGAGCCACAGAATATGTCACAAAAAGATAATACACCTTGGGCTTCTGAAGAATAATGTCTTAGAAAATACACAAGACACCAACAAAACATTACACCCTGTTTATTTTTATCTCTGAGATACAAGTCTTGTAGCATATCATCAGATGAACTAGCCTTTAAAGGAAATGAATTTCCCTCCATTAAGCACCAAACGCTGAATTAACATTTCTTACCACTTGACAATATGAATGATATCCCTTTAATAACCGTCTGCCTTAGTCCCGAGTGATACATGACTCCCCTGTCAAGACTTTATATGCTGACATTAGAGGAACCTATGTGAATTAATAAAAGAGACATAGCGTGTTATCATGGCAGTATGAGAGATGACTAATTAAAATTGGCAAAGGGAATTAATGTTTCGTGTCAGCAGTTGATGAATAAGTATCAAAGACTGGCATGTCTAATTGTTATACATGTCTCACGTATCATGTAAACTTGCATGTGCAGTGCTTGCAGATCTTGCTTGTGTGGAAAAATGACCTCAAATATCCACCCTGAGCTCCTACATTAGACGTCTCACATATTTACCTTGTGTGACATCACACGGCTGCCACCTTTGATTGGACAGTCATTATTCTCAACACGGCAAGGCATTAAGAATGAATGCACCCACGCACTCCCCCCCAGCCTGAAACGCCTCGATGTTTGCTATTTGTTTACCTCCCTAAAATAATGACATCACTATGTGACACTCACTCTTCTACTGGCTAGAGCTCCAACACATTGTAAGTGATTTGCTAAGGGGCGGGACATCTCTAAGCTGTTGAGCAATCGCAATAGAGCAGACCAAATAACCAATCAGAGCAGACTGGGCTCTGGTTTCAGACAGAGGGTGAAAAGAGGTGCTTCAGCACAGGCAGTATGAGAAAATTACAGCACTCATTGAACATTAAAGCATGTAAACATGTGACATTAGAGGCACAACATACAAATATGAACTGTGAAACATGCATAATGCGGCCCCTTTAAAACATACAGTAGGTTCAAGGTTCTTTATTGTCAAACTAACATAGCTACAGAGTAATTATGTCGTTGAAAATCTTGGGTCACAGGCTTCTCCAACAATGCAACATAATAATACAGATAGTAAAAGTAATACAAAAAGAAAAATAGTTCTAAAATAAGTGAGAGAGAAAAAAAAAAGTGTAATAGTGCAGTACGAGTTTATATACAAGTTATTGGAATGATATATACAGTAGTACTGGTACCGGTAAAAACAGTCTCGAAAATCTCCTTAATTAAACCATATTTTAAAAGGCATTTCCCCTCTGTAATGACCTGCCATTAACATCTTGTTTAGCTTAACTTATTTTGTCAAGTCGATGGTTGATCAAGCTTATTATTGCTTTTGTTACAATATATTTCTGTCAACACTGCTGTCCTCACATAACACATAGTCATACTGTAAGGTAGAGGTATAAACGTTTTCAGGTTGTTATTCCTTCTGTGAGTTCATGAACAAAAACCCACTGCTCCATGGTGATGACTCTTAATAAAAGTAATTCAAATATTTGTATTAACGGCAATTCATTTATTGGCTTTTCATAAAACCTGAAAATACAATTGAATCAGTTTTTGAGACACACTATCTTTTGCAAATGTCCTTGGACGATTCTCATTCGCGAAATAAACTTTTAAACTTTTTGTCTCCAAGTGTCGGAACAGTAATACAGATGAATGGGTACCAAGCCCCCAGGAAGTGCGCCGGACTCTGAGGAAAATATTCGTTGTGGCCAAACGGCGGTACTACACTTCCGTATCAGTCGCTGGGCCCGGAAATACTTTTTCCCATTGACTAACATTGGGAAAGAGACGTCTGTAAATCGTTGGATAATTTTTTTTTAAACTAAATAAACTACCCAGTATGAACATTTGTATAGCCCTTGTTAAAAACATTTGGTCCTCAAGTTCTAAAATGTGCTAATGTTATTCTGAGAGTTATTTTCCTCGGCATAATGAACGCGGATCTAACCCACGGGACCGTGCCGCCCGGCACGTTCATGTGACGTGTTCAGTACTACCTTTACCCATGGATGCACAATAAGAACGGATTATATAATTATATGAATACTTTCGTGACGTTTCGCTCTCTCAAAGGTTGGGCCATTTTGTCTTCATGCGCCAATGAGCAACTCTCATAGGAATGAACGAGGCCCCGCCTCCCACGCTGTATCCAGTTCTTATTATACATCCATGATAGGATAGCATAGCTTTGATACATCAAACTTTGTTTGGAATTTGAACTCAAAGCATAATGTTTTCAAACAAAAGGTTTTTATGCTGAATAGTAGAGAAAAACATGATGTGTGTGCAAGATACAGTATCTAGACTTAGATATGTGATGCAAATATTTGTTAAAGAATACATTTATAAGCATGATATTTCTTTAAAAAATCCTTTAACTTGGAAAATATTGTAATATTTAAAAAGAAAAGTAAAAAAACAAATGTGAAATGATCTTTCCAGACAGTGGTTATGTTAAAAACTTGAGTATGAGATTTTTCTTGTACAATAACCTAAAAAAAAAATAGAAATGTCACATTGTATCATGGTTTATTATTCATATTCATGTTCATATTATTATTATTGTTATTATTATTATTGTTAAAGGTGGGGTATGTCATTTATTTCAGAAACACTTTTTGTTATATTCCATGGAATGCTCTTAACATCCCGATAGCAATGAATAAATTAAATGCTTTGACAATAAATACATAAAAAAATGTCATCTGTGGAAGCCGTAGCGCTGTAAAAAGCACGACCAATCATTTTAGCCGTCCCGGCTAAAATAACTGGATGGCCTACCTGCCTGTCAGCCTTCCATCTGTGCACAAACTTATCTCGTGCCCTCATTGGTCAGTCTGAAGGAAGAGGCAGATTTTTTTCGGCTGCGTAGTTTCAAATTCTAGCTCACTCGAGCTGGTTTCCCCAAAATGACATACCCCACCTTCAATGTTTTTATGTCTTATAAAGGAATGAGAACAACATTTGAATGATACACATATTTATGACCCTGAATCAAATAACATGCAACTATACAATGTTATATAACTAAAGCATGTTAGTTAACATGAAAGCAGCTCTATATTTGAAAAATGTCCTGATTATAAAATTGGATGTGCGTATAAGCTTCTGGCTGTGTCCAAGTCTAAACGTAAATAACATTTGACTGGCACAAAAGATATTTGACACAACAGATACACATGTTGTCCTATTTGCTGAAAGGCCCATGGCGTTCAACAAGGGGAATATTGGAGCGTACCAATTTTTGATGGTTGAAATGCGTAGCACAGCAATGCGGTCAACTGGGCCTGATGTCATTTTCTTGGCAAAACAACAATGGCCACGTGTGCAATTCAGGGCAAAAACCTTCGGGTGTTTCAACAGAGCCACAGTGGGGAGCAAGGCAGAGGTCCAAGATGGCCCTGCTATACAGACCCCCCAGACCCAGATTTAATGACACCCCTTCAACAATTGCAGACCATTATAATACCTTTTTATTAGCAGAAAAACAAATGTAACACTTTTTAAAATGTAAAGATCTGCTTAAACCTTTGTCAATTTATAGTTCTCTTGTTGTGTGGATTCCTGTGAAAGAGAGGAACACTCATAGAATGCAGGTAAATGGCTTCAGATAGAGAACTGCTGATGGAGCATTGACTGTAATCCTCAGGCGTTATCACACTAATCTTCCCATCTTAAAGGTTTGAAATATGGCAGTAGTGTTTCCTGAAGTTAAAACAGGGTAGCTTAAGGCACCAACAACCAAGGTGGTTGTACATAAAAAAAAAAAGCAACAGTAAAGGTGCTTTGCTGTACAGATTCTCGGGGTGGGTGATATGAGTAGCCCGAGTAGCCTAAGGCTTTAGTGGCAGTAAAGCTTTACCTTGAATTTGATCCACCTGTCAGTCTGAGCTCTCTTACGCCATTCATTGTATGATAAGCAAACGTAAATGTAAAAACTACCACTATTTCTAATATGGGTTAGAGTTTGTGGTGTATAACGGAGATGCATAAGTTGACCAGAACAAGTCACTTTATAGTAATGTGGGAGACTCATGTTATATAACCTTCTATTATTAATGTTTTCTCAGATGAAATGCACTTTGCAAATATTATGTACATGTTCTAGAGTTTATCAACTAATCTCAATACATATTGAGCTTTATTGATCACACGGTGACGGTGGGTCAACTTAATGTTCCTTGCCTGCCAGTTGCCATGGAGCTGGTACTTTAACATCCACGGAAATCGAAAAGCTCCCAGATTTCCTATTTTAGTCATGAATTGAGTGAACCATCCATAAGGGCTAGAATAAGACATATATATTTTTTAGATGGTAAATAACGAACAACAAAGGGCCAAATGGGTCCATATCAATTCAAACGATGAATGAAAAAGGTTTCAATACAGTGCAGTTTTTCACCGTCACACGAGCATCACCAATACTTTTCTCTCGTCCTCTTCCTGGCATCACATGTATAAATTAATTTGACTCCACTTGTTTCTTAATTACTCTGGAAGAAAGCAGATTTTTTTTAAATCCAGCTGTGAATCACAATGTCTGCAAGATTACAATTGACTGCCAGGCAGCAGATGTTCTCTTGCCTCCTTTGTCCTGGACTCAACAGGGAAGAAACAACATTTTTTATGTTTTCCAAATTGTTCACAGAGGAACTCCTGAGGTGGAGGCTTGCCATTTAAAGATGGGGGGCAAAAAGCCTGCCAATTTTTGTAGCTTGCCCATGAAAGTGTAACGTTTTTATTTGCACAAAAAGGAGCTTTTCGTCTTCACACACTTCATGTCTTTTCAACTTACTTGACGCCTATATTTATATTTTTTGTACTTAAGCTTGTTTCCTATTTCCCACTGACTGAACATGCACATTGAAATATGCGTCAAATAGAAGCACTTAAAGGATTCTTTTGATATGTTGATGCCTTACTCCATCAACATGAGTGGTACAAACAGCAACTTCTTCTATCACCAGTTGAGCTACTGATATTCAGCACACATCACACTTGAACCTATATATTCCTTTCTTCTATAATTGTAAAGTGCAGCACAATAGTCAGTAGAACTTTTATAAACCCAAAAATGGGTTTCTGTTGAAAAAAACCTCACAAAACACTTTCTTTCAGAGAGCATCTGTATTCAGCTTTCTACCCTTCTATTAGCTGTGGACCGAGCATGAACCCTGCGTAGCGCCTCACAAGAATATTAAATAACCCACAAATTATCCAAAACTCAATTAGATACAAAGAAACACAGCAAAACACCCAGCGCACACCGCCACAATTCTCCAGTCATTCACTAAAAAATAATATAAAATATAATCAGACAAAAAGAGTATAAAGCAGGTATAAACTTTAACCATGCATTATTTACTCCAGGTTCACCTTGCTGTATGAGATTAAAAGAATAATTTCAAAGCTGTAAATAATCTGTGCAGGCACATATCACATCCTCTGAAGGGCAGTGAATTATTTATTGTAATCTGGCAATGCAAGGTTGTTTATCACATATTAATGTGATACATCAGGGGAGTAATTCTCCTCTGGCACAAGCAGTTTCACTCACTCGCCGTCAGGATACATGCTGTATCTATGAGGATTCATGAGGCTGTAATCTGAGTGGGAGCTAATCTACACCTTCTGCAGCCTGTCAGGGGCAGGTGCTGATTATTTGCAAAGACCTGTGTGACTTCATGCAGATAAATTGCCCAGGTGTTAATATTCCCAAGAAAGACTTTGAAGCTCTGATGTACAGAGGACAATATTCTCTTTGTGCCTTCATTTAGATTGTGTCAGATAAAATGAGGGAGTATTGTTTTTACCGAAACAATGAGGTGCAGGACGAAGCACCATTAATCTTTTTTGAGTGTGTCAGCATTAAGCGATTTTACTCAAGACTCAAAATTACATTGACTTTAGTGGGCTGTGCACCTATATGTTTTCTCTCATTAGACTGATATGGACTGTTACACACCATATACAAATCATCACACCATTAACTTTTCTGTCCTATAATAAATGATTACTCAGCAAAAAATGTTTGCAGAATTGTTCCTTACACCAGAGAATGGCATTGTTACTAAAAGTATATTGCACATGAAGGATATGCCTAAAAATACACAAAAAGAAAAAGACATCTTGATAAATTGGACAGCTCATGCTCATCATTAAGGGGAATCTAAGTGAGATAAAAACAAACACAGACATCAACATGCTGCAAAATTAATGAAGACACCTTGGACTTGTTATTTATTGCCATGGTTTGTGGCCCATGGCCGTTGCAATCAGAGTATTTAAGTGGGTCTAAATGTTTTTAATTAGGAGAATTTAAACTGTTTTGAACTTTGTTGTGTTCAAGCACATTTCTCTAAAATTCTTAAAGAAATGTTGAAAATTCTCAGACGATTACTTCAATTTGAATACATTTAAATGTATTACTCCACACTGCTGGTGTTTGGAATCAAGTTTATGAAGTCCACTCAACCACTTTCTTCATTCCTTTTAATACTAGGGAATAATGTTGGAATAATTGTTGGTAACAACAAAGTTACTTTCTAGTGGCTGGCCCTCACTCTGTAGGCAGACGATGTGTCACCAGTTGCACAAGACCCATGGCTATAAGAGAATGAGAGATTGCCTTTAGGCTCATTAGGAACAACAGCTGGTTGGGTAATGAACAGGAAACGGCGTGTCAAGAGGTTCCCTAAACTTCCCAAGAGATGCATTTCCAGAGTATAGGATTGAAAAGAAAGATTAATGTTGATGCATCATCACTTTACCACACTTAAATGACTCTGAGAGTAGACTAGTCTCTGTTGTTGGATGTTATTATAATACAAGTACAGTAGGAATAAGGCAGCTGTAGTGTAATCACTGGCATACTGCATGAGTTAACTGGTTGGGATTCATAACAAAATGAATAGATGCTCTCTTGCAGTTGCTTTATAAAACAGAATATTCAGTTAAACATATGAAATGTTATATGGGGTTTACTTACTTTTATAGTCGCAAAATATACTTTATTGTTTCAAATGTCTTCCCACTAGTTATTTCTAGATGCTGCACTTAGAAGATGATATTAATGTTCAGTCACATCCAATCTTACCTACTTCACAGTGTCAGCTTGTTAGAAAATAACCTCCACATCTTGTCAAAAGGGTTCCACAGGGATGCTAGCCAATGCTGTCTTTAGTGCTACCCCACAGTAGCATCAAGTCGACTGGAAGTAGATCTCTACTCCAAATGTTCAATCTCATCCAGCAGATGCTCAATTGGATTGGAATCTTGTGACTGGGCAGTCTGTTGCAGAAGGCTGACTTCACTGTCATGTTCATGGAGCCGTTCCTGGACAATTCTGTTCATGTGGCATGGGGTATTACCCTGCTGAAAAAACCCTTCCGCAGCAGTGCTTCATGCTGTTAGGGATGCACCTGATTGGCAATAGCTCTCTGCTATCCCGTGGCACTGAACCATCACTTCTCTTTTATCAAGGGTCCAAATATGTGCCACATGGAGAAAAGACCACACATCACTGTGCCACGGCCTGATGTGGGGCATGATTGATGCATGTACTCATGTGGATTTTCCTCCATACTCTAGTCTTTTCATCAGTCTGAAACCGCAGGGATAAGATTTCATCTGTATTTCCAATCATTTAGTGCAGTGTTTTTTACACTTGGTCCACTGTAACCACAGCAACCTTTTTTAGTTGAACTCTGCAAGGTCATGGCTGCATTGTGTCATGGGTTATATGATAAAGTCTAATGTTTTTCTAAAAGAAACATCTGAAATAGTTCCTCAACGTGGTATATTTGTTGTTTATTGACCATGTAAATATAGAGACGTTGAGTTGGATGGTTTATGTGGCATAAGGTAAAATTGTTCCAAGGGACAGCTGGCAATCTGCATTCGCTCTGAACTATTTACAGTATGTCACAAATACAGCCATCAAATCCCAAATTTATTTTATTATTCATTCTGCCGTCTTTGATTCATGTGCCATTTAGAAATTGCTGCCAAATATCAAAATGATTCCCGGAATGGTAAACCATACCACGCCGCTACAAAAAATGGAGCCCTATTCACATCGCATGGATGAATTATGGCTGCAGGTTGACAAGGGTATCTATCAGCAGGATATTTGATAAAGCAGAATGGAATCTTACAATGTGAGACACAGAAGGCCACAGAACATTTACAGACCAATTCACATCTATTGGTGCATTTGCTGAAAATAATTTGAAAAACAGGTGAGTCACAAGAAGAGAAATGATGAAGATTGGCAGTATAGCTCAATGTCATTCTTGGTGATTACAGCAAAAAGGATGATTAATGTCATGCCTTCCGATGTGGCTTTTATTCATTGATAGAAAATACTTTGGCGGCTCTTTTTCTTTTCATTTCCCCCCTCCACTGTTACAGGAATTCAGAGGTGCCTGTCAGCTAAGTGGTTCTCAGTTGGAGGTCTTTAGGCTGACTTCTTTTATGATCCTAATGATACCATTAAGTACCTTTTTCTATCTTTCCACTTCAAAATACAAAAAGGGTTTGTTGAAAAATGTTTGTAAATACTGCTGAATCTACAATTGTATGTTGAAGAAGGAAATGCTGTTTTTTTTAAATGTATCAGCTGGTGCAATTATATGTGTGTCTCGTAATTAGGGATGCTCCGATCGATCGGTCACCGATCGAGATCTGCCGATACTCACTCTCTACCGATCGATCGGTGCTCTCTAAACATGCCGGTCGCGAGGGCCGATCGCATGACGTAAAATACATGACACTTTTCTCTGTACGCGGCAAAACAAGCTCGCCAAAATGGCTTCACCGGTCTGGCATTATTTTAAGGTGTCCGAAAAAGACAGTAAAATAGCGGTATGCAACGTGTGTGTGAAGCAGAAATCCTGCAGCTCCACCCGCTGTGACGGACCGGTGAGCGGAGCGAAACACACATTAAGAGTTAGACCTAACACACTTAGCTATTTTATCTACCTCTGGAACAAGCTAAACTAGTTATAAATATGTTTATTCTTCACTGTCGGCCTCACACATTACTGGATCAGCGAGCTGCATGAGACAATACTGACGGGCTGTCAGGAGAGAGAGAGAGGGGGGAGAGAGAGAGGGAGAGAGAGGAAAAGAGAGCGCTTGCTAATTTCTCCCGTGGTATTATCCAAAGTGAATGTAAACTTGAATAATATACATAATTTGAATGTAATAATTAAGTTGATTGTTGTTTGTGGAAGCTCCAGTGAATGAGCCCCATTAACTGAGTTTTAAACATCACTTTAAATGGAAGATTTAAAGTGATGTTTAAATCTTCCATTTAGGCCCCGCCCACTCGATCGGATCGGCGATCGGTATCGACCGATACTGATTCCGGTGATCGGCGATCGGCCCCAAAATTGGCGATCGGAGCATCCCTACTCGTAATGAAAGAAGAAAAAGCTGAAATCTCATGTGTCCCTTTGAATTCACTTTAGATAATGGAAAGGGTTTGGAAAGTTGAAAGGTGATGGCATTTTATGGGATTTAAAGTTCACGTGTCAGGATGTATCACACATTTTCAGCAGATAAATATGAACTGCTTTCAAGAAAGTGTTTACCATTGGACTTGCTGTATGTATATCATTGCCATACCACTCAACAGAGTTCAGGGAAAGGCACCAGGGCAAATGAAGGGCAGATCTATGTGCATTATCGCAGGGACTTGTCATGTTTTCCTTATGGTGACAGATTTGCTGCCACTTCTAAATTGTCCCATAATGTGGGACTAAATCGCTCTACGATTACATCATTTTCACTTTGGAAATTGGAGCTCTATAAAGTATTCACTGTGCTGACAAGCCTACTCGCACCATTCAGTGTGGACACAGTATATCTGCTACTTGCGGTTGCACAAATTACTTAAAAATATCTATTTTCACGTCACATGCACCTGAAATTATGTACTGTATATGGATATCAAATTGTGACACTGTCAAGTATTAAATGGCATGAAAGTACATGTGTTAATGGGTTCCCTGTCAGGCATAAATTATGTGTTCATGTATGGGCAGCCTGGCAGGTACAAATGTCTATACTAACCTTTCTCAGTGGCTGTGGCCGTTGGGTCCGCTATTGAATTTTTAATTAACTTGTGAGGAAATGTGGGCATTTTTCTATTAAAAGAGACATCTTGTCAATTACAATCCTTGCAGAGATATTCACTGAACTTCCTGTTGGAAGAAAGGTCAATAGCTGTGTGTAATGAGTAATTGACTCACGGCAGAGAGCAGCTCGGGCTCAGACTGTGGTTCTGATCAAGTAGCAGAATGTGATTTATTTCCATATCATTTTCTCTCTCATTTTCTAACGTGTTATAGAAAATCAGGCCTGATTTGAAGTGCCACTGTTGGGGCCAATTTATCACCGAAAGAATGACTTGGAAAATGGAGTTTAAATGGGCTGAATGATGAAATGTACATGGTTTTCTTAATATAAGAAATGGCACAGACAGGGACTAATGACCTGCTAGGCTGAATATCAGACTTAAACACAGGTTTGTGTTTGTTTTCCACTGATGGTGGTACACAGAGCTAACAAGCAAACAAGAGTAAATCGTATTTAAATATTTTGTATTTGTTTTTGTAAAGATATGGCTTATTTAAAAAGGAAAACATGGGAAACATGTATGTACATATTTGTATTCCATGCAAATGTCCCATATTTACTTCTATACTGTAGTATGCCTGATGCAATGAAACAAACACAAATCAAATATTATTTTTCCTCAATTTATGTGCAAGTAAAATATTGATAGCATCACATTGTTTCATGTGTCCTAGTAAACCAAACCTCTCCCTGTATACATCACAAAGTGTATGCGAACTTCCAGAGCAGCATCCACATTCAAAAGCCCACAACAGATGAATTTACAACTCAATTCATAACCAGAAGCATGCTTCGGATCTGGCTTTTATTTTGCTGAGGTTTACATTCAGGAAAGTGAAACAAGAAAAAGGAAGGCATGATAGTTGAACAAGAAAAATTATTTATAAGAGGGTACAGAAATAAATAATGTAACGGGCGGTGAAATTGTTTTTTTGAAAACTTGTCGTTGGGATGCTAGTCAGGCTGATTGAATATTTATGAAACGTATGACTAATGACAGAGACAATGCAGAACACAATATGTGATGATGGCTTTTGGGCATATGAGGTATAAGTGAATTCTTTGTAGGGCATGCATGCACACAAATCTCACACAACCAAACACACAAAAGCATGCACATTAAACACACCCTCCTGACACTTACAGCCTTTTATGGGTTTTAAAAGTTGATTATATGGATATAAATTAACCTGTCCAAAACAAAATTATTTGCTAGTGAAAAGTTTCAAACTTCCATAAGTGTATGATGTTGCCTCGAGGCAAGATCATTCACTCTGGCCACAAGTCCCTCAGATAACATGAAAAGAGTGAGGGGGGAAATTCAGGCCCGCACATTTCAAGAGAAAAATGAAAGATTTGGCAGTTTTTCATCAACCAACGGAGTAGTTCCCATGATGCCGAGCAATATCACAGACATCACAAAGTCACACACCCTGAGACCTTAGCTTAGATGTTCCCCTCCCTGCCGAAGGCAAGATATGTAAACATATTTGGCAGTGTTAATCTTGACAACTGTTTAACATAGATGTATTAGGTCTGTCTGATGTTAAGCCTACACTGTTGAAAACCCAATGTATAATTCTCTGTGAAGTGTAAAAGCTCTAACTCTAAATGCTTCTGACAGATCCCAGCAGGTAAAAGTTTGGAGAGCTTTGGGATATGGATTTTTGCTGCTTTATTGAAAGTGGTGGAACATTTTCAGCCTGTATCTTAACGCAGATATTCCCACCTCAATCAAAGTCCTCTTCATACAGAACTTTCACGGTCCTCTGATATTCTAAAATTATAATTAATGAAACTCCTGATCTTAAGCTTTTATCTTCGGAGACCAGCCATTCATTATTAAGACTAGTGCAAAATTCATGAGTAGAGGATTTTAAATATGATATAGATTATAAACGTTATCATGTTATTCATGATATACTTGGAAAATATGTTTTATGATAACGTTGATGAAACTGTATTAACACTAATCTAAACTAATGATTATGAATTTATAAAATTACAAATTTCCTCATAACATATGTTGGTAATTGTTGGGAAAATACTGAATGTACTCTTCTAATATCAGAGTAGCACATGATAACAAGGCCCTACGTAGCTGTGTACGTAACAGGTGATTACCTAGAAGAGCGTCAGGACACACTATTTTAGGCATATGATAGCTATGTGACAACGATTATGATTCAGCCTCTATATGGAGATAGACATATGACTGTCATGTTTATTGCTTACGCAGGCCTTAGCTAATCATTGAATACTGCTTTGAACCGGTGTTCTCCATCTTGTGACTGTGATACACCCTCTCTGTATACAAGCATGTCAAGGACACTGTTCTGGGAACTATTTGTCCCACGCAGCTCTGTGTGTGATGACTACTTCCATTCTTGCAAGGATAATAAATACATGTATCCTGATATTGAAGACTAAGCCGGTGACGAGTGATATTTTTCTAACATTAATCCTTTATTTAAACAGTCTCATTGACGGAGGAACCTTTTTTTCTGGTGTGTCGTAGGTTTAAACAATATTGTTTTGTTTATGCTGAAATGGGTCGCCAGATATACTTGTGCAGCCGTTATGTATCTGTGTGGCCTGCACAGTCTGTGTGCGAAAGACAGAGTCAGGAGGATTTTATGTGGAGGGAGAAGACTACAATATTACAATATTACAAAATTACAATAATTACTTTAAGATTGCACAATGGTCTTTTGATTAGCAGCAGAGACAACAAATCTAATTTTGACCTTCAGTTTCTTTGATGGGTGTTTCACATGAAAGGAAAAGGGAGTTTGGTTTCAGCCAGAGTCCCAAGTTTTGTATTACATTCAACGGTTTCAACAAGTATCACTTGTTTGATATTCCTGGCAGGTTTTCAACAAGAATGCTTATTCTAATCTGGAGTACCACAACAGAAGCTAATTTCAATGGATTTTGTGGTGTGGGAGTATTCAAATTGAGAAAATGTGAGTGTGTGTGTGTGGGATGGGAGGGCCACCCATGGTTGGGCCCTCTAGGTCGTCCATATTCAAAGGAATAGGAGATCTGAAGGGCATAAAATGTAATTGTGTCGGTGATCGTTTTGATTATTTCCAAACCTTTTGACGAGATCGGTTCTTAGAAGCCTTGGTCATCGTCATGTCTATAACACATATTTTGATCTTTATACCTTACTGAGATTTTGTCACAGAAGATTACATTTTGCTTTAGATTATACCTTACCTGTCAAATGATATAGTGTAGAGAATATAAAGCCCTCCTTTACTTTGAACCATATAGGTCCCTGGGTTACACACCAGCAGGAGTTCAGCACAGAAAAAATCCTATCTTCAAATACATGGAAAGTGAATAGAAAAATGAAATCTAAAAGTCAATCAAAAAAAAGGTGAGGAATGATGGAGAATACATTACTTTTGTAGCGGACTGCCCGTCTGTCCACTTAAACTTTTTGATCAAGAGGTGTTTTCTTTCAGGCGCTGTTCATTTGTAATGTCAGTCAGCGGCCTCACAATCCTCCCCAGAGATTTAACACTTGTCAGCGGCAAATGTCATGACAGTCCAGCAGACCTGAGATGTCAAAGCAATGCCTTCTACTAGGACTTTAAAATGCCATCACATGATCAAATGGACAGAACGTAAAACAAACAAGTGGAGATATTTCAATAAATCACGATACCTGAAACACTTTTCACATAAGGTTTTCTTCACATGAAACACTATACAATGGAGAGGACCACACTGAATATAAACTCACTAAAAGCAACCAGTCGATAGAAAACATGAAAATCACTTCAGCAAGAATCCTTCCTCTGCTATACCAGACTCTTTCGAAATAGCTTTTCATGGTATGTAATGCTGCTCTTGAAGTGACTCTGATCACGGAAATGACTTTAAAATCAATACATTCGTGTGCACTAAGAGCTCAGGAGGCAGATACAGCCTGCACTCTCCCTCTCGAACATGCAAATACACTTTGAGTTCTTCGCACATGCCATGCGCAAGGTGATTTTTCTTGCACTTTTTGCTCTTTGCTGCCACTTTCTACCACTTTCTACTGTGCGATTCGATGGAAATACTAAATGACCCTAATGATGGTACACAAGAATGTAGAGGTGTTTGACATTCCTCCAGAATCGCCCGTCTCCTCTGCAGAGCCATCAACGCTATATCAGTAAAGCCTCATTAGAGCCGGAATCCGACTGTAGAAAGGGAATTTTTGCAACATTAACTTTAACATTGCCAATCCAGTAAATAATATTCTAGTTATGGCCCTGATGGCAGGCTAGAAAGGTTGAGCGACTGGGAGAGATAGGCTGAAGCGTATTGCTGCAAAGGGAAATGACATGTGTGTTTTTATCAAAACCAGTTTTTGGGGAAATTGAGAAGCATTTTAAGAGAAGTGTACATGAAGCTACAATGGTCCTATAATTGCCTTTAAGGTTAAATGTGACAAAAAATGTATTAAAATGTGGACTAAATTATGTTACTCCATTGGGGGAATAATGCAAAAAAATGTAGTAGGGTAGTCCGTCTCAAATGAGGGCCTAGGCCCCTTGTCATGTCTGCCGATATCTGTTTTTCTTATGTCTGTTCGTTGTAATCTTTGTCTATGTTGTTGTCAGTGATGTATGTCTTATCTTTTTAAATGCCTTTGTGATGTGCTGCAACCCATTTTCCCCTCTGGGACAAATAAACGAATACTACTACTACTACGTCCAACCATTCAGTTTTATTCGTAAATTGTTTGTGTCAGATACAATGAGAGATAACTAAATGTTTTGCATCTCTCTATCCCCAAGTAAAACAATGCAATTTACATTACATTTAGCTGACGCTTTTATCCAAAGCGACTTATAATTAGCGATTACAGGGACATTCTCCCTGGAGTAACTAAGGGCTAAGTGCCTTACTCAAGGGCACACTAGTGGTGGTGTTCCTGGCTGGATTTGAACTCACAACCTTCCGATCTTCAGCCCACCACTGCCCCAAATGTTATTCAAGCTGATGAAAAAAGAATTCCTCCATGAAGAGAACCAATCTTTTGTTTGTTGTTTATGCTTTTTGTACAAGCCGTGGTAAGGAACTGTTTCCCTTTTCTGATTGTACGATCTTACTGGTATTTGCTTGCAGTTATTAACTATGAAGGGACTTTTGTGGTCTTGTGACTAAATAGTTAATACTTATATACAAAATCTGCAGTTTTTTTCTCTGCCTCTTTTTCTTTCTCTACAGGGGATGTTTGTTTTTTGGGAAAAGAGGGTTGGGCTGGTCAGTCCAGCAACATCAAAGTAGCAACATCAAAGTGTTTTGCTCTGGACAACCATAAAAGTTACGTGGTACTACAGTTTGTTATATATCATTTAAACCTTTATATTTTAAAACTTATAAATCTTTCACAGAGTAAAAAGTATAAAATCCATTTCCTCCTTCTTTAACAACAGCATCTGCACATTTCAGCTGCTGTATGACCTTGACATTGCACTTGCATTTGCAGAAAAGTCTGCAAAAGGCCCTGAAAATGTAATTACAAAATGACAGCATAAAAGTGTAATTATTAGATTGTTTTGCATGCATGCACTCAGACTCATCTTCTGTGAGGGGGGGTGTTAATATTGACAGGGCCTGGACATATTGATATTGTGTCACTTGATATCAATAGGTCATACAGGGTGATGTGTGATTTGAAAAATCTGGGTGTCCGGTGCACCACTGGGATTTCACAACACCTGAAATACTAGAACTAGTAATACTTCAGCAACAGTTGCTGCTATAGTACTACTTATAATAAATGAGCACAGTAGTTCTGGTATTTGTCTCAAAAAGGTAGCTTTTCTGTAAAGTTATCAAAGGGACAAGGTCAATGGGATTTCTAATCAGTTTTTAATTTCAGGAGTCAACACATTTTCAATAAACATGCTGTGTTCTTATTTTAACCTTGGGCTTGAATCAATATTTTAGAGAGGCAATTATAGATATTATTTCAAGACATCCTGCAACCAGACAGCAAATCCATGGGTCAGTTGTCAAAGTACAGTAGAGGCTAAGGAATTAGTTCCTGGGACAAAATACAGGCAAGCAAGCCTGAACTGAAAAGCTTAAACTAGAGCCAGAAGTTATATATTTTATCTTTTTAAAAGGTGCCTTTCTGTCTCCGTCTTCTTCTCTCTGTTTGTCTCTCCCTCTTTTCCCTTGCTATCTATCCTTCGATCTATGTGCTGAGTTGGCTAAAGTGGAGTTAACGAGGATAAGTGGACCACACATAGGCGAAATAGTTCAATAAAGAAAGCTAGAGCAGATGTTAATGATTATGGATTTACAAGGATGTGGTAGAATACATAATCACTCCTCACCTGGATGTACAGCTTCACTGTGTGCCTTTTTACTTTCACTGAGATAGTTTGAAAAAGAAAGCAAATCAAAATATGTAATTAACTTTTTTGAAGTACTTTCAGAAAATAGAGCAACTGGATATCATCATACCGTTTAAGAGTTTCTCTTATGGTGAGCTTCATAGCATTTTCTCTTGTGCTATAAGAAAAGGTTCCAAACAATTCACAACTTTCAACACTTTATGTTTGGTGACATTTTTTTTTTTCTTCCTCCAATCTCGGTGCCAACACATTATAGAATACTATCAGTTCCACTACCTTGCCTCATATTAATTTTTCCCCTGGTTGGTTTTATATCCTTTCTCTCACCCCTAACTCTTAACTCTCCCACATTAAGGCTGCATACCAATCATTCCAGTTTTAATACCCCACTGAGATTAGAAGGTACAATATTATGGAAGACATTCAGCGTGCTGTACAATGGCCAGCAAAGTATCCATACCTGCATAAAGCAGTTTATAATAGGGAAAATGATCATAAGATTATACCTTATCACTTGAAGAATTGTGTGATCATGCAACCTTAGACTACAGTTTAGTGTGTCTTGAAGGCCATTACAGGCACAACTTGCAGATAAAAGCATACATGATGGAACTGTATTTTCAATGGCACACAGCAAATGTTATACTTCAAGGGGTGGGGCACAAGAATCAGATAGGTCCAACCTTTCCGCAGTTGAGCTACTCATTAAGTAACAAAACAGGTCATTGATTTTACAGCTTTGTCCAGGGATTTTTATGGGACATAAGTGACTCTCATAAGATTTCACTATGCATCATTAAATCAGAGATGAAGATGATCCCCCAAATATTTCCCCTCTATAATGACAATGAGCCAACGACCTTAACGCTGCCCCCTACAGAGCTGCAGTGGATACATTGAGTCAAAACGTCCTCTCAAGGTCAGTTTGGTGTTTCCAAAACCTGAGCAATGCTCTGTGTGTAGAGTTAGAGTATCATTCCTGGAATAAAGCTAATGTTAATGCTGACTTAATGGTTGTATTATAATATTTCTTTCTTTTTTAGTGAAGAAAATAACTAAATGTGGTAATTCGAGTCCAGCTAGTCCAGTGAAGAATAGGAAACGCGTGCTTCCTCTTTTCAAAATTAATTTCATAATACATGAAAAGGCTTTTAAAGCTGCGCATAACTTAATGGATGACCTTCTTATGAGACAGTTGCACTGAAGTGCAAAATTGTTGCTTGATCCCTAAGAGTGCTGGTAGACATGCAAATGGTGCCATCTGTCCACTTTGGAATTAATATCATAATGTGGGAACAAAATTAGGCTTCACAATATTGATGAGGTGCCCTATTTCCACCATCATCATTTTAGGATTTATTTTTCACTACATATGATGGCACCATTAGGTGAAAACATTATTTAAATGTCTACCTTTGTTTTCAAATACATGCCCCTAAAGGCAAAGGCAATTTAATAAAACCTTTTTTAAATTGTTATATGCAGCAATTAAAATGGTGGATTATTAAATAGAGCTAAAAACGTTAGGTGACCATTAACAGAGCTTTGTAATGTTTGTGAAGCCATTAGGCTGCAAGTCTCATGACTTAGGCCCTAGTGAATGCAATGTTAACAAGTAAACGTGTCCTTGTCTTATGGACAACCACTTGTACTTTACTGAAGTAAAAGTGCTATAAACGTATTTGGTTAATTTGGTTTTCCCTGCAACAGTACGTTACAAAATGAATATTTTAGCCTACTTTAAAATATTTCTTATGTTTGTTCTTGGCCCCTCTATGATTTAGACCATGGAGGGATAATTCTGAAACTGGGGCAGATGAGGCAACTGCATCGCATGAGCCTTTTGCAAGGGAAATGTATCAAACTTACTGTACCAGAGCGTGCCTAGAGACAGAAATGGGTTGATTGCTGGAGTTGTTAGAGGACGTTTACAGTAATGAGGTGAAACATTGCATGAAAGCCACACTGAAGGCAGAGAAACAAGTGAGACTGCTCAACCCCTGTGATCTCCACACTTGCTGACAGAGGAAACTTAGATATCTCTTTCAAGGTTACTTTATATTCTGTCATCTTTCCTTTTCCCGAGGAAAGGTGCAACCTTGAGGATGTCATTTAAATCCCACTACACAATATGCCCATATTGTTTATCATTAAGACACATGGCAATAATTGAGTAACAGGCAGACATATCATTGAATGTTATTCTAATGCTTACACACTCGACATTTCTAAAACTTCTTTCCAGCCTTCGACTATATTGTAGCTGTTTTTACTAAACTAATTTTAGCTTGAGCTATGTTTTAAATGTTAATATAAAAAGGAATTCCTAGTGAGGAATTGTTCAGTTATTTAAAGCTATTGTTGTACATTTTAGCTTTAATTAGATTTGTATTTTATAGACTTTACTTAGTGGGACCTTCCTTTATGGGTTTGTCTGTTGGCTTAACTGGATTACGATTAAAGCCAAGTGCTGGAGTGACTTTCCATTTAAGGGTCCCTGTGGAGTTTTTGACCACTGTTGGTGCTGTACTAAGGTTTTTTTTACGAGTGGGTAGAACACTGTTTTGACAAGCAATGCTAAGGCCACAAAGATGCATAGTGCAAAAATGATGGCACACGTTTCTACCGACTAAAGAGGGCAGTAAAGTGGATGTTTGATTATTAAACCTGTCCTTTTTATTTGCTGGTTTTCATTACAAACCCACACTGTATTTCTTTGGGAAGGAAAATGGGTTAATCTGTATGTCAAGAGAGCATACCTCAATTTCCCTAAGTGCAGTGTATTGTAAAAAAGTATTTTTAATATATAATGTAACCACACAGAGCCAAACTCTTTGAGAGGTGCCAAAAATAATGTAAGTATTTCAAGAACAATTGGCACACCAATTACCGAAGCACCGGGCTGCTGTGATGATTGGATCTTTTGCACAATAAGTCAATTTTGCAGGTTGTGACGAACATAAAATATGCAGATCTATTGTGAAATTGCAGGAAATTGGTTTTAAATGGCCAACATGTCTCTAGTGCGGGACCCTCACAATCCTCCTCTTTGCTGAGGACTTTTTGACCTCATTAAAATGTAGTTTCAGTCTTACTGACACACAAGGGGAGTGGAGGGTTGGCTGTGCAGACATGGAAATGGATATGAAAACACGATAAAGCAAGCCGAATTATCTTTGCAGCAGCAGGGCTAAAATTGCATCTGTAAATAGGTTGTGTATGTGATGAAGTCATTGCCCAGATACTGAGTGTGGCCCAGAGGGGACATCCAGTAAATGAGATGAAGACATATTGTTTGGCTTCCTAACAACTTCTACAATATAATAAGGGTAACAAGCCGACTAGTAAAACATGCAGTAGTAAAATGCCTGACTGATATACTTGAAAACGGAACATTGTTATAAACCTATAGTGTTTAATGTATTTTTCATTGATATTTATATTCATAAAACAGATATTTTCTCAGTCAGATATGGATATATGCATTAACAAATAAAGAAATAACATTTCTGCCCGTGTTAACTTCCCAAATCCCAGCTTCCATTGTTGTTGACTTGGACAGCATAGCACGAGCAGCCCAAGGCTTTATTCCGGTGAAAATGCCTGCTTAAACACTCGGGGTCTATTCATTATTTCCCCGCTTTTGTCAATTACTTTGATTTGGGCCTGTGCTTGATGAGGTGCTCTCTTGTCCAAAGGGATTACATGTCTGGCTGGTGTTGCCAGTGGCTACACTGGTGTGGTAGGAGTGGCGGCGCAGTTATTCACTGTAACTGGGAGATAGCATCTAAATGTTTGTCAGATCCATTGCCCACTGTTTAGGACTGCCATTATTTTTATTCTGTCAGGATTGTCACTTCAGATGGGGAGCTGCATCGGCTCACTGTTGTCCCCTGAAGCAGAATGAGTACAGGAGGCTGTGTTCTCCTCAAATATACAGCTCTGCACTTCTGAAGCACCCAGGCCTTCAGAGAGAGCTTCTTGGAAATGTGTCTCAGGGCTTGATTTGTTTAGAACTAAAGTGTAAGATTTAATATTTATGACATGAAATGCTAAAGATTTGTGCAATGCCTATATAATGGAAAGTATACTTAGATAGGGCTTTTTTTCTTAATTGAATTTGATGCAAATTATATTCATAAGACTGAACATCATGTTTCCGGACACACTGTATATTAATGTGTGTCCTGTTTAACAAGTTTACTCGATAATAAAGTGCATAGTCCGTTGGCATGCCAACGCTTCTTATTTTTTTGGACTATAGAGTTCAGGTTAATTATGTCTCTTTATCCAGCTGGCAGGCATCACTGAAAAGTACGCCATGGATGTTCATCACTGACACATGACTTCCCCTCACAAAGGTAATCAGATAAGCTGCCTCCATTTAAAATGCAGACAGGTGTCAGGCATGACACACAATACATGACACTATAAGGCTAGTGATTTAACTCAAATAATTTAATCTGTTTACCCTTTTCCACATATGGCCCCTTTAACTCAACCATCTTGAATAAATGATTGACATCCAGTCACTGATTCCACATTGTATTGATTATGTATTTTCTGAAATTAGTGGCTTCAGTTAATACGACGATCCTTCATTTTGTGTTGATTTTGGCAGTTCCTCTGGACAAATTGCAAAAAGAAAATTCCAAGGTTTGTTTGTTCTCGCATGTCTTCCTCCCCTCCCGACAGAGCTCTGACTGAAGCTAAACTTTCCCAGTAAAATGATTTGTTTTTTTCTTAATGTACAAACTGCAGTCCCACAAATGTGTTAGTTACTATGTTGTTTAGATAGTTGCATACAATTATGATAGATAACACTGTCCAATAAATAACTTAAGGTGACATGTTACATGGTAAATAACAAGCTGTTCTTTTGTTCCTCTCTAGACTGGATGATTTCTGGGAATGGTAAATTGAACGGTCACTTAAGTAACCTTTGTGCCACAATTTTTACAAACAAATTCAGCACTTTTTCCCGGCCATTTCTATAGATTTACCTATATGTCTTTGCATGGCTACTATGCAAAATGTACTTAGACTGCTTTGTTGTTATGAGTTTATTAAGAGCCCAGTCATACATACAAAAACGGCAGAAAACTCATTCTGATAACAAAAGACTGGAAGATAACACAATATAAAAACAACAAAATACGACTGAGGTGTTATCATCTCAGAAATGACTCTCATGTGTTCATTATTATCTTCTCTAGTTAAATGCAAATGTCACCTATCAAATATCTTATTTAGATATCCTTTAGTAAGTACTGTAGTATGTCTGCAATGTATCTGTAATGTACAGTATGTTTTGTACAAAGCATAATGCATGCACAGTAAAGGTCTGTTAAATCAGCTTAGAAAATTAGTCACTTTACAATCCATCAAATATGTATGCCCGAAATTGATTTAATTTAAATGGTTATAGCTGGTGTTCAACATGTTACAGATTAATCAGCCATTCACAAGATGATGTTTTGTAACCCAGGATATATTTCACACAGATTCCCTCAACAGCCACATACCTCTTTACAGTAAAGACAATATTAGAGATAAAAAGGTCATCAATGTTCAACCTTCAGTTCGAAGACTATGACATCACTAAGGGATGCTCTAATTTACCGACTCCATGGGGTCATCAGCTTCTATGCCTGTGGAGAAACACATAAAAACTGATAGCTGTTAGGCACCAAATATGCACACATTATGTGCTCGTGCATACAGGATGGGGTTGCAGCAATTGACGGGAAAAGACTCATCCTGATTGAACGTTAATGTACAGAAGATATCCAAGCATATAGAGTACAGGCAGTAGCATGTAACCATCACAAAGACACAGATGGGATCCACTGTGCGTTTCTGTTCAATCACAGCCTTTGTCTGAAGCATTGCAGTCCGAATTGACAGCTGTCTTTTTTTGTTATGGAAAGATTAGTTTCAGTGACAAGAGCCCAGATTACAAATTGACACAGACATTTTAAGTGACAATTATAATAATTGATTTCATTAAAATGGGGAACATTTTAGACACTACTTTCCCATAGTTAATAAACTACAATTTTACTGCAGCACTATTACCTGTATCCCTCTGTGTGCTCCCGGACATTTCTACTGCAAAGTGTGTATTTGACTGAGTCTCGCCAGTTGAAGCTTTGCCTAAATTCCCTTTCCCTATTCATTTTGAAGTGCATACTAATATATGCTTATTCATGTTGGACCCTCCACATCCACAGCGGGATCATCAGTGGCAGGTACAGGCTGAAGAAACAGCTCATTTTCTGGTTCTGAGAATACTTTAAAAAAAGAAATCGTGCAGTTATTCTCTGTGAAATCTCTCATCGTGTATGATGCAATGCATTTCAAAACTGGTTAAGATGTATAAGTCTTGTCATATACCTTTTTAGTCTTAGGTGAGTCTTATTTGCTGAAATGCAGATTATCTTTGTGGGAACAGGAGACGCTCGGTACGCATGTGCACAACAAGGCAGTAGAAGGGTTCACTCTGTGCCCTCCTTGCTCCACTGAGCTGAGTCCAATTTGCCCTTCTTTGAATATTTGCTGTGGGAATGCTGCTGGTGCTGAGGGTCTCCCCCCCCCCCCCACCTATATGAGAAGGTGAGCACACCTTTGATTGGCAGCAGCGAGGCCTGAACGCCGACTGAAATCCCCAGCCTTCGAACCCACCTGCTGCCACGGCTTTCCTGATAGCCCAGTGGTAATTGACACATCCCTTTGTTAATTATCAAGGTGATGTGACACATGTACTCATAGAGATCAGTGAATCTGCATTGCACTCGCATTCCCTGCTCAGCATGTCAGCACGGTGTCCTTTTGAAGCAAGCGTCTGTCTCAGGTGATTAAAGATCCTGTCATGTTATATCTTCCAGGGCCAATAATTAAAACCGAAACATAAAGCAGACTCTAATGAAGTGTAGCTCCATGATTATTTCATCAATAAATACATTGCATTCACGTCTGTTGTCCTCCCTGAGTTAATGCTTTGCTTGCACTTTAGGGATTTGTCAATTATTATATGGGGCAAATAAGTCATCAATAGCAAGCATCTTAATTGTACTAGATATCCGCCTCTGTGTGTTTCTGTAATCAGGTATATAATCACATGAATTGCAATGAGTTTCACAAGGGTGTATAGGAAAACATATATTTTATTGTTATGTAAACTCAATTCACCTCAAACAAATCGGCGGGAATTTTTCTTGTCATTAAATGTTTTATAATTTAAAGTTATAAGCTTAATCATCACCATCCGGGGGGAAGTTTTGTTCTAGTTAAATGTATTCATCCATTACAAAACAAGGACATTTCAGTGCTTGCATTCTTGCCATTCAACAGTGATTAGAATGCAAAAGAAGCTTGGGAATCATGAAGACGATGCCCTTACAATGTTAAATTGATGCCTGAGAGTCAGCCCTTCCCAGCTCAAAATATATATTTTCATGTTTTTGAGTCGTGCCAAAATGCTAATGATCTGGCCATGTTTAATACAATATGTAATGCTTCATACTCCTTTCAATTACAGAGTGCATTTTTCACAAAAACTGCTCATACCTAATAATTTTCAATCGCAGCTTCAGCTCCAAGCACTCTATTATATACAGCATTGTCCCTCATTCTGCATTTAAGTTAGGCTGACATGTTTAATTCAATGGAAGTCATTATGTGATAATAAGGTACTGGAGAATAGACTGGTCGACTGGTGACTCTGCTGGTGTCAGATGGAATGAGTCCTTTTCCTAATTAAGATAATTGTGTTCCCCTGGCCAATCATATTGTTCTGGTGTATTAACGCTTCAGTGTAAGAGGGTCACAGCCTGCTCTACACACACCATGGCTCATATTTCAGGGCATCATCGAGCCTCAGGCACAAAGCTAAACGACAACCTGGATGAGCATGTCCGTTCCACTAATGATGGCAAGTCACATTCATTTTCATCTAAGGCTTATATCTCCATGCATTTCCTTTTTAAAGGGCCAGTCTGCGCGCCACAAAAGCTAAACCAGCAACAACCACAATGGCTTTAATCACACATTTTCAGTCACAAATTCAGTGGTTGACAATATATTTTAGCTGAGAGGAGTCTGATGCTTTAATTAATACTTAAATAGGGCAAAAGACGTGTTTTATGATGATGCAAGAACAGCTTCTATTCTAGTTAAAGCTCTTAGTGATATCAGCAGGAATAGGGGCTTAGACACAGCCGGAACAATGTATTTATTAATGAGTGACTGATCACAGTAATACATTTAAACATTTTATTGTGAATTTGGAAGGGATTAATGGTAATAGAGAAGGGACAATTTGCTGAATTCCACAATACCTCTGCTTGTATTCATGGTGATATATCTGCCAATTCAAACCACTGTATTCTATTTGAACAGCACAAAACACTACAGAACGGAAGCCAAATAGAGATGGCAAACATGGTGTTTGAAAATACAAAAAAGTCTGACTAGTTGGATGGCTCCCGTGTGTATGCTCTATGGCTAACATGGTGGAGTGGTAAGGAGGGAAGAGATAAGGGTTGTGAGGTTTTCACACAACTGAGGGCTCTGAGAAGGCTCAGGAGTGATATGTGGTGACAGCACAGTGCCACGCTGTTGACACAGCCTGCATCTCCTGGGCACTGAGGGGGGAGTGCCCTGGGCTTGATTATTTACAGGCCTGCGTGCCTTCAAAAATGTTTCTGTGAGGACACCCTGAGAAACCCTCCTTTGCAAGGCCTTTTAATTGGATCAGAGCTATCATTTATTAATGGGACTGACTATATGCAAGTCTAGTTTTTCATGCCCCATGATTATTAATGGCTGCTGGATCAAAAGACTGATATGACCTGTACGATATTCCATGTCAGCCTGAAAGAGGAATATATTTCAATCACCAAATTGCAAGGCCTTGGAGGAGAATCAGCTGTCCACAATGGCAGGGGAAGCTCAGGATTTTTAGAGTATGTTGACCCTGTAAGACATGCATGGTAATTTCAGTGAAATCCAGTAAAATATTGACTTTCATTGACTTGCATCATACAGTCAGTTTCAATTGAGGGTTAGTCGGATGTTCATCTATATTCATATTAAAGGCTCAATACAGTCAGTTTAGACCTCAGATTGTTTCAAAGAATACTTGTTGGAATTGTTATGAAGAAATACACTGTGTAGGACATTAGTAACAATTTGCATTTTATATGCCTTTGATTGCATGTCAAAATCTTCCATTGCCAAGCCTCATAGGATGTGAATTTCATCCTTGCCGTTTCAGATAACAACTGTCTTTTTGTCATTTTTTTGTCAGATGTCGCTTTGGAGAACACAATATAAACAAGACGATGAATTATAACCTGTACTGTATGTTGAGAATGTGTTTTAAACACTTTCATGTATCTTCTCTATTAATTCTCTCCGAAACTATACCTTTCCTCAGGATTTGCTGTGGAATTTAGTCTCTTTCTCATTGATTCAGAAGCTTAAAAGTGAGAGTGCACAGCATATACAAAAATAAATGTATGCTATCAGAATTGACAAAATAAATTCCCTGCTTTTGAACATTATTTCTCTTAGTAAGATTCACTTACATCAGTGTCACTGTGAAACAGGATATCTTGAACAACCTCCCAATAATATCTTATAAGCCGCATGTTTCAGGCTCGTCATTGTCGCTCAGCGCAACCAAATGAGACGTGACATTCTCTTGACTGCTTACTTCTTCAAATTAATTATTTATAACCTTGGTGGAAAAGTGTGTCGGAATGGAATTTAATTGTCAAAGTCTCAATATGCTAAAGGGTATTTTCTTGTCACTCAATGGACTAAACTGTCTGAGCATCCTCCTTAGGACTATTGTCGACATGAGAATATTTCATATCGCAATGAATACGAGGACAATGTCTTATTTTCTGATTGCACAACCGACAACTATGAGGACACCAGAAAAAATGCTAACATATGCACAGTATACAGTATACAGAGGCTGGCTATTGACCAAGCATTTTCAGTTTGGACACGAATGCATCAGTGTCAAACAGGAACCAACAAGGCGACAGCTTCCAGCCATGTGCTGTCCCCATTAGTTAAAAATGAAGAGTGCATTGAGACTGCCACTAGCCCTTTTTAGAATGCCACTGAGGATGATAACACCATACGTCAATCACTTTCATGAAAGATGCATTATGGTGGCAGTCCCAACTTAAAAAGGAAAATGCAAGCACTCATCTTTGAAAAGCAAAGCCTGTTTGTAACCTGCGTAGTATCAAGGTATTACGGTGTACGCATTAGGATGCATCAGTGTATTTTTGCACTTCTGTCCCGAAACTAACCTTTTTGACGACAAATACAAGCCTGGTATGAACACATGTTTGTATGTCCCTTACTGTTCTGTATCCCTTTTTAAAGATTTCCTGAACTCTAAAGTTCAACGTGATTGTTTGATGTGACAGATGTGAGAATAGGAGTGGGTGGACTTGACTGATGTTGAGCTTTCAGCACTGTGCTCTGATTGAGACTGGAATTACAGCTGTTGTGAAGAAAGAGCCCGTACTGAGTCTTGATTGATGTGCTTTGTGTGAATGTGTCTATCTGGGCACAGCACCACTTTATGCATTAAGGAAATCTAAGCATGAAACTACTTCTTTTGGCAAATAAATGATATGATATATAAGTATCAATGGATATCAACCTTTTTTGTAGGCTTTTAAAAATTGTCATTACATTACCACGTCCCCACAAGGGTGCTGCGTTGAGTGACGAGTTTAAACAAGCAAGAGTACAACATTAATACACAATGACTGGGGGTACTCCGTGTATCAAGGCCTTAATGTGCTAATGAGTTCAAACATGCAGTTTAACACAAGACTGTCAATCAAGCCGTTGGCATTTTGGCATCTGACAGTTAGGTCATGTGTGCCTCTGAGGGACACGAGCACTTTGCCCACATTACACTTGGCTTTCTCACAGATTGCTCTGTTGAGCCCCCGAAGGAAAGCTAAGTATTTTATATTAAAATGAAAAGCCATTGAAATGTGTGTTGTTGTACATTGAGGGTTATCGATTTGATTTTTGTGGTTAAGTGTAATGTATTTACCACCGTGAATATCAAGTTAAATTCTGTTCAGCAATTATCTCCGCTATGTAAAGAGATGTGTTTCTCTGGCTGTGATCTGCAGTAATTGGCTAAACACAAGCATTAAGTTGTTGTCGGCAATAAAAACACTTTTTGGTACCTTCAGAATGGAAATAGGCAGTTTAATTTTAAATAAATGTATTCGACTGATACTATTTCTTTAGAAGAAAACCTTAAATGAATGAACATATATATTCAACAATGTCCACATTGGTACATATTTAACATTCAAGTTATCTAGAGACACTTTACAGGTTTCTCAGGGATGTCTTAAATATTTCAGTGTATGCAGTACACTGAAGGTATGACGTGAAAAACTCGATATAAGACAAAAAGTACAGTGTAAATATATTTAAAAATAATATTACAAATGGAGAAAATAGTTTATATTTTTACCTTACAGTAACTTTGAACATGTCTGCAAAAAATCAAGGAAGCTGAGAGAACATCACAAAATGTTTCGATAACTCAAAGGATCTACCTTTTTGGAACGTATTTACGCAATGATGTAGCATTACAGTATACTGAACGCTATTGCTTCATCCCATACAGTTACTCGCATAAACAAATTCATTTTTTCATAATACTATTTGAGACAATCGTGTTATCATCACTAGATTCCCCTGTCATTCTTTTGGTTTGTATTATGTTTCTATTGCCTCTTTTTTTTGCAATTCCCCGAGCAGATACATAAACGTTTATCCTTAAAGGAGATCTGCCACCAGAGATACTACTATCACTGAGAGACTGATTTCTGCTGAGATCAGGATAAGCGTGTGGAGTGTGTTCACATTGTAATAAATCTGAGGGAGTGTTAGGTTAAGGTTAATAGTCTTTTCCAAAAGTGTTTTCCAGACTGACCTTTTCTCAGAACCCTAAGAAGAAACTCCCTTCTGCAGTAACAGTAAATATTTGATGTGAAAAAACCTAAAAAGTTTATTTGAGTAAAAAAAAGTAAGGTATTATTCATATCACACATTTTTAACTGCATTCACACAAGAGAAAAACTCACAATACCTTGATAAATGGAGGGAAATTAAAACAAATTGCTTTTCTGAAAAATACATCCGCATATAAAACTCATGCAGCCTCTGTTTTATATAAATTGCTCATACTGAACGAAAACAAATTAATATATATACATACAGTTATAGTATATCTGGACTCAGCTGTGCAATTCTTTACAATTGGCATTAGTTTATCTCCTGTTATATCTCTTATTATATGTCCTCAGTTAGGTGAGAAATGAGAAGGAATGAAAGTTAAATTGGTCTTACGGCTAGTTGTCTTGAGCATTTGAAAACAAACAGAAGGAGTGCAGCAGTACTCAATACTCTGCCTTGTCACAGGGGTCTCAAGAAAGTGACTGGAATTCTATTTTTGGAGTCACTAACTTTTGACTTGTCAGATCCTTGCAACCTGTCATCTTTTCAAATGTGTCTGTGGGCCTCCAATGCTACCTTAAAACTCTAACTCGAGTCCTGTATAATTTCCCTATCTTCCCCGCTCCCTCTCTGCTAAATTGCATTGGAAGATGGATTTTTGGCATCTGAGGCTGTCAGGTCTCAGCCATGGAAGACTTTATGCACTAGTACACCCGCTATGAAAGTGAATTCTGGGGGGATGGAGGGGTATAAGAGTGGTTAGTCAAGTGCTGCCACTGTAGCAGGTCTTTGGGCATTTCTCTGGCTGTGATTGTATGTATTTAACAATAATGTCGATTCTGTAGATCTCCCTTTTCCCCCCTTCTCATCTTTCCTTTCTCTTCTTCTCTCTGTCTCTCACAATCTATTTCTCCTCGCATTACTTCAATCTCACTCTCTAGCAGGTGTCATAATGATGATAGGATCTGGTCAGGCAGCAATCCGAACACCATCTTCATTTCACACTGAACTATTATCTTCATTTTCATTACAGTTATCGCAGTGTGCATATGCATTGATTGCAGAACATATTTTTACATTATAACATGGCCTGGGTGAATGTGCCACTCCGGCTGAAGGATGTTCATTAATTTCCTATAACGGGACCCCTCGTATAAAATCTAACTATCACCAGGGATGGACATTTTACTTGTGGGCTTGAAAAAAAAAACGACATGTCTGCAAAGTTTAATTTAGCAATGTCTGTGCTTGGATGTAAATATGTGTGTTGTCTTCTCGGTGTCACAGAGCTGTGATAACAATTTACAAATCCAAAGACACTGTTTTTTTGGTCTAAAGCCTCCTCCTTCCTCATCCCCTTCCCTCCTCTTCCTCCTTATTTGTACAAACAACACTCTTCCCTTCCCTGCATGTTCAAATCATAAATGTATTTCTCCTCCTTTACCTCATCTGGTAAGCACAGCTTTACTCATTTGTGAAGGGGCGAGTGCGCGCCACGGAGAGAATGAACAAGCAAGAAGCTATCACAGCAATCAAGCTGCCAATATTTGCTGACGGTTACTTGGCAATGTTGGCCTACCACTGTTTGAAGGAAAAAGCTGTTCATGCTAACAAAGCATGGGAGAAACTCACGTGGTCTCCAAGAGGTCAGAGAGTTGTTATGCTTTATTAAAGGGCCACATGCATCAAATTAGTGCTAATCACTAATTAGGCAAGCCAAGATATGGTTTGTCTTAGGACATTTTCAGAATACTTGACTGTGGGCTGCAGTGTTCAGAGTATGTAGGCATATCCTGAAATATTTAGATTTTATAATTTCAAGCCTCTGCCTTTGAAGCCTGGACGTCAGGGAGCCAGTGGTTCTCTGTGGACAGTTGAAACTGTTTAAATACACATGGCTTAGCAGTGGTGAATTTGATTGATTTTATAATATAAGCTGAACTTATATATGTAGCAGACCAACCATTTGCATCACATACAAGACCGCTCTGATCTTAAGTCATGGTCAATATAACAGCAATATATATTAGGCTACAATACTGTTAATGAATTCTATACCAATAAAAACAGATCAATATTTGTTTGTAAGAAAGCAAAGAAAGTGACTTGCTCTACTACTACTATACTATTAAAGGTTGTATAAACAAATGGTCTTGTTACATTCTGTCAGCAGTAATCACAGTTAAAACAGTGCATGAAGAATTGCAGCGTCTATTATTTATGCACATAAATTGTTACAGCAGTATAAAGAAAACACAAGTAGAGCTTTAGATTTTGAATGCTAAACATTGGCCAAATGCCTGAGGAAGTTGTGACTGTAAGAAACGAGAAAGGTAGGTTATACCAACACAGTCTCACTCCCTGAATGTCCAGGAGCGACGCTTGGTCAGGGTCCATGGCGTCCAGTTGTGACACGCCGAGTCTCCTTCAGCTTCATAAACGGACGCAAAGAGCTTTCAACTGATTGCAATGTATTCCCATCGGCGGCGGTATGTGACGCTCAGGGAAGCACCGCATCGGTCCATGTCGGCGGCATTTAAAGGCAATGTGAGCGTCCATTCCCATTGGATAACGGAGGATTTTACACCCGGAAGTAAGTATTCTCTTTACTGTCGATTGATTTTACAGTGATATCTGCACTACTCATCAACTCAAAAACACCAGATTATCCTTGTTAATTACACAACATTGATTGGTTTAAATTGTGTACAATGCTTTTGTATTTTTCCCCTTCGATTCGGAGAAACAAATATTTTTTCGGAGTTTAGGATGGCAGAAGACACTACACTACCCAGAATCCTCAGCTATCGTTTGGGACTACACCATGTGCTTTGCTTCACAAACCCCGTGATCAAGCTCTGTGATTGGATGTTGGAGTGGCAGTGTGCAAAGTTTACACGGAGCGTCAAACAGCACTTTGAAATGGAATGAATCCCATCGACGGCACACTGTTCAAAACAGGAATCGAACGTGATCCCTATAAAGCATATTCATTACTCGTTATTCTCTAATCGTTCATCAAAAACTGTATATAATGGCTATTTTGCACATCCCTTTCAAGATTTCAAGATTTTCAAAGGTTTATTGACATATCATATACACAACTACGGTGTAGTTATGCAATGATGACAAACTTGGGTCATAGGTTCCTCAACAAGACATCTATCAATATGTGTGTACCTCCACCATTAAACTGTCATATTCTGCACATTTCTTATTCTATCTACATACATCTTATAAGAGTATAATAAATATGTATAATATTGGTTAAAATAAGTGCTTCAACATAGTTAACATTGCAGGAAAGTTGATTGTCAAGTCCCAAAACAAACCATGCAATATATTAAACGTTAAGTACTTTGTCAGGCTTAATATTTATCAGATACCCCCAAAGCTTTTTGCTTACATGTATTTAAAAGAAGTCCTTAACCTAAAGTATTATTTAATGTTTAATTAAAGCCTAATTAGTTTGTCTGTTTTGCACATCCTCCTATTAATATCTTTGTACATCAGGCACTAAACTGTTTTATTCTAGATATCATTTACAGTATCTTCTTGATATTTTCTATTCTATATTTCTATCATTGACGTTCTACTTCCCTCCTATTTTGTATGTACTCTTAATATTTAAATGTTTTCATAAAATATAACACATTCAAAAGTGCCTTACAAAAATGAAAGACATTAAGAAAAAGGCATTTTAAACAGTCATTAAAAAGCAACACAATCTACCTGCATTGCAATTACTCTAAACGTGTAATAACGTGCTTTAACCAGTAGGAGGTGCGGGTTAAAAAGCTGTCAAGTTTACAGTGTTAACAAAATAAAATATACTGCTGTTTCTGGTTTAGTTTACAACGGATATATTCTGTTATTGTTTCGATATTTGTAACACAAAAGCGATGGAAAAAACCCACAGCAACACAGAAAAGATGGTCTTAACATGACCCAGCGGTCTAGTAGTTAATAAAAAACAATAATATCAAAACAAAATATTACTACTAACTTTATTGTGAAATTAAAACAGAATGGTAAAAGAATAGTTTCCGGTTTATTCTGAGGCCCGATCTCTGTAGATAAATAAAGAACTACGACAGATGTTTAATGTTTAATGCAGCCAAACCATTTATTACAATGCATTCATGTGATGACTTTCAAAGAGTAAAGCAAGCACTGCTAAATAAAGTATGATTTGATCTTTTACGAAACGTTTTTTTTCATATGGAATGCAGTTGGAGGTCAACCAATCACAGAGCTTGAGGACTAATCACGGGGTTTGTCGAGCGAAGCACATGGTGTAGTCCCAAACGATAGCTGAGGATTCTGGGTAGTGTAGTGTCTTCTGCCATCCTAAACTCCTAAAAAATATTTGTTTCTCCGAATCGAAGGGGAAAAATACAAAAGCATTGTACACAATTTAAACCAATCAATGTTGTGTAATTAACAAGGATAATCTGGTGTTTTTGAGTTGATGAGTAGTGCAGATATCACTGCAAAATCAATCGACAGTAAAGAGAATACTTACTTCCGGGTGTAAAATCCTCCGTTATCCAATGGGAATGGACGCTCACATTGCCTTTAAATGCCGCCGACATGGACCGATGTGGTGCTTCCCTGAGCGTCACATACCACCGCTGATGGGAATACATTGCAATCAGTTGAAAGCTCTTTGCGTCCGTTTATGAAGCTGAAGGAGACTCGGCGCGTCACAACTGGACGCCATGGACCCTGACCAAGCGTCGCTATTGGACATTCAGGGAGTGAGACTGTGTTGGTTATACAGATGAAAATAAGCTGTAAATATGATGCAAGAGAAAACAATAAATAAAGCAAGATATTAACAAGGCTCATGCATCACATTATATTTAATTAATGTTTGAAACCCACTACATAAGGGTGAACATTGTCTTGAGGCGATTTTCTTTGTTTGTTAGCTTCCACATAGAATATATGATTAGGCACGTATTTAGTTTTTCTGCCAATTGGTGACCATTATTTGCCAATTTCAGCCGGAGTCTGTGGGTGTGTGCGTGCGTGCGCAAACTCGCACACAATCCAGCCTTCCTCTTCCCAACACTCAAAGGCCCCCCCCCCCCCAGCTTAGACTCCCTCAGTGCTTTCTCTCCATGACACACTAACAATGACTGATGGCTAACAAAGCTTGCTGGAAAATGTCACTTTCTATTCCACTCATGTGTGTAAAAGCATGTGGGGGAGGGGAGGGGGGGGGGGGTCAGTGAGGTCAAACGGAGTGTAATGTGTACGTCAAAATGAGAAAAATGAGAAGAAAGGTATAGTTTTATGTAACTAGTCGGAAAGTAGGCACATTTATAGTACTTTCTTTCAATTGATCATTTGTCAAAAGGGGATTACTTTGTGGAAGAATTCATGGCAGAGAAAAAAAGACACACACATACACACATACACACACATATACACACACACACACACACACACACACACACACACACACATGCACACACACACACCTGAGGTCATTATCCTGTGGAGTACGTTTGTGTTCGTCAATCAATCAACCCTAGCTCCTTTCATGGCATTAAGCTTAAGTAGTCTTTTGGCAACAACTGGATCATCAGAGGCGATGGACAATGCTTAGCAGCAAAAGTGCAGCAGAATCGGCGGCATCAGCTGACGGCAACAAAGTGAAACTACTTTCATGTTTTCTCACGCATCAAGCTTTTTACGGTGCGCTTACCTCAAACTGACCACACTGTACCTGCAGCGTGTCAATAGGGTTGTTGATCAATACCAATGAGTCAATGATTACTGCAGCTGTTGAGATTTCTGGTATTGAGGAGTCAATTTGTTAACTACACTCCGTTTTAGAAATCCCTTGACTGTTCAGTTTAATGTAGCTTTAATATGTGTACTGGAAAGGAAAGAAAAACAACTAAATGTTACTGTTTACACCTGGTAAAGCATTGATTGATAAAAGGGGTTACGCCTCAGATTATAAAATAACTTGTCAAAGGAGAACGTTTGATATGGATCAAGTTAAGGCTTCAAATCGTTGACACAGCTGCAACATGGAAACAAAAAATAAATTCCATGGTATTTAGGTGCTTCTGATTCATAACGTTTCCAGTCTTTTCCAGTCATCACTTTTGCCTAGCTAAGCTACATATTTTATGATGTATGGTATACATTTCCTGAACATAACCTAGTGTTGAGTTGGTCTGTAAAGGTAAGTGTATAAACATTTTTCATATTTTGTAAATGTGTCTCTAAAATTACTAATTGATGTGTACAAATTAGTAATTTTGTTGAATTAATAAGCTGTTTGCATACATTACTTACATTTGTGCACTCAAATACATAATTTGTAGAATTGCAGAAAACCCAGTTCATTCCATCAAAGTAATAGCTGTTCCAGCCAGTCAGCAAATGCAGCGTGGTGTGAAAAGCTAGCTAGTGTTTTAGTGAATTATTGATTTAATATCTTCATATTATAAGCCTTACATTTCTTACTCATAAGTGTTAAGTTCAATAAAAATTCAAAATAATTTCTCTCTGCTTCAGCATGTACATATCTGCTGTTGCACAACCTTACTTTAACCGGGGACCTGCTATTGCCTGTTTCCTCAGGAGAGGCAAGTGAATGAAGAAAAGATAATTGTTTATCATAACAAATGATATGTGAGGATAAAGTCCTGACAGAAAGTCTTTGGCGCTTAGACTCTACTGGGACATATGTAATCGGGGGCGTCCTCCCTGAGCAGCAGCAAGATAAATCCCCCGATGGAGTCCAGACACAGCTGGCGGAGGTGGCAGCAGATTCTGATGAAATGATGAAGCCGATGAATCTGCAAAGACTGGGCGGGGGCGGGGAGATGGAGGGGCGTGCGGAACAGCAGCGTAAACATACTAAAGGCAGAGAAATACAGCAGCAAGATGACAGCTGATATCAGGATTGACAGCCACAGACAATAAATGCAGAAGTAATAAGAGTGAGCGCGTTTGAAAAGGAGGGAAAGGCAGGCTATATAGGAAATATACCTCTAGCCTAAACATGCAAAAATAATTCCTGACTTAAAGGTCTCCTATTATGCTATTTTTAGGCATATATTATGGGTCTCAGATATATATACAAATATATAAAAAACATGTCTATGATGTGTTTTGCTCAAAATACCAAACAGATCATGCATTTTAGACATCCCTCATATCCCTCTGTTCAAGCCCTGTTAGAGAATTGCTGATCTGGGTCCTTGGCTTGAAGAACAAAAAAAAAGGTGGGGGAGCTTGTGCCTGCTCAGAATTCTACGAGATACAGCTAAATGCTGCCGTGATTAAACGCCATAGCATGTTCCAAATCACATCAAGGATTATTTCTGAAACAGTATGGAGCTCAAATGATTTTTCTCTTGCGTGTTTACCACTTTTTTTATTTCCTTCTTTTTTACACATACTCTCTCCAGTACAGGTTAGCTCTGATTGTTAGCGATGCTTGCTAATGTAAACAAAGGCCATATTACGTCCAAAACACGTTGAGCATTGTTTCTGATAGCAACGTTTCAGATAGTGCTGTGGGTCCACATTTCCGATATTACGTCATATCGGACGCAAATCTGGATCAGCTCCGTTGTACCCCCGTTTTTAGAGATTTCAGTATTGAGGAAAAGAGAGAGGGTTTTGTTTTCTTACGCTTTGTGAGTTCCCTGACACACCGGGGACACATAATTATGTATAAAAGACATCAAAAAGTGCATTTTGCATGATAGGTCCCCTTTAACCTTGAAACATTACTTTGGTCGTGTTAGGTGCTGCTGTGGTCTTAGTTACAACACACTGTTTGTGGATCAAGACCTTATGTGACAATATGTTTGTGTCACTTGCATTTCTTTTGAGTTTTATCTCTTTTTTTTTATTATAAAAGAATTTGACCGATACATTTAAAAAACAATGACAATATTTTTAATCGTTTTTTTTATAGATTTAGGCAAAGATCTCAGAAAGATAAGGTTTCATTTATATGCATTAAAGACAAACTGGGTACACAAATCCCATTAGTGGTGATTATCTACACATTTCATTTGAAGTCAATTATTCAGGACACAGTTTCCCTGTTAGTTTATCAACTTTACTCTTCAGAATCAGCTCCTCAGACCCTTACGTTAGTATTATGTAAACCTATTCCTGAATGACTGATATCTCCAAAATTCAAAGAAGCTTCATTGGAATACCTTTATCAAAACACAGTATTGCCAAAGCTTGTACTTGTATCATTTAGAAATCAAGGAAACATCTCTGTCTCTCCCCCTCTTGGTAAGTGCTCTCTTTTTCAGTGCTGCCTTTTTCAAATGTTAATGCTCCGGGCTTTTGACATTGTAAAAGAGCACAATAAATAACAACATAAGATTAGATTCTGATATTACACAAAGAAAAACATCTATAGGTGTTGTTTTTCAAAAATTAGTGTTTGACTGTAATTATTTCACTTTTTCCTTCTTAATTTGCACATAATATGCACCATTGCAGCGATTTCTCTGACACATTACAAAATCGTAATAGCTTTCAGGACTGTGTTTTTCATTAAAAACGCGACTGGAGGCACACTGACATTTGTCCCTACTCAGCCTACTTGAGGGCCGGCGTTGCTGGAACAAATATCAACAAAACAGCTTTTGAATTTATTAAATTTAGGTCCCCAACAGCATTGCGCGTGTTCACCACTCTCACCCTCAAGCACCGCGGTCTGTGTTATGATTTTTCCTCCTCAAACTTATAAAACCACACACAATTCAAGGAGCTCTTTTCACCTCATCCTCAACTCGCTTGGTTGCAGAGAAAAACATCACAGTTTGATGCTGATTAGCAGCCGTGGCTGTCTTCATCCACATTCATCGAGGCTGGATCTACAATCGAGGTCTCCTGGTGTGCATCCAGGGAAGGGCATATTGTTTGTCCTTGTGTGTGCTGAGAGAAGGCAGAAAAAAAGTACTCTATATAAAGAGCAGATTTCTATGGTTTTTGTACCTTTTGTGTCTGTTCTGTTGACCTAGAAAGATCAGAGGTCAATGTATGTCTATTGATGGATGGTTTAAAAACATTTACCAAGCTGACCTCACATTTCCACGTTACACATATACACCACATTACAAAATGATTTGTTATGGATTAGGTATAGTTTAAACAGCCATTGGTTTATTGTGCTCCTAATCCAGCCTCTGCATTCATAATAGGAAAAAAGGACAAAGCTTCTTTTTTTTTTTTACTGCACATCACCAGATTTGTGGTGCCAGTGCTTGTCTCTTTTATGCAGTCACTACTTCAACATGTACAGAAGGGTGAAAGGTGAAAACTTGACTGTAAAGTGACCAGGAATTCCCGGAGATGTGTTTTCAGACTTACCCTATTTTAGTTTAAGAATGCCCACTAAAACTAACATTGTTTATTTCAATTGAAAATAGTCAATATCCCAGTACAGTCAATCAATAGTTGATGAATGGTCATCTTTACTAAAGCTTTACACTTTCTATTCTTGGCTCAGTGAGAACAGCGAGGCTTGGCTGTATTCACTTCGTCTGTCAGCTCTTAAATCAAGAGACTCTGCAGTATTGGTGTAGTCTTACAGGGAAACCGTGGTGATTTCAAAAGCATTGCTCTCCACAATAGTTATCTTGAACCAGTGAAGCAGAGAAAAGGTTTCACGTATATCTTTTCTCACCTAGAACTCCAAAGAATAAGGCGATTTTAGTTCGCTATTGAAATGTGCTGATGAGGTTTCTGGACAGTACATGCATTTATCACTGACACTGATTTATTTCCTTTAAAAATAAGAACTTTGTGAATTATGCCATAATGTATTATTCTGACAACATCTTTGAGGTATTCTCAATTACAAAAGAAAATGCCACTCTTCTCTTTGGAGGCAAAATCGAGCTTTTCGATCATAAGAATTTTAAATATTGAAATACTTGGCCCATTGCTTTTATGGTCATGATGCACTTGTCTCTCTGTACACCTACCTGCAAACACTACCCATCACATTTATATATATATATATCAGCCAGTTCAGCTGTGCTCAAAAAGGATTTAGTCTATAATTCATGGGAATAGATTAAATGGGCAGTATTTGCTTGGCCTCTGGCCTTGCCTGATGCAATACTCTGCACTCAATGGAGAAAGCACAAGGAGCCAAGGATATTTCCCTGCTAGCATGCCCATGGCATTATAACAGCAGACAAACTGTGCCAAAACAATACGCAGACATTTTGTTTTCCTGGAAAAGTTAACTCAGTCCTTTGCATATAAGAGCACTTTACTCGAGGAAACACTCAAGCCAAATAATGATTGCTTATCTCTGCACATTATATTGTGAATTAAGTTTATTCAGAAGATACTGAAAGAGACTTCCACATTGTGACATTTCCTGGAATAGAATCAGAACTCTTAACTGAGCCTCAAGAGTTGAGCTTAATCTGCTGAATGTGGGGTTTCTCCTTCAACACGCTTGATGTCCTTAGAGAAACTTGAACGCAAGGTGCGGTTATTAGTCAGAGTTTGTTAGACTTGTGCCAGGTTTTAAGCAAAATCCCAATGCGATTGGCTTAGCTTTCATGAGATGCTTTTGCCTCTCTCTCTCTCTCTCTTCTGTTTCAAAGAGGATTACATGCCAAATACATTAAAAGCCATAAACTCATTTTTTGGCATAAAGGTGACTTCTACCAAAAAGTAGAATTTAACTTTCACAGGATTTTTTTCATAAAGATTAGCATGTTATTTTGACACATCGTAAAACTGCTCAAATTAAATATGTTAATAGCAGGTTTGAAAGAGAATAAAGTGGGACTTTTGTTGGATTCATTTCCAATTTAGACAAACTCTCTCACAAAGCTTTAACCCAGGGGGAAACTGTGAGCATAAAGATGTAAATATTATATAATTATTGGATAATAACAATTGTTTTGTGCTCATACCTAATTTAAATGTGACAGTTAAAATGAACAGGCCTTCCGCTCCCGATAATAATGAATCTCTGACACTTGTTATTGTCCATTGTAACTAATAACTGGATTCAGTAACAAGCCTTTCCTTAACAAGCATGTATACAAATGATCTCCAAATGCATAGTAGTTATCCAAAGAATCTTATCGCTATTTACCATGGTGTGGCTTTAATAAGGAGCTATTTGGAGCCAGCAATTATATATGTATAGTGTAACCTCTCTTTTTATTTTCTGAATGTTACTCTCATTTCTAATACTTAGAGTGTCTATGGTGGAGCCGTACATCTGTTCAGCCATCAATATTTCTCATTAAAATGTATAAGCAACCTGAAAATGACCTCGAATATAAAAATCAATGAATACGATTGGTCAACACTATACATAGTTAAAGAGTTGTCCAGTTTTCTGTCACAGAGGGAGTGGAGGGAAACACAAGGAAAGAAGATTACGTTGGTGACTGGCAACAGCAAGGTATTATGGGATAAGATAGCAAGTACGTGTTGTTTTTTGGCATTTCTCATGATCTCTTGATCTCAAACATGCAAATGATTCCTTCACGCTATTAAAGTTAAGTGGAGAAGATGAGCAAAAAGAGAGATTTGGTCTGTCATGGTTGAGCGACTGAGCGAGGAAGGCATACGCTGAGGCAGAGGGAGGAAATACAAACTAGATGCTTATGTTTTGGACATGATGGCCAACAAGAAACGGGTGTTAGTATGCGTGTCAGCCAGGGCCACTCTGCCTCAACCTAATGGAAATTGGCTGAGCATAGAGAAACAGTGACAAATTAAATGGGCCATCAAAAGCAGGGCCTGTGCTAGAAAGACAGAGCAAGCATTTCCTGATGGAATTAAAATCATTGCACTTAATCTTACCTGCCACCAAACCTGCATTTCTTGTTGGACAACAGCACTCTCACATACATGCTGGAATGAAGAGGCGTGATGAAATTATACATTACATCATATGTATATGGGGTACTTAGTGGGGGGGGGGGTGTGGTCGGGGTGCTCTAAATTATCTAGATGGATGAATGGATTGATCGACAGACAGTTAGATAGTTACAGTAGATAGATAGATATATAGATAGATTTATTATTATTATTTCATTTTGTACAATGTTATGGATTGCCTCCTGTCCTAAAACGAAATTGAATAATACAAGACCACATAACCTCCACTTTAACAACTATCTCCATCGCCACACGCGATAAATTCTCTATTTTTACAGATGGTCGACATGTCGTTGTCAGATAATTCTCTCTTTTTTTTGCGCATGACATATATTGCATGGCTGAACGGACGGACGGATGAATGAGATGGATTGGTGGGTGGACTGGTGGGTGTGCGGTTAGGTTGGAGGAGGACACTTCACTGGTGACACTTACTTTGCTATTCTGCGGAGTGACGCGATGAGAAATAAGCGGGCGGTGTAAGAAAAAGTGACAGCATCAAATGACCAATCCTCTCCTCCTATTCCAATTTATGTGTTTCTGAGTAGTGAGTGAAACTTTAGTGGAGTGCTGCCGACAGCCAAGAAATGATCTCTCAAATGGAATTTGAGAATGATTGTACATATGGCTCGGTGTGCATGGAACGGTCAAGGCTAACCCAAGGTACACATTTACACTTTGGTTTGAAATGTATATTATAGATTGCCGCATAAACGCTGAGCCCGTAGTGAATACAGGGAGAGATATGATTTTTATAAATAGGAGATAGGGCAATGGACTCCATGGTCTCCATGCAAAGATATATGACGAAAGGCTTCAGCTGAAGATGTTAGGGGCCGCTGTCCACTGACAGCAGCTTTTAGCTTAATCAGACAGCGTAAGTACCATAAAAATAGATTGCAAATCATTTCTCAGGTTATGAAGTATTGATGTTTGTCAGGACTTGATGTGTAAACAGCACAATAATTCATATACTCTGCAAAGTGCTGACGGTAGTGCATAAGTCATGACTGTGTGGCATGTTAGTATCTTGTAGTTCAAAGCCTACTTAATACTATTATTTTTTCATTTTAAGAGAGACCTAATTTCTGACTCTAAAGCGTCCAGCAATATAAACCAGGCTGCTAGATCTTTCAAACTGATATTTTGTAAATTGTGTAATTGTTTTTAGTTTTTATCATTAATTTTTTTTTTTATGCATGCTTCTTAGTTAGTATCAAGTTGTCTTTGGCTCTTTTCTTACTGTAACAAATGCTAATTTCCCCTCTGTGCGACAAATCAAGGTATTCTGATTCTGATTTGTGACACTAAACAACAAATGAAATCCTCTTTTCAAATGTATTTTCAGTCTGTTTCTCAAATAGTTACCGTTAAGAAATACTTTATCTTTTGAATTACTTTTACAATAGGACATATTAAGACAGCCTTGTTTGTGAAGGATTCCAATCAAGTGTTGCTGACTCCACTTTATTACTAATTGTTAACATTAAAACACAATTAAAAAGTGACGATCAAGCACAGGCGCAAACAAGCTCTGCTTTGCTAATTTAAAGTTAAACAATAATGTCATCCCTGACGTATCACAGTGAGACTTGTTTAAGGGCAAAGTTACTAATGAGCACAGCAACGGCACGTTTGTGTTGACTTGCATTCATATAAAGATGTACAGAAGAACAGTAATTAAGAGACATTAAGCAATGCAGAACATTATGCTAAACTTTAAACGTTTGCATAAGCACTGCATTTAAATTCCCATATTACAACATTTTCATTTGTTCCTCCAGCGAGGGAAGATGTCTGCTGCTTATTATCACGGGAGGTCGTCCGGCCCCGGTTGCATACCATCTTCACACTATCAATACATATTCATCAGCACCAGAGAGCCATTCATTTGCCAGATTGGAAAATGGGCAGTGAAGAGAGCTTGACATTCACTTTGTGCTGAATTGTTCTCACTTGACACCTAACTTGCTGATTGATGAGAAATATTATGGCCTGGAGGAAAAGCAAAGTGAAAGATGAATGAGTGTAAGGCCTGCGCTCTCGTCACATCTTAGAACCACAACTCTGTATTAATATTTTGTTTGGGCCTGCACCTATCCATCCCTGTTTGTGTTACACAAGTAGGATTGGATCTGTCATATCGGGTATTTACTTGCATTTGTCTCGTGGCTCTCTGGTGTTTCTGCGCATGTGTTAGTGTGTGTTGGTGTGTCTCTTCGCCTGCGCAGAACCAATTTATTTAAATTGGTCTCGTTAGTGACATGGTCTACACTGTACTGTGGAAAATACAGAACCAGTTCACAAAGAGCTCATAGAGGTTGCCTGTCCATGTAATATAAATGATTTATATAAATAGATGCTTTTAAAAGAACATTTATTCTACACAAAATCACAAACATGAGGTCACATGGACACTGTCAAGGTCACCATCCTTTGTGAAAGAAATAAAGAGGAAAGACAGACAGACAGACAGAAAGAAAGAAAAATGATAATAGAAAAACATCCCAGTGATTGTGCAAATGTTGGTGAATATACAAGATGACGCTCATTTCCCAGTATAAGCATTATATCTGAGTACAAAGCAAACCCTTGTTTAAGCTGCACAGATTCATGTTTATTCTGTGGTCTTGTCAACATCTTATTCTTCTGTTTACTGTAATATCTTCATTGCTGATATAAGGACCATATTTGCTTTCATTTGTTTCGCATGTGCAGATGCATATTTATGATGTCATTACATTTTATGGACAGATTATCTATCAGTTTATGCACCAAATGAATCGTACCCACAGTGATTTGATGCACTTTCCCATATAGAATCACAACAATAGATTTTGATGTAAAAACTAGGATAATCAAAGCATACTGTTGTAAATCTGGTGTGCTGGGTGTGGAGGTAGCGATAAAAGTGAGTACGATGGCTCAGTTTGCCTGATAGTGAATTGTTGCCATCCTTCTCAAGTCCTTTTGTCAATTTGGTTGACCTTGCTACCCCCTGTCCACACCCTTTCTATTGTTTTCAGAGGGGATTTCTGTAAACTATAAAATTATTGCATATATTTGTAGGGAAATCATCCTGATACTGAGTTGCCTTCCCTTCTTTGCTGTCTCAATTATTGTAAATTGTTCTAAATACTAGAGTATGCTTCTCTTAATCTCCATCACTTCCTTAGAGTAAACATTTCTAAAGGAGAGTCAATATTCACTCCACATATACTATCAGATCAACTGTAAATATCAAACATTTCCTGCTTGTTGTTTTCTGATCAGAAACAGCTCTATTATTCTTGTCCAATAAGCATGGGAAAGAATCCCGTTATTGTAGGTCGCTACAAATCACCACAAATACACCCAGCAGGCACTTTTACATGTGAAGACTTGACAGCTAAAATAATATAAAGTGATTAGGGCGTGTACAAAAGAGATTATTCATAACTATCAGTGCATTGGTCGTCCCTTTCATTTTTAATTTCACGGGCATTTTCTGAACTTTCAAGTGTATTTTCCCCTGTCACTCCTCTTAATTTGGGACCCTGCCTATGAAATCCAAATTGTGATTCATCTCATCCTTCTCAGCGCTGCCGTCTACCACGCTTCAAGCTTTAAGCCATGGAAAAGGTCAAGTGTCTGGATCATTGCCAGTGTCAGAATATTGATGGACTTGTTAGCCTGAGATTGATTGACAGATTGAATATTGATCTGTTCATGTTAGGATTACGTTTTTTTACGTGTTCATTTTTTTAGGCAAGCCTCCCATGACAGGTGGTCATCTCTTCTCTTTTATTTGAGGCTATGTTTTGTGACAGTGCAGCCCATTAACTCACAGTGGTGGAGTTTGGGGTGTGACATTCCAAAAGGTCATTGTAAGCTTTACGGACAGACGGGTGGCCTAGAGGTGAGGGACCGTCCTATAATCAGCTCTGTAACCTGCCCCGCTTAAGTGTCTCGACACCGAATCCCCTCCCAACTACATGGGAGTGCCTTTGTGTCTGACTCTGCACCGTGAACTCTAACCTCCCTCTTGAGAGGCACAAGAACACATAGCACAAGAGGGAATAACACAAAAAATAAGCAGAAAGGGAAGAGGTCACTTTCAAGAGTAGCTCCAAGCACTGTTGTGGTTTTTCATTACACTTAAATCAGGTCATACCAAAGTTTACTAAAAAAAATATTATAATGCCACAAGGGAAGTGAGTTTTCTAAAGTGTAACCCTGCATGTCAGCCACTTCTGCTAGTTGACCATTATTATTTAATATTATCATTATAAACTTGCCCAAGAACTAGAGTAGTCTTGAAAGAATCTTTCCTGATGATATAATCAATTGTTATACAAGCTAACTGCGATTTATTCATTTATTTCACAGAGGAAGACCATTGTACCAGGACTGTCTGGCAGTGTATTTCCTGCTGAAGAATGTAACATCCTATGGGAGTAGCTAAGGGAAACTTACAGAACAATATCCTGTTATTATTGACACTTCCAATATAAAGTGCCATATAGGCGGGAAAAAACAACCAGCATCTTGTACTGTTGTACCTCAATCACCTGTGTGTCTGTTACCATTGCATTATATTCTAATATCATGAGTGTTAGGGTATAGGATCCACGACAGTAGTGCATAGTTCAGGCCAACCCAGGACAGAAAAGTCTTATTCCACTGCTGAAAAAAGTTAGTGCAGCATTCCTAGAGCAATACCATTTTGGAAGTGGACATTTCCTGCTGGGTTGTTCTTCAACCCTGACCTTGTGAAGTTACCTTTTACGTACTGAGAGTTCGTAATTAGAGGGCTGATTGGAACATCCAGTTTTAGATCACAGGTCAGCCTGACATTGCTCGATGTTATTTGTTCTGTTGAGGAGAATGAACACCAACAGCAAGGGCTTTCATAACAATATGTTTCTGGAAAGGTGAATCAGGCGACAGAATAGCTTTTGTAACATCCAGAACAACAGCTTTACGTGGTAAAGGATATATTCAATTATGCCAATACTGGCTTTAATCCTGATAGGCCTATTTTTAAAGCCCCCCGCACCATGCTACTTTCAAATTTAGTGATGACAACACAGCAATAAAGTCAATGCAATTAAACGCTATAATTCTATTTGCTGTTTTTATTAATGTCCCTAAAGTAAGACTTGTGGGAAGAAAGTGAGAACAGGGAACGGAAGTTGCTTAATGGGTTGAACCCAGAGTACTGTGGTATGCTAATATACATACAGTAGCCTTAATCTTTGCTTTCTCTCCAGTAATCCATTTGAGACCCATAATGAAAGCGTGGGCACGCTCAAATGAGTTGTTCTATGTGTATAAGATAAGTTGATATGCTCGGCAAATCTGAGTTTGTATAGTCCTTTCACTGAGATGGATTCGTAAAAACTAGTATGCTGATTTAACTGTGACAATGCTGGCTGAAATGATATCAGTTTCAATGAACATATCTGCAAGACTCCAGGTCTTGCACAATACATCATCTAATTTTACAGATCACAAAAAAAGTTTTATTTTCACTTACAGTTTGTGAGAAGCAAGGCAACACATGCAAACCATGTCACAAAACAATCTTCAGATTCAAAAGACGGTTAATGTTGTAGAGTCTTTGCATACTTTTAAAATCCTTGAAAGTTTATGGATAAAATAAAATACAATACAATCTTTAATTGAATGACCCTGAATGTACTTGATTTTTTTATTAAAGTCTAGCACTCAGATTCATCAATACGCCTCTGCTTTCTGGGCCTCTCATCTTAAGATCTTTACTTCACATCCCAAGGAAACTCTGTGATGGATATTTGATGTAGTAGCATTTAAAATGAATGATTTCACCTACATTCATAGATGAGGAATAACAAAAGGAGACCTGTGTCTAATTTCAACCAGTGTTTTCCTACCACAAAGCTTCGCAACTTTGAACGTTACCAGACCTCGATTGTCACAAGAAAGCAAACATGTAATGCCCAGGTGACTGGGGGAACCCTGAAATCAGATGAACACTGAAATATCACAATTATTTTTCACCATATATTGTGAGTGCCAGGACTTTCATTACAACATAGCCACAGGCAACTCAGACAATACCAAACAGCCTATTGTATGTCCTTCAACCAAATTCACAAAAACGACTGCAATAATAAATAATGTATCAATGCATTCGTGCGTAATCTCAAAGGAATCATTAAAGTGATGAATTGTTAACCATGTGACCATAAGTGCGCAGGTATCGCCCAGAGCCTTGACCTTGTAAGACACAGTTGACGCAGTGCTGATGGCAAATATTACCTTGGAAAAAGAGGAAAGTATGCAAATGATTAGTTTAATGAGCAACTGTGAATATTGCTACTCAACAATATTGTTTTGATCACAGCAAAACAGTATAAACCAAATAATCCACCTTTTATTTTTTGTTGTGAGTTCTGCTTGGAATTAGGTTGATTATATTTCACCAAAATGTTAACCATTTACATTTGTTATTGCTCTGCTACTGTTTAAAGGTGAAGTGCAGGGCCATGCCTTGTTGAATATTTGTTTATGACCAGCAGCATGTGCACTGCATACAAGTGATATAAAACAACCCTTCAGTCCCTTCAGTTTATAACGTCTCCAAAGCAAAGCACTCTCAGTCAGAGATCAGAGTGAGACAATATTTCTCAAAAGAACTGGTGACAGGCCTTGTTCGAGGCTAGTGACGTTTATTTACTTTTTAAAGACACATCTCGAGAAATGAAATTTAATTTTGAATGGCAGCATGTCAGTTCAGGCTCACAACTTTCAAAAATAAACCTTCTTGATAGCTTATGATGAAATGCAACATGATAGAAAGAACATAAAGGCTTTTAAAGCACTCTTAGGTCAGCAACAGCCAACACCAAGTAATACTTTGTTTTCAAAATGGAATTGTATGGTGTTTAATTTAATTGACATCTTAAATGATTCTGCAAATCATTTACAGAGAAACTACACATTAAGATATCACCTAACACAAGTTGTTTTCTCTGACAGGAGAAGACATGAGAAAAGCACAAGCAAGATCTGAATCTGCTGTTAAAATGTAATAGTGTACCACAACCTTTTCCCCATAAAAGCATGCATCATTTACATCAGAATAGCTTTATAGGTTCATTTTATTGTGGCTCGTTCCCCTAGCATCTATTCTTTTCAAAGGGTAAATGAAGTTCAAAATCACACACTCACAGAATGGCTGATTTGTGCTGGATGAAAGGGATGGTTGAGAAATATACAATGGCTCCCTGCATGACAATCACGAATTGGCCTGAATGCGCAGGAAGCCATGCCACCGTGAGTCTGGTCCAAGCAACTCTATTCAAATGACTACATCCATGTCTCCCTGTAGAAATGGCTTAAATGAGCCTGTTAGCCTTTGAACGAGTCAGCGAGGAAAACAGGACATGTCAACCAGGCAGAGATCTACAGGGAAACAAGAGGAGCATTGGTTTCCGCCTCAGGGAGTTGCACTCGCTAGTCTCCTCGGCTCTCCCCTGCACTGATTTGACAGTCACTGCTGATCCCCCAAAACACAGCTACGCTTAATGAATGAAAGGCAACTTCACATGGCTTTATGTCAAATTTGTCTCAAGGAGTACAACTTTTGGACTACTTTGTTTCCTTTCTCTTTGCTGAGTTTATTTCAGGCAGTGTTGTGCCCCCCTCAGTCATGAAGGGTGCTAGCAAAATCACAGCAAAGAAGGTGTCATTGAAACAAAGACAATTTCTTAAGAGTTCATTTTTTCCATCTGTGTTTTCTGAAAATATACCAGTTCATGAATAATACAAACCATAAAACTGAAAATAATTGCTGTTTTAGATGGCAAGAATGTGATTCTGGTCTGAAGCCAGTTCCTTCGCAAACGTCTTGAAAAGAAGATAGTTTGCTGGCTCCCTACTGCTCGTCTTCTGGCAGCAATGCTGTGTTTAACTACCAGCTTGACTGCTTTAAGCTCACTTGAATCAAGGTCTCTCAGTTTTGTTGTCACCAGGTCAACAAGCAAATCGTATACCCCATGCAACTAATTTCACACAGTTATATTCCCTTACAGCACAGATAAAAAAAAGGCCATTATCTAATTGAGCACTGATGCTTTGCATAGTTTATGAAAGAGATATGTGTTTAACACTTGCGATTTAGTATTGGACGCAGCGCTAGTTTGAGCAGTGGAGGGGACTGTGTTGGTGTGAAGAGGCAGCTTTTCCCCAAGGGATCAACAACATTCACAGTTACCGTGGTGACCGATGAGAGACTGCTCTCCCCTTGCCACATAAACCTTATTTACTATTGCAGCTGTTCAATTTTGCAAGAGCTTCCCCACCTTTTCTCTTATTGTGTTCATGCCTGAAGAAGTGCACCATGCACCTTCTCCCTAGCTCTCAGATATATGCATCTGAAAAGACCGCTGCAGTAAGTCCCCGCATTCTTAGAAAGCAACCTCTAGGTTACAGAAAATTCAAATTAGGCCTCTGAAAACAATAATTAGAATTTGGTAGGTCAGCAGCATTGTTTTGGAACGTGCCATTTAAAGGTTTGTATTGTTTATTCTGTGTTGGTCCTCACAGGCTAGAACTTTGCAAAGGCTTTGCTTCATCGTCTGTTTATTTTCTAGAATCATGTCCGTCAGAGAACAACCAGGGAACATCACAGGGTTTGACACACACACGCACACAAACACACATACCCAGACAAACTCCTGCACACACACACTTACCTACAAAAAAATAGATGCACAAAGCTGCATACTGGCTGTACGGCAAGAACAAATGATTTGGTAACAAACACAAACAGACATACAAGGAGACAGACCCACATGCCCATTTGCCCGCACACACAATCACCCAGGCAAACAAAGCATTACTTCCCCTCCATCCTGGCACATACACACTCTCTACTGGGAGAAGCTTGTGACGCTAAACTAATAAAGCCAGCATGGTGGTGACTGCAGGGGCTGGTGCACTGTTGTTAGTATCCCCCCCCAGCCCCAGCCTCACTCCTTGCCTTCCTTTTTTGTTCTCAAGCACATCATGGCAGGATTATATCACACGCTTGTGCCATCATGATGTTCAGCCAGTATCCTCATAGCTAGTTGTTCACCATTGGTGCTGTGACCTTAGAGAGTAACTAAACTGGGTAAATGGTGTGTTAATGAATCACATGTTAATAGAGTAAATTAATGAAAAACAGGAGTGCTGTATGAGGTCTTGCCATCTTTTTTTTTACAGATGCACACTCAGCATGCAATCGCTAAGGGGAGCGTTAGAAAAAAGCAGTTTGAAATGCCAAGGAACTAATGCTGTGGAATTATGCTACTTGGCACTGTTTCTGAGATAAGTTGCTATTTTACACAAGGTGGAGGAACATTCAGCGAATAAATGGCATTATAAGTGATGGGAGAGCAAGCCATAACGACAACATGACTGCCATTGTTAAATATTGTCACTGCTGAGATTAAATCTAGGTGTTAATTTGAAATCTAGCCTTTGGCCAAAAGAAGAGTCCAAGGCTCTGGCATTTGTGGCACCCCACAGACGGGAGGAAAGCCTGAGGCACAGATCACTCTCAACGTCTTTGACATCATGGGAATTAAAGTCCATGTAATGTTTTCTTCCAATAACAAGCTGAATCAAAGCCCAAATGTAAAACTGCATTATTAAAAGTACATAAAGTTACAATGAGTGAAAATGAAAAGTTGATATAAATGAACTTCAATTATTTTTGTTTTGCAGCATGAGCACTGAAACTGTGCCCTCTGCACTGCTTGCTATTTCTTAATGACCTGGCTTACCAATGCGTTCAATGATAAAAATGTGTTCAAAGGAGCTACAGGATTTTCAGAAAGAAAATAAAAGCTGAAAAAAGACATAAAATGAACCGTCTCCTTCACCAATTTATTATTGGAAATCCTGTCTAATCAAAGGCGAGTGTGGACAATTGCAGCTCCAGAGCCAGATTCAGTTTTAATGATATTAGATGAGAAACATTGACCTCCTAAACCTGGCTTTTTGAATATCAGCTCAGAAGATGTTGGTGTTGAATAAGCAGATAAATAGTTTAGAAAGAAGAGCTTAATGTTAGCAACAAGTACTGCGTTGGGAGAATAGTAAACACAAAAAAGTATCTACTTGTCATGTTCTTCTTAATCCAGATATGAGGCATGAAATGAAAGCCAACATACACATAAAGTTAAAAAGACCGGACTTCTGGTTGGAATGTAAAAAGTTTCTTCTTTTCTGTGAGCTATTTATCCTTTTGCTAAAAGGACAATATAATAGGAATACTTTATACACAGAACGTCAAAGCCAACCTAAGTGATGACAGCACTGCCATTGCCTAGGAGAGCTGTTATTGTAACTCATAACTATTCTTGTGGGATGATCCAACAATGAAAAAAGAAAGAAGAAACACATGATAATGAGTAAGACATTACATTTGAGTTGACCTGCTCATCTCACAATTGCCTAAAATTGTCTAAATCACATTTGCACCCTGCATTTACCTTGTTTGTAGCAGATTATTTCCCCCCACTGGTGTTTGGTGTTCTTTTTTATTGAAGTTAAATTGTATTTGTAGAATTCAACAGATGAAGAATCAATATTAATGGAAGCATGTTTTCCATTGTTGCTTCCTCTTTCCTGACACAATTTCTACCAGGAAATTGCCCACTTTAGCATTATGAAAGCATCACACACTGCCCAAAATATATATTAATACATATTGACAGTACGACATGTGTAAATGAAACTAATATCACAGCAAATGCTCCGCCTGTGGCCGTCACATTTGGAAGTGTAAATGTTATAATGTGTACTAAACTGAAGCATATCTTTGTTTGCTTTTCATCAGAATTTCCATACAGTATGTACACTGAACATTAGGGATGTAACGATGCATCGTGAATCGGTTAAAATCAGTATAGATGCGTTAAGATTAAAATCGGTTGAGCTAAAAAATGAATCGCGTTGCAATTTTTTAAACGGCACAGGGCATGAACTAATTTTGATTTGATTCGCTGGAACAGCAGTCTGGACATGATTGAACGCTATCTAGAACAACAACTTGCCATGGCAGCTGCTCTCCACAGTGTACGAAATGCCCGTGAAATCGACACACTGGAAAACTCGGACATCCGTGATGCCGTGTAGTGCTGCCGGAGCTGTACACATTCCGCAATGCCGCAGGTTTTGCGTGGCTGTGTCTTTAGTTGAAAGCCCAGTGGCGATCAGTCATACTGATCATACAATAAAGCTATCGAAAATAATATGATACAGTACAGTACAAGTACTTCTGGGTCTGTGTTTCATTCAAGCTCGGCTCTGTTACCTCATTCACACCAACGCAACTCCGGTTCAATCTCCGTGCTAGAGCTTTTCAGGTTCAGAACCGGTTCTTCGGTTTAGCTCCGGCTCTTTTCACACCGCCCAGAGTCCGACTGGTGCTGCGTCATTGCGTCATCGTTTGCGTCATGACGTAACCGTTTGCGTGCCTGCTTCATAAAGCCAAACCGTGCAGAAACCCCTCACAGCTCACACCGACAACAACAACAATGGCCGATTGTGTTGAAGCGCTACTCGTTTTGGTTTTGCTCTGTCGATTCCCAGTAGGTAGCTGGTCTCTTCAGTGGACCACTGCTGCTTGTTAAGTTTCTCTATCGTTGTGTACAAACTGGATAAAACGCGGGCTTTTTGTTGTTGTTCAGGAGTTGATTTTTACAGAAATATTTTTCAGTCATAATTTTTCCGCAGCTCATTCTGATAAAAAAAGAAAATTGTGAGAAAATCGTATCGTGAACTTAAAATCGGGAATCATATCGAATCGTGAGTTGAGCGTATCATAACATCCCTACTGAACATACTAACCAAAAGGTTTATCACCACAGACTTAAAATACCCCAAAAGACCATATTTCATGTTATTTGTTAAACAATATCCTCAAACTTGGTGCTAAAGGCTGGTTGGTAATTTTAGCAAAAGTTGACCCAGATTCCAAGAGTAAATTGATTTAAGCTGCAGATAGTTTCCTTCTTTTTCTCAACAATCTGATCTGTGTGCAAGGGAATTTAATGGTGTGAAGGTCGGCCTGTAAAAGTTTGTGTCCCACTAGAGTTAGGTTTGCATTTTAGGATAATGTTCTATTAACCTTAATCATACCACAGTTACCATTGGCCGATAGTTTAAAAAGTGAGAATTTGAAAAACAATGAATTTAGATAATAATAAAATAAAAGGTTATCCAGGGTTTTGCAGAATAGTCCACTGGAAATGCATGATCTCTTTTCCAAACTCCTTAGAACATTGGTAAATATTTTTTGCATCTTTGTGGTATATCGTTTTTAACCAAAATACTGGTTTCATATTGCCATTGATTTATCCAGCTGATCTTAGCTATTCCAGCCGATTGCTTTATACTTAAAAAAAACCCTGCTTCTTTCTAACAGTAATACAACCTGACTGCAATGCAGTTTTGCTGATTCAAATCAGAGAAGAGACACTGTTGCAGTAATTTAAGTGGGGAACTGAGAAATAGCAGGATACTGCCCATTTTGTTCTCAATAAAGCATGATGTTGCCAAGCAATCTTTCAATACAGAGCAATGATGAGTATAAGCACTTGCTCAATCATGGGATAAAGGTGTAGGGTCACCTTTAATGTTGTGCAACAAAAGAGCACCCTTTAAAAGTCCAGTTAGCTATTGAAGTCAGTTCAGCGCTATAGTCCCGCCACTGCAATGAAAAATCCTTTTTATGTCAGGAAGCCTGGCCTGATTGAATTCCTTTGCGTATCGGTGAATGGATCAAGTAAGAAAGGGGAGCAGATTTGTGCTTGTGATAAACTGTAGCCTCTGCTGAGCCAAGGATTTACTGCAGGCCATGTTGATGAAATCCACTCCTGCAGTATGTACTGTGTAGCTGCTGAGGTATTTTTAACAACCATGCATAATCCAGATGCAGACACTCATAACACTTACAAATTACCAGCTCAGGTGTTATGAACAATTCATGTTTTCCATTGTGCCACCACTCAAGTCTTGTTAAGCAAATGAGTCATGTAAGGCACTTGAGAGGCTTATTATGCTTAATATTGGTAGTTTATGTAATTTCATATGAGATACATTTCCGCAGTATACACAGTATACACATACCACCTAAAATCTAGGGACCTTTGAAATATGTTAAAATATTTAGATACCATTTAATTTGATCCAACACTCAATATGTTCCATTTGAATCTAGCTACATTTGTATTTAAGCGTATTTTTTTATCGGAACAACTGTACAATTTCAACAATTTAATTCACATACCATTTGTTTTTTTAAATAAATGCAATTCAGCTGTTGTAGATAAATACTTCAGATTTTTGAATGACTAATAGCCTCCCTCTCCCCTCAACCCGCCATGTCTTGAGCTTTCGTTGGCTCTAGGTCCCCGACAGACTCCCGAGAGGTACAGACATTTAGCCTGCTTGATATCTGTGATGCGTCTGTGGACCCCAGCAAGATTAGCCGTGCTTAAGAGCACAGCTAGGGACCTGTGACGCCACCTTCTTGTCACTCGAAGCAGCCACACCCTTAATTATTCATAACTTTAAACTTTAATATAATTTAGACGGATGAGTTTCTTTAAAATAAATGGGGATTGACCTGCTTTACAAACCTGCCTCTTGTGCTCATTCAAGGCACTGCAGTTTTGGCATTTCCCTTTTGCCTTCATTTTCAGTGCTGAAGGTTGTTTTAACCATCAAACTGCTAATTTTTCAATTTGTTTTTATCCATTGTTGTCTATGACTCATTGCATTCCTACCCAGATGGTAAAATCACAGATTGCTCAAATAAGTCTGGTAAGAAAACAGAAAAATCATAAAAATGGGTCAACACAAGTCATTGCTACTACTGTAGGTGAACAAAAAAGAAAAAACAGGTCAATTACATATATTACAGTATATACATTGAAAGCTAGACAAAAGTTCAGTTACACAAAAGATATTCTCATTCATACGCACTTTGTGTATGACTACCACTTTGTGTGCCAAAGTTTCCCCATTTGTCTGAATTGGCTTTTTAATAGTGCCCCAGCACTATTAAAAAGCCATGTTTTGGGTCATTTGCTGTGCAAGTATGTCATAGGGACACAGCCTGCAGTGAGCTGTGGCTATCAAGATGAGACTGCAGAAAAGTAATAGCGGCCACAATAGCTGAAACCAATAAGAATAGGAAGTACAGGGAAGCCTGATGTGCAGCAAAAAAGGCCCATTTAAAACATAAAAAACATGAGCATCAGTTTTCAATCTGAAGGAGATAATTAAGGGCTGTAAAGAAACGCGGCACTGGCCTGCAGCCTGTTGGTGACTTTGCTTCTAAAACAGAAGGGATCATGTTTAAATTGTTGTCCAAACCCTTTAAATGAATCCTTATAAACTATAAAAGGTCATTTTCTCTCACAATAATGTATGTATTTTCCGTATTGTGCAGTCCAGCGTTGCTTCTGCCTAATTTACTAATCAAACGCTTTTTATGTTATGTATGTTAGTTTAACACTTTAATGTGAATACATTCAGGCACGTAGCTGTGGCGCTCCACAGGGATGTGTCTGCTCCCCACTGCTTTTCACCCTTTACACAAACAACTCTGTTACAAGGTTGCCTAACCACTTCATCATAACGTTCTGGATAATACGCCACCATTGGCACTGATGAAGGAGGGGGAAGAGCTAAACCTTTAAAGGGACTGTGGCCGCAAAGTGTGTCAGTGTTGCACTCAAAGTGCTTTGTGTGGTTGTTCAAAAGTAGCAGCCTTCAAAATACATTGTACGGGATGATGGGTCTCACTATAACTTGTTTTTCAGCCTTCGTAAAGCATCTGACTGCACTCTTACAAATAACTCATCATACAAATATACAAATTATTTATAACATTGTCACAACTCACTGTGAGAGCCAGTTTGACATTTGTTTTTATTTAAGTCATTTCCATGTGTTATCCAGAAATGGTTCTTAATGTTCCCCAGCCTTAAAAATCCCACTTAAGGCCCAAAAAATAATATTTGTTTTTTTGCTAACATTTTAGCATAGCTAGCTTGGAGCACTAGAGTATCCCAAAGAGTTCTCAAGATAGTACATCAAGAAAGTGTTAAAATGTTTATTTGATTTATCTATTCATCAGTTAGGACTAATAACATTGGAAGGTATGGGTTGCAAAGTGAAGGTGTGGTTGATGAAGTATTAGTAGAAACCCTATGGGCAGAAGAAACTATCTATAGTGTCTATGGTATAGGTGATGACAAACATTTTGTACTGAAACCGATTGGTTGCTAAGCTACAACCGTAAAAAACCTCTAACCTTTATTGGGACCATTTATACCTCCATTGCCCCTGCTGATGGTATCGAGCAGTAACTGTCATGGATTTACAACGGTGGCCCTGCACTCTGTTTGTGTCCTTCGCTTCATCTCTCCGAGGAAAAATACAGGAAATAGATTTATAAGACTTTTATTTGATAAGCATGGTTTGTTTTCCTTACACCATAAACCAGTACATTTGTAACTTAATATTGACACCAAACCAAATGTGCAGGAAGAAATGGACTGCAATGAATTAAGTCCAGTCAAATGTGAGTGTAGGTCTAAGAGATAAACTATAAAAGGTTGTTGGAGGTCTACATTATTTAACTTGGAGTAAAGTCATTTATTTCACCTTTTTAATAGTTTAACAACCTTGGAAAAACCACACATTCTTGAGATCTAACTATGTACACAGGGGTGTCAAACTCAAATACACAGTGGGCCAAAAGTAAAAAATCGGTACTAGTCGAGGGCCGGACTGGTTCAATATTTATTGCAAAACGTATTGAAATGAACTTATTGCACATATTAAACCTGGAACTAACAAAGCTTAAATTATTGCCTATAAAAACAACATTAAACATTAAATATTCAGTTGCATTAATTTCTTATGGCTCTTATCTGCAGCTTTTCCGGAGTCATTTCTTATGATAACATTTTTCCACAGGCCAACAACAGCTTCAAAAAACAATTCCCCTCAAAGAAAAAAACAAACATGCCCTGTTGTCGCAAGAAAAAAAGTGCAGAAGGAAACATCCATGGAAACTCAGTTTGCTGCTCTGTGATGCTAGTTCAAGCCAGATACTTGGCATCTCATCTTGGGGGCAAGTTCATCAATGTTTGGGGTCAGGCTCTGAGCTGAGGAAATCCTCAGGATTGAGTGAAGGTGTGCATGCAATATACCAGCGGGTCAGATCTAATAGTAATTCAAAATTATCCTGCGGGCCGAAATTAAATCCACCAAGGGCCTGATTTGGCCCCCGGGCCTTGAGTTTGACACATGTGCTGTACAGTGAAAGAAAATTCTCAGTTTTTGAATACTTTTATCATCCCACACGGATAAACTGACAAACAACTCAATCATGCACTCGTAATCATCATTCAGGAAAATAAATGAAACTATCTTGACTTGGATTCAGTACGTCTTACACAGAAGCACAATAATCTTTATCCACCCTTTTGTTCATTGTAATTGCTGTCATCATAATGTGTTAAAGTGTTAATATGTTCAATCACTGTTAAGGTAATTGTGGACAACACAAACACAGATTTTTGCAGGTCTCCCTTGAAAAAGAGATCTATGATCTCAATGGGACCAATCTGGTTAAATAAAGGTTTGAAATGAAATGAAACAGATGACCTACCATATGTTCTTCATAGCATTTAGAAACAGAAATAATTAAATTGGTTTGAAATGTTATTGGCAGGACATTTTACACCATTCTTTTCCATCTACCACATTAATCATATTTATGTTGTCATTCAGAAAGCCACAAATAACTCTTTTTACCCTCGGCCAGATGATTTCTGTGTTCCAGCACTGCTTGTTTATTTATGACCAACATGAGAGCAATGCACAAAAAAGCCCTGTCACTTGTGGGCATTGTTTAATCATATTTTGATGATTTAACTTCTGAACATTCACAAGAATATATTTGAATATGATTTGTTAAGGTCTCTGCTGCATATATTTTTTGCAAAGTTCCTTGTTAGCCACACAATGGAAACAGGAAATGAACAAAGAAAGGAATCTGCTGGAATTAAGAGCAAAAGATAAAGATTATAGAAACACATCAGTACATCAAATTGCTTTAGATGTCTAGAGAATGAATAATGCATTGTGCATAGCAGGTGCTTGTTGAACACATACAGTAAAGCTTCAATCACTGTTGCCGGTGTTGATGCCTTTTCTTGTGGATTACCTGAGTTACCGTTGTTTCAGAAGACAGTGATATCAATCGATGGGAGAGCAGAAACACGGTCACATGTTGTAGATGGCTGTCAGGATGCTACCTATGAGTCGTTTTTATTTTATTTAAAAAGGCAAAATCAAAACTTATCTTACATTACACTAGATTCAAGTAACCCAATCACTGTTTCTTACAGTATATAGCAGTTGAGTGTGTCCTGGAATACAAATGATCCAGTTCTAGTGGTATATATTATATAGAGGCATACGCTTCAAGCTAAATATTCTCCATGTTCAAACATTCATTTTGATAATATTGAAGCTGCCAAACACTAACTCCCATTTGTATATGTTACCATGGTTTAACAAGTTGACAGTATACTGATGCTTTGTAATGTATAATGCTGATTTTCTGCTACATGCAGCACATGCAATAAGTACTAATATTGTGCATCGGGGCAGATTTTAATGATATATCAAGTGCTGATAGAGATTTCCCATCTACCTCATGTTGAATTCCTGGGTCCTGAATTTTAATTTGAGTCTCAAGCTTTAGTACTTCGTCTGTGGTGGAGACTCAAGATAACGCTTGGGAAAGTATAGCAGAGAAAACATGCCTTCTCCCTGGTGGCAGCTCAGTCCTCTATCACACCATCACCGCAGGCTTCATGAGCACTGAAACATCTGCATAGCCAGAAAACTCCTCAAAAGAACTGCAGATTGTCTCAGGGCAATACCAGAGAGTATAATCAGAAGCTGGTGCTTTGTTCAGAGCCGGAGTGTTGTGCAGTATGGGGCCTCGCCTCTGAGCTCATGTGAAGCCATGTCACATCACAGTAGGCTTTGGGATCCTCCGGCTCTAATTGGGACACGGGGAAATGAATTTTCCAGCTATGACCTGTCTAGGATTCGCCGCTTGGGCAATGTGACGACACTTATCATTACATGTAAAGAAAGATTTCATCTCCCTGTAATCATAGAGAGGCTTTCATACAATGAACCCATTTCCTTTCAAATTCAACAATCTATTATTTAATTGCTATCATTTATTCTGACAGAATAACTCCGCAGTACATGCTCTTTTTTCCTCTTCTTCATTTCATTTTTGATGATGCGCCACTATGAATTCTTTCTTATCAGAGAATAAGAGATGCATATGGCCATTGTAAAATAGAACCAAATGTTATCCATTCCCACTTTTCTGTACTTTATCAAAGAATACTGAATAACTGGAAAAAAATCAACAAATTTCAACATTCTCACCCCAATGTGTCCTACAGTGTGACAACTCCATTATACTTATCTTATACAATACCGTAGGCAGAAAATGAGTCATTACATTGTAATTTCATGCTGCCATGATGTCTTGCACCCTTCTGGAGGGCTCATGTCATGTTTGTAGGGACTTGAATCATGATAGCCCCCACATATTACAGCCCATAGCCTTTTTCATGCTGTATCCACCAGGGTAAAATCAACAGTAAAAATCGACAGAGAAGCATTACATTTAAATCACCTTTCTATTTTCTGGTGGATGATGTTGTGATCCTTTTTATTTCGCATCACATCCGTCCCATCTAGCGGTTTAACTAAGTGATATTATTTATGAAATGCAACCACACACCCTCTCCTGCAGCTGTGTGAGGCTCGCTGTCATGAAATTAACAGGAGCATGAGACAGTGAACTAAAAAACGCTTGCTGCCAGGGACTATCATAGTCACTGGCTGCAAATGCACCAGGCTCTGTCATGCAGATAATCATCCCTCTGCTGCAGGGAATCACGGGCCTACATGGTGGTGGGTGTCAGGGGGCCAACGGGCGATTGGACTCCCGTCTACGTCCTTTGCCTCCACCAGACCTGTCAGGGGCCCAATACGATCCCGGTGCTCCAGTGTGACAAGAGTGACCGGGAGCCCTCCCTTGCATCGGTGCCACTTGCAGGCCTAATCTGAAAGCAGCATCACATTGGCAGGGTTCGGTGCCACTGGAGGCCACACAGTGAGGACAGGTCATTACTGCCGTGCCCTTCAAAGAGATTTCCTCGCAGTGAGGCTGACTTTCTCCACTCGATCATACTTGGCACAGGGTGCTTCTGGTGCCTGCTGAGCTTTTTTTACCGACACTTTAGACTCCTACGGGGGGGCAAAGACCTAGGTAGCGGCAGACTTGTGCTCCCCAGAAACCCAGCCCACCTACTTTTAATAAATGTGTATTCACAGCGTCAGACACACTAATTACTGTATTTAAGAACAATCCGTTATACTGTACAGAGGGTGGCCCACTGTACTGTCACTTAGGGAGAAGAACAAAAAAAAAATCACGGCTTTGGGTCTGCTTTACATTCCCCTTTTGTAGCTAATAATATATTCGGAAGAGTATGACAGCAAATGCAAAATCTTTTTTTTTTTATTCCCCTCAACACCCCTCCCCATTTGCCCCCCCCCCCACCTCCCCCTTCCCCGCTCCCGTCTTCTCTGCGTTTTAAGAGGCATGAAGTCTCTGGGTTTGTCGGTAATGGTTGATAACTAATTCATTGGTCCTCTCTCTTTTTCAGAACCCAATGGTTTTCATCTTATTTCCTACTTTAGAAGTTTCACTTTTAATCTTTTACTTAGTCGGTCTGTCTGGATGCCGAATCCCATGCTGGGTGTTTTATATATCTTGCCAATAATAAATCTGTCTTTATGAACTTATTGCATCTCTTATATCATCTCTCCCATGTGGCAGGAAGCAAATGCTCAAATACTGAACAAGTAAGTTTTATGATTGTGTGTTAGTCTGTTTAGATCAGTATTTAATCCGTATGTAATCTTCAATAATTCAAACATAGGTAAAGCAAGTCACCTCCACGTTTCTATGCAGTGCAACGCTGTGCATCATTTTTAATATCCGAGAACAATATCAGCCATAACTGGAGGCTAACTGACTGGAGAGCCGCTCCAGGCCAGTGTTTTTTTGACTGCAGGCTGTATCTATCATAATCAAAGGCTGTTTTTATGCAAATGTGTGCTGACTGACTCTTTTAAAAGTAGAAAGGCTTTTGTATCTCCTATTGAGAATCGTTCTCATTAGGAAATTAAAATTCCTCTTCTAAATGAGCCGCAAAAGCAACTTATAACTGCTTTGCTATGTACAGCATCAATGTGCCACATACGCAAAATTCAAACTAATTGATGACTATTATTTATTAAAAATGTATCACTTTAGAAATGTGCAAACAGGAATTATTGCAATTTCACATCCGACCTAAACTGAGCTTTTGACGTTTTGCCATTCGATTCCATGATCATATTTTAATACTTAATACTCACTTCTGATTAAAACAGTAAAACATGAATCTCTCCAATCAGATGACGGTCTATTGTCAATGGCGCCTGCTTGTGTCACAGCCATGTCTTTGTTTAAATAATCTGCTATTCAGTGTTTAATAGATATTTCTTGCAGCATTCAAGAGCAAAGATTCTTCAAGGCCACTTTTTGTAGCATCAACCTTTCGTCAGCAATGTAACACTAATCAAAACATGTCTCTGCAGTGAATGCCACAGCTGCAGCAGAGATGACCATTATAAGAGTGAAGGTATTAAGAGATATTCATTTAAAAACCTGTGCTCCGTTGTAAAATGCATTATGCAATAAACTATTGCCCTCTGTTGGGCGACGGTGCTATCTACATGAGCTCTGGCATGCAGAGAAGAGGTTATCAAAGCAGACAGACTGTGAGAGGACAGCTCTCCTCCACCGTCACATTAATTAATACATATTCTGTACTCGGTCATTTTTCACTATTCATATAAAAACCAGATGACTTTGAACTGTAAGCACAATCCTTTTCTTTGTATTAGTCTCTGTGTATTGACAGTCCAGGGCATCAATGTTGCCAGGGCTCCACACCTTTCATTTTTTTCCTTCTTTTTAATGTAGTTTAGGTGGATAATTGGATAACACAGGTTTATCCTCAGCAAGCACTTTGTATGAGCAATCCAATTTCACATCCTCCTGAAGGGAAACCATTATTCTTAACCAGGGCTTGATACTCCAGTCACCCTTGCGCAGAAATGCAGCACAAGGTTCTCCCTAAATCCTATCAGCTTCTAACCTTGTTACCAGCCAATCTGTATTATTGTGCTATAATTCCATATTCTCCTTTGTCCTCACTGTGGCACCAGCATTTAAAACGATAAAGCTTTTGCTGCCGTTATGTTGACAACAATGCCTTGGTGGACTGTTTGTCTTCTATTTGTGAACATTGGCACGTTGCACCGCACTGTTCAAACCAACATCTCTGGTGTGCATTTAACTATTTCCTGTTCTCTTTTACTGCCCGGTAGTGAATTGCTCTTTTAAAGTCACATTCAGTTTTTTATATTTTCATTATATTTTTAAGACACTAAAACATAATAGGTTTTGATAATTGTTGTTAGTTGAATTCCACGTAATATCTCAACTAGCTGTCTGTTTTCATTCTATTGATTTATATACTCATTTAGACAGAATATTTAAACAATCTGAACCCCCCATATAGACAGTTAAATAATTGAAATATATTCAAAAATGACCTGTATGGTTTAGGTTATTAATGACAATGCAATATAACATTCCAAACTAACATTTTCAAAATAAATAAATTGGTAATGACCATTTAAATGAAATACTGAACAGCAATCTTAAATGATGCTCAGATGTGCTTCCTCGGTTTGTAATTTGCAGAGAAAGTTGCTTTCAGCTGTCGGCTGCATTTTTGGGAAATTGTTGTTCTGCTTGATTTGATGATTGATTTCAGATTTGCCAGATTGAAGGCCAGATAGACCAAGGATTTTAGCTTTTTTTCTTGTGACGTTGTTCATGTCCCATAGCTTTGAAAATAAATATCAAATAACTCTGTGGCTTTGGCTTATCAACAACAAAAAGGGCCTCTTACAGTACCTTCAACGAAAACACAAAGCCAAAATCCAGCCATTGGTGCATTTAGAAATGTTCTAACCATGTTGAGCTCGAGACAAAAATAGTGTTTGTATTATTTGATATATTTTATTTTGCATATGTAGTCTTTTGGAATCAAATGCTTCACATGCTCATTGTGAACATGTGATATTCAATTGCTGTGCCAACACAATATGCTGCATGTTAAATTTGGATCACAACTTCTAAAAACGTTTTATTTTTTTCCGTGCTGTAATAGCGAGATTTTGCACCTACCATGCCACTTCTTTGGGTTGTTTTTCCATGTTTACTTGGTGTGGTTCAGTATGCTATTTGCTTATCTGGCAGAAGTATATGGTTGAACAAATTGATGAATACAAATGTTCTATTTGCTGCACACTGTGGGGATGAGAAATTGAAACACAAGACACAGACTTGGTTGGGGGTTTTCAATTTACTGCGGACGTATCTGTATAAGCTACTATATTTGCTGCATGCTGCTTTCAATATATGCATTTATTTACCAAGAAGAGTTGTTTTTTATGAATTGTCCTGAAAGAAAGAAAGAATATCACAATGAATATTAAAGAAGAAGCCATGTTCAGTGCACAACTCCTTGAGGCCAGAGTGTAAAAGATACACTATTTCAATAGTTCAGCATTTTGGGAAAGGAAAATCTTTCAGACAAATAAAATAAAAATAAACCTACTCTGAAAAAGCACACACATTTTATATGTTTTTCCTTTTGATGTCAAAGAAATGCAACAAACAAATACTTACTTCCTCAAACTGTCTCTTTATTGCTGGATGAAGTCTGTGAGCATAGTGTTATAGGTCTCTACAGGCACCTTGGAAACAAGCCTGGCATGCTACTGTGATGACTTCTCCCCTTTATCACTCTATCAAAGTGACTGGTGCTCCTGAAGAAAGCATGTTAATTAAAGTATGTAACCCCGCCCCCTTATTGAATAAATTGATTTCAGGACAACTTTGGGAATTTTGTTTGTTTGTTATTAGTTTTAAATAGATTTGAAAGTGGAGATAGAGAGAGAGAAGCAGCGCTGTCTGCTTAGTTGCAATACTGTAGCTCAAGCATTTATGCAACTTAGGCCTATAAATTGTTTATGTAACTTATGTGCCGGTGTGTCCATGGTTTTGAGTCTGTATGTGTGTTGAGTGCAGCGCCATCTGCTTTTTGCAGTACAGTAACTAAAGTAGGACTAAGCATACCGGTAGTTTCTGACCTGTCTGCCCGTTTTGTGAGTGCACTTGTGGCATTGTTTGGGATGACCTAATTAAAATAGCGTCCACCCAGTAAAAAAATCCCCACTACACCACTGCCTACATCACATTATTTGACCACTACAGCACTTGGAGTGAAAATATCTACAACATATATCCCTAACAATACTTGCAGGGCTTCGGTTGCGAGGTGTTCTGCTTGGTAATGAGAATTGAGTCAGTGACCTAGCTAGAACTAGGTAGCATCATATCCTAACTACTGCCCTGAATCTTCCCCTTGCTTGCCTTCTTGAACTTGTATGGAAATCTCAGCGGGTGTATCAGGGAAAGTAAATTGTATATGGAGCTGTGCAAACAAGCAGGTGTTTTTGTGCTGGTTCACAGGGTCTCTGGGGCCCTATCTAAACCGTGTCTCAGGGACTGCAGGGATCAGAGCTCAGACATGCCATACAATATTGTGAACGAAGCAGAATACATACACAAAACAACAACTTCAGAGAAATGTGTAACAAGAACTCATGCAGTACAAGAAAGACTGGAGACATCTGCGTCCCTCAGAGATTTAAATGTGTGTTGTTAGGCCTTTCATTTTTAGACCCACAGCTCCCAGTGGGGGTTGTAAGCGTGCACTACTGTGTTTGTGTGGACCTGCAACTAAATAACTCTCTGTCAAGTACAACCTCTCTGGCTTCTGCTTCTGCCTAAATAATCCACACACCTAATTCTACAAACATTTTTTACCACTCCAATTGGGCATAGGAGCGTTCCCCTGGGGACTTATTACTCCGTTGGCTTGTAAGCAACTCTTAAAGAAATGAAAGCATTTCAAAGAACACAGAGCCATGATTTGTTTACAAGCTGCAGTCGTCCTACATATGCTGCATAAACAAACATTACTTTATATAATTGATTATCGTTTAGATGTTTTGCTCATCTACAGGTACGATTCAAAGGAGGAAGCAATGTCAATGATATGCAGGACTTGTATTTAGGCAGATAAACATCATTTTTACCCATCAATTATTCACACAGTCTGCCCCTGTATACAGATAACATGTCATTTTCTCACCGGTCTGTCTATCCCAAAATTGTGATTATGTGGAAATTACAAGTTGTTAAAAATGACATTATTAAATAGAATACAGTCTTTGAATAATAAGCCCCGTCAGCTTGAGAAAGATCCAGTAAATAAAGTTAGCTTAGCTTTAATATTAGGTATTTATATCACGTTTCTAATTTGCTTCATGTCTGTGGATCATACATACTTACGTTTAGAGCTCTGTGTCTATTGAATACAATAAAAAGTCAACATTGTGAAAGTATTTTCAAGCATCATACCTATTTAGTTGCAACATATTGGTGAGGTTGTTTAAAAGGACCCTTAACAATGCCACTGCTGTAACAAGAGAAGACATTTTACCACAAGATATTTTATGACTCTATTCACAACTGCTTTGAGGACAAAAGCAAGGCAAAGCTGAACATATAATGTGTTGCTCTGGGTAATTACATTTAGGAGAAAACATTAGGGTGCGCAGATTTCATTTTATATCAACACACTTTGAAAACATCCATACAGTATGTAACACATCCTCTAAGCATTCAACTCAATTTGTGAAGATGCCTTTGTACTGAATATACTCATATTGGCTTTACAACATCTTCACTGTCTTTCTTTTAAAAAATATGTTTTCTCTTGTGACAATGAAACATTTGGCAAGTGTTCATGTCCTCAACTCCTGCTCTCAGACTGTGCTCAACTCCCAAAATGAGATTGATTAGATGATATATCATTTCACAAAACAATTCAAAAAGCATCTGTTCTTCCTATAAATATATGTATTGGTTTTCTCAGTGTTTACATTTGTCTTTTCTATGTAAACCTTATATCAGCAGATTTACTAAAGCGCATGCATTTCTTTCACTGATATTAATGTTGCTACTATGAATCTTTCTTAATTTCCTAATCCAGTAGAGATTACAATATTTATATTCACCTGACCTTTGGTGTGTGCCAAGACAGTCATAAACAGAGGTTGGTGCAGATCTTTGTGTTGTATTTTCTCAATACTGGCGTCTTAAGGAAGTTACACTTGAAGGGCTTTCCCCTTCAATGTAATAATAGATTAAGAAGATCTTAGTATTTAAGCCGTATATTTGCAGAGTATTACTTCACAATAGTACCACAGGGCATACTGCTGCTCCAAGCCCCTAATAATGCCATATCTCACAGCTGAATGAGGCAGTTTCAGCCTTATAAATACTGCTTTTAATGTCCCACCTGAGACTGTTGCTCTGCCTTCCCCAGGCGGTATTTTCTACACGTGTTCCCGGATAAAATGATAAATTGATACATGCTGTTTATTAGGCCTGTGTTGACTCATTAATTATATGGGCCTATATACTCTCTCCTTTCATGTACACCTGCGTCTTCCTCACATTTTGGTGTAAAGTGAAAAACGTCCTTATTATACTATCACGCTGCCAAAAGCACCATTGTATTCCTAAATGTCTCATGAGTGATGTACATTATTGATTTAGCTTCCAGTCTGCTCACTGTTCTACCCTGTGCTATGAGACCTGTCAGACATACATACATGTATAAAAGCTTTTACACACACATTAGAAGTGGAGGAAAATCATATAACCCTCATTCTAGTAAACAATGCCATGCGAGCCATTAACATTGGCTCATTAACATTTGTACAAGATGTATCATTAACATTTCCTGATGAATGGCACAGCTCAGCAATGGTTGATCATTGTAAATCTTTTAGCATGAGGCCACTATAGCTACATTTTTCTCTTTCACCTCTGTGAAGACGCCATGCAGTATCAGAAAACAATGTCAGATCATTCAGTAAACCTCCCCAAGATGCTTTTATTGGCATGTCAACATTGCTCAAAAATGTCTACCAACACAAACATTATTATGCTACCATGGCATGCGCACACACACAAACACACACACACACACACACAAACACACACACACACACACACACACATCTTAAGCAATATGAAAGGCAAAATGACACATTTATTTATATTTGAAACCGCTGAGTGCTGTTATTTTTGGCATGTTGAGTTGAATATATGTTTTTTTTTACTTAAATGATATTCATTAATTATTCCTGATACTTTGCAGTGCAGTGTGTGATTGTGTCAAACCATCTAATAGTGAAAATATCTCATCCGAACATATTTAATACACATTCTCCTCCAATTAATATCCAGCAAAGCTGCAGTCTTTTTCATATCTGATGAAAACTTGGGGTGGTTACCAATTAGTCTGCTGTTAATTATCTCCTTCTCCTTTGATCTTGACTATGACTGCTCTGTCAGACGCACTCATTTATTCATCTCCTTTGCTTGGTGAGATGGACCTTTTGGAGATTGCAGAGATTGATGCACATTAAAAATGGCTTCAGAAAAAAGCTGGAGTCTTGTGAGAGCTCACATATGGCTGTTGCATTTCTTTGTATGTCTGCAAGTCTTGCATCTCTGGCTCCCTGCTGCATAAAGCGCAAACTGAGATCCATGTATACTTTTTTCCCCCCCCTATCTTTAGATGTCTTTGCCTCAGAAAAAACATTTAAATGCTTACACAGACTTTTAAACTGCCATGCTTCTAATCAATACTGCTTATATTTATGCTCTGCCTATACAGCCAACCTGTTCTCTGATACTCTGCTCGTGACATGAAATCTCTACTATAAACATCAAACACGGCTCCCCATGTGCCGGAAAGGAACTGAATATTTAAGCAGGGCTCACACTGATGAACACCGTTGCACCTCCATTTGTGTCGAGAGATAATATTCTTAGTTCTTCCTCTGTGCAGTGGACAGTAAGTTGAATTTGTTTGACGCCCAGGATTAGCATTAGCGTCAACATAGGAGACAACCTCGACAACTGCACCCAGGCAACGCTTGCATGAAAGGGGGGGGGGAAAGAATCAGCATGCTTTGTAGTACAGTATGGCTTTTACTGAAACATTGTGGCAGTTTGGAACTTGCCAGGAGTTTAAGGGAGCTTATTTTCAAATGCTAAAGCATATCTTGGTGTTGAAGTTGATATCCTTGCTTTCACTCACACCTTTATTCACACTGAAACAGATTTCAGCTTCCTGCGATTTGGCAGACAGCCTGGATTTCTCAATGGCATTGACCCAAACGAGTATGTAAATGAGATCCAGCTCATGCATTTAGAGCCCTTTGATTTAAGCAGAATATTGTATATACAGTGCAATTCTCCCGTGTGCTGGTTTTCAATGAGGTGTTAATGTGCATTATTACTTTTTTAAACACATTCACACACAGCATGGCTTGAATATGTAAGACCCATTTTTCACAGTCAACATTGAGGGAAGAAAGCCAAAGTTGAGAGAAAGCGGGGGAGAGAAGGGGTAAAGGAGAGCGGAAAAAGAGATGGAAATCTGTGTCCCTCAAGCCCCGTCTTTGAATCCCTCCAGTGAAGAATCCCACTCAAGGGTAAAGGATAATCTCCAACTGAGAGATGCTTCCCTAGCTCGGCCAAAGCCTCAGCTGTAAGAAAGAAAAAGCCTTCTGATCACACTACAACAGGTTAAACAGATTACAAATAGCGAGGTGAGCACTGAGGCACAATCACAAATTAGGAACCACTTCAGCCAATTTCAAATGGTTTCATTTTGGAAAACAGAAAACACAGTAAACAGAGACAAACCCAGGTTTTTTTTGTTGTTGCCGATTCTCAAAGAAACCCAGTAATTTTAATTAAGCATGTAGTTTTAAGAAAGAAAATTAATGAACACATACTCATTGTAGCTGCCATGCTAATCTGCATTTTTTTCTCCTTTTTTTTTGTTATGTGTTCATGGAGTGGAACAATTAAGGTTTGATTGCTTTTAGAATGAGCCATATCTCTGAGGTAAGCTGGCTGTCAAACCTGTGGCAATGATTTAATTTCACTCAGTTAATCAATCCGTTATGCTCTTCACATTTTCCATCGTAAGCGCAGCAGACTCAATTTTCCACTTTATGGAGGAAGGCCATGGAAAGAAAAAAATCTAACAAAACAAACAAAACCATTCATATCAAGTTTGCACAGTTTTATGACTTTAAGAACTTAATTTCATGCTTATGTGTGCTAATTATTTTATATTCCACCTCCCTTTCTGTAAAGGAAATGTTTCTGCGCTGTCTACTTGTCCTGTCTACTTGGAGAAGGATGTCATTGCTAATGTATGGTCTGGAATAAGGAGACTCACCGCACGTCCTCCTGGGACAGGGCTAATTACGTGTTCAGAATCTGCAGCATGGCACTCTGGGCTTTTATGCCTCTGTCACTTCTCATCCACTCAATTGGATTGGATATATCCCAAGAACAACCTACAGCCTTGATTCCCTCTGCAAAAACAGGTCACTGTGAGTTCGCTGGGTGTGGAATGAGTCTAATTATTGGGGTACAGATGGGTGCAGAATACCTAATGGCAGAACATGATTTCACCCCTCACCCCCCCAGACCCAGAACAAGTAAGGCACTGGCTTTCCCACAGCCAGCCGCAGCCCTGTTACAGCCCCGGATGTCGGCTTGACTATACTTCTAAAGAGATTTGGAGTGTTAGAAACCGGGCATTCTTGGGCTTTGGGATTAGGATTTCTGGATCAACTTGGATCAGCTGCATAATGTAATCTTATTGACATGAGGAATTACTATGACAGACTAAACCAGAAATACAATAATCTGCATTAGACGAAGGAAAGGAAGTACTGTAGTTTCACTCAGTGGGATCGTGTACTGTCTTATCTTGTTAAAACAGTATACCCCCAAAGAGAAACTGATCATTACTTCAAGTTCTCAGTCGAAAAAAGTCAAACTGTGGCCCACAGGAAGTGTGTCATCTGCCCTTCCTTAAGGTTCATAGATTAAGGATTTTCTGTCAACACCAACTCTATTATTTCTTACTGAAAAGAGGGAATCAAATTATGAACAAAATGCAGCTGGCATTTTAAAACTCAACTCGAAATACAACTTTCTTTTTCTATGTGCACCATTTTATTTCTCTCTAATCTTAAAAAGTAAACCCCAGTGCTGAAGGTTGGAAAACGAGCGCCTTGACAACCTTCAAGCCCAAGGGACGCAGTTGAACGCATGCTTGGTTTGTTGTATTCGCATGTAGACCCTCCAAATTCCCTTGTCTGAGTGTGTCTCTGTCTTCTGTCTGAGGGGCAGTGGATCAGAACCCCCTATACATGCAGTACACAGTTAGCAGGTCATTCTTCTGGAGCCCCACATAGCTGTCAGCACGCCGGGCCTGCCAGATTTATCATAGTCTCTGGATTTTGTATTTCAAGCTTGTAAGGGCAAAAGTTGATGCTGACGTTCTGAGTGACAAGCTGCTTTACCGTACGGAAATTCCAACTGGACCGTTCCATATTCATGAACTGATTTAAATTCTGGCACTGTACATGGGTTTCTACACGATATGGAGGGAGACAGTCAGTGTATCCTATTCAAATATCTCTACGGCTGTCTTTGTGGAACATTGCAAACTGTACAAGCAAGGGCGGAGCAAACTGAGCGGCAAGGATATTAATTTCAGGGTATTTCTACACAAACAGCAAATTGGTTTCAGATATTGTTTATAGGCTAACATGGGCTGCAGATGGCGGTTGCTGGGTAGAAAGTTTCCAGTGTTTCGACATTATGTATCCTTTGATGAAAAATCTATTTTGTCTGTCTGCCCTAATGCCTCGATGTCTGATGCCTAGTGCAGTTATGAGATGATTCGATTTAAAAGATATTTAAACCCATTTTGTAGCCTTTAAATGAATAGACTTTCAACACACAGCTTTTGATTCTGAATGGACAACACTTTTGCCTTACCTTTTAATCCTTGTAACTGTCAATTTAAGTTTTGTTTTTTGAAATTGTGTGCTGTACAGATGTGAACTATATTCATGGAATGGTGTTACTGTCGCAAAAATGAACAACAAAATGTAAATATTGCAATCTTAAATACACTCAATTGTCAGTTTATTTGGTGAACTTAGCTCACATTCATGTCATCTTTTTCTTATTATTGTATCAATCATATATGTTTGGTCTTACCCATAAACAAATCTTGCAGTACCTTAAAGTGGACCTATCATGCTATATTTAAATGATATATTGTAGGGCCATACCTATATAAGGTATATTTATACGTTTCTGTTTTCAAAATACCAAACAGATCATGCATTTTAGCCATGCCTCATTTCGCTCTATGTGCTGTTTGCTGTCTACGGGTCTGATTCTGCTGACCACGCCCCCCTGCAGGAGAGGTGAGCCGTGCTCTGATCAGCTGCTGGGCTGTCAGAAGAGGGGGAGAAAAAGAGATCTCCATCCTCCGTGTTTTATTATATAGAGTCGTTATTCATTTGTTTTAAAGCTCAATAAATAACAAAGAAGACCTTTGACCGGCACTTTTCTAATTTTGTCCGGAAGATTTAAACTTTAACGGACATCTTGACCGGCGAAAGAAACTGAAACTGAAACTCTGCCGCACGGTCCCCTCGTTCCTTGGAAGAGGCGGAGAGGTGGGTGTTTGTCATCTGCTGGTGGACTAACCGGAGAGAATTACAGTGCTTGCCTCGACGGGGAGGGATTACATTGAATTAAAGCAGCGGGAGCAAACGCTTGCCTCGGGGAGGGAGAAAAAAAGCCACAGCGGAGAATAAACAGAAGGGTATCCATGGTAACTATGCGAACTATTCTTCGCTGCTTTTGTGGCAGACTACAGCACCACTTACAGGCCTGGCATATGTACTACAGCGTCTCCAGCGCTTTCGAACGGCAATGGCCGTGGCTGTCTCCTCCTGATTGGTGGAGTTGGCCCAATAGCTGTCGCGCCACCGTTCTGACGTCAGGACAGTGTTCAAATCTGGATCAGTTTTTATCAGATCCGTTGCAGCCCCTTTTTTAGAGATTTGGGTATGGAGGAAAATAGAGAGGGTTGTGTTTTCTGACACTTGGTGATTCCCTGGAACACCGGGGACACATATTCATGTATAAAAGACGTACAAAAGTGCATTTTGCATGATATGTCCCCTTTAATGGAAGTCATAATGCTTAGTATTTGTAAAAACTGTTCCATACAGGTCACCTTTTGTCGTGCTGTTGAGCTGTATTGCATTATACTGAAAGTATTAGCCTCTCATTGACATAAATAGTATAGTTTCAAAATAAAATGAATATACAGAATAACATTCAAACATATAAAAAACTAGATTCTGTTGGCATCTGCAGTGTTGTATACAGCATTCTATGTTAGATGGCATTTAGTCTGTATCCAATCCTTGTATTCAATTCAGTCCACCCACTAAATTACTTCTTCAAATAAGTACAACATAATTTCTATCTGCAGCACTTTACCTCATGCTGTGCCCACATTTCTGACATTTCGGCTGTGAATGTTTACCAAAGCATTTGTTCAGCATCTTGTACTGTATGCCCCTGAAGCAGGGGAGCGATAATCAGAGCACAGACCTGTTGTTTGTATACTTTATTGACTTGCTCCAGGGTCTTCAGCAGGGTCTCAAACCCCTGCGTCCTCAAGACTAATCGCTGGCAAGTCCCAAGCTTGTAAGGTAGGAGCGCACAAGGCAACATAATAACAAGTTCAAAGCACGACTCTCTTTGAAAGACATGTATGAGTCACTTCCCCAGGCCAAATATGATGTGTGTGCTGCCACAAGTATTACATTAAAGAAATCTATGAGAGAGAGTGGCTTGGTAAACTTCAACTTTGTGTTCCTTGGGACAATGCGATTTTATTGAGCAGTCGTATTCTGGGAGCTATCTTTTCTCAGACCACACAGCAAATCAAAACCAGTCACTCCAGGTCAGGCTGATTTTAGAATTTTCTATCATCTCGTTCCTTCCAGAATGAAGCAAGCTACGTATGTTTACACCACAAGGAAATGTGTTTTTTTCATATCCAATATCATTGTGCACATTGCCAATGACCAGGTAGGATTTTTGGGTCGCAGCTGTGTGATATTACGTTGTCATAGCAATAAAAAAAGCACACAGGTTATTTATACACTATAATGTCATCAAGATGCTGAAGACTGTGGTTGTTATAACCTTTTTGATTATTGTTTCTTATTTGTTATCAACTCATGTAATGATGACGCTTACCACGTCACTCAACAACAGCAATGGTGGATGAGTGTCCCTGCATATTTATAGCTGTGTTCATTGCTACTGTTTGCAGTTGTTTGTGTTTTATAGACAACAAACAAGCTTTAATAGGGAACAATTAACAGCATTAAAAATGATGATGTACATACATATATGTACACAATCCCCATCACATCATTTTGACGCTCCAAATAATCAATTTGGTCTCAGAACTGATGCAGGGTAGTTGAAGTGGTGATTTGTATGATTAAGTACCATTTATTTGAATATTATCAAGATGGAATTAGATATTTTTTTTAAATAGGTTTTAAATCTTAATACCTGTCAGAAAAAAAAATGTATGTTAATAAAAAAGCAACGTATCAACCAGACTTACCATGCCATCACTGGAAGACTACAACAATAAACCAATATTCTTCATGTACAGACTGATCTTGAAGTATATGCCATACTGGCTACACCTTTCTGTTACTATACTGTTTTGAACAGTGGAGTATTATACTGTACACGTATGACTTTCCCTCGTTGGTTTAGATCCATGTAGAAATGTGTCTTTGCACTTCCTAATAGTTCAGCCTACACAAGATAATCCTATAATATTAAAGCTCCCCTTCTTTCGGTATAAAGTCCTCTAAAATAATTGTTTTAGGGTCATTGGGAAAACGTTTCTTAATTCTTTGAAGCCTGCCTAATTTACTGAGACTATTTAATTTCCTTTCATGAAGAAAAGAAAAACAGAGCTATGATGTGCTGCACATCTTGCAGACAGCATGCATGTAAAATGTTTTGTGGCTCACCCCCGTAGATGTTCTCTCCTGTCAGACTGATCGTTGACATGCCGAGGGACAAAAAAAGGTTTCAGCGTGGTAGGACAGCGTGACTAAATCATTCCCTTCAACATATGTGTGTGAGCTTGCATAATATCGTTCCCAGAGACCATTTACTATCTGACAAGCAATAATGAATGCCAGTAGACTTATTGCCCTGAAAGATAAACTTTAATCAGGCTCCTTTGCCTTTCTTCTGTTTGAGCATGCCTCTGCATATCCTGGGCTGTATGCATATCAACAGTGGAGGCAAATAGTAAATGGGAAGTTATTTCAGATTTTTCATTTAAATGTGAAGGCCTCTGCTAATATATTCACCTGTGAAATTTCCAGGAGTGACCCTCCAATTAAGCTCTGTTTGATTCATTCTAGCCACAGACTGTTGTTCCATTAACTGAAGCACATGGGCCGCACTTTAAAACCTGAGGAATGTCTGGAGATTTTTATCTGTGAATGTCAAGATTCATTCAAGTGTTAGTGGGTGTTTGAGCTGTGATGTGATTTGTGCAACAAAGTGTCAATTTGGGGAGGGAAATATAAAAGTTACCATACTTTGTTTTTACAGAATTTACTCTATGATTATAGAATTGTGTTGCAAATATTATCAATCTTTGGCAACATACAAATATGTGAGCCAAAGATTATCCATATTCCTTTTTAAACACGATAACCTAAACCTTGAAAACACATTCAAGGCAGTATTTGCTGGCATTTAATTGTCCTGCTTTGAAAGGACATGAGTGTGTTGTCATAATGAAGACCCATAACCATGTGTTAAATGCCTTCAGTAAATAGTAAACAGTGAAGATTGTCTAAGTACTTAAAGTGCAAACTGTAGATTGCTAATCCTCCTGTCAGTCTGCAGGAGATGTGGTATATGCATCCGCTTGTCACTGATTATTTTTTAATTGATTCCAGTGATTCTTTGGAGAACTCAATTCATTTGTCTTTTTAATAATGCAAAATTTAATAATGAATCCAATTTGCTTCTCCTCAGTGGCCTTCTGGATTATCCTAGGATGCAGAAAACCATCCTGGCATCTAAATGTCTTCAATACAAGATTAACAATTGACAAAGGGTTGCGGGTTGCAGGGTGATTATTGGCTGCAGGCGGAGATTAAAGCAAAGCAGCAGCACAGCTGACAGTTTGGTTATCTCTTTTGGACTAAATGAAAATCATGGCCTGAATCCATCAAAGGAGATTAGGAAAATGTGAGCCCATTACTGATGTCCTCTCACAGGTTGGCTCGTCTGTATACGTCTGTCTTTTTTTAGTCTTCGATTGGAAGCCAAATCTGTTGATTCACCTCTGCCCACTCCAATGGAGTATACATCCACCTCCACTGATGTCAGCAACCTCATTTGTGTATGCACTCGAGAGCAGTTGGTTTAATTTTCTTCCGCATGCAGCTGTTTGTAGTTAAAAAAAAAAGAGGAAACTCACTGTACCTGAAAAAATAATGAGATAGTTAGAGTCTGAGTAACAGTCTGTAAGACCAATAGCGGGTCATATAATGAGAGTTGAATGTGCGGCACTTACTGTAACATTTTTTCAAGAGGTGGGGGTTTCTTTGTTAAAGTTGTCGAGGGCTGGTAACTCCGAGTAGACTCAGGAGTTATCAGGAGGGTTGACTGCCCCCTCTAGTTATTAGCATCCAAGTGGGCTGCAGCCCCACAATGTATTTCGCCCACTGAGTGACAAAATCACAGCTGACGTTGGGACTGTCAAGGGCACATTTCCCTCAACGAGAGGGTAGGTCCTCAGGGAGAAGAGAGCGAGTGTATGTGTCAGGGAAAACGACAGTGTTTTATGAATTTCTTGGCCACTCACATCTTTCAGGAATAGTTCAACCCCACCCCCCCTCTCACCCTCCTCTACTCTTACGAGGGGAGAGGAGTCTGTGTGATGTGTGTTATATGTTAAATCTATAGTCTCGGGGCAGTGTGAATCTAACAGCTAGCCTGTTGTCAAAACCAATTTTGTATATCACAGAGGGGTGCCATGCATTATCATAACACCAGCTCAGCAACTAGGGCTCTGAATTCATAATCAAACAAAGGTGGCAGGACAAAGTGTTCCAAGGTTGCCGTTCAGATGTCTGATATGAATGAATAGAAGATGACAGTGGGAAGCTACAATTCATATTATGTAAAGAAAGAGTGTCAGTCAAAATTAATATATGATATCCTTCACTTCCAACAGCCAACAAAATATCCGTGCTGAAACCACTGAACAGCTCAACATTATAAAAAGAAAAAAAAATATTGTTGTGTTTAAGGTAGAGGCCTCTGGATGTGGTATAGAGATCAAACAATACTCAATTAATGAGTCAAGCAGCAGAGGAAATATTTTTGTAAGCAAGCCAAAAAAAGTGTTAAACAATTAAACTATGCAGTGAATCATCGCTCACATTATTTTTCTCATGATCCACCCATGATAAATATGTTAAAATCATAACAGTTCATGTATTATCCTACCACCTTCCACAACCCTGGATTTATGATTTATGATTTGTTATCACATGATTAGACCGCTTGTTGAACTATGAATAAATAAATAATGTATACAGAATAAAACAACATTATAATTATGTATTCTTTGGTCCTTTAAAAAATGTGCTTTATAAAATGTAAGCCTTGTAGTCAGCTTTAGTCATTGTTATAATGCTCATCGTCATTACTTATGCACGTTATAGTATTTCTCTATATGGCTGTATTTGTATAAAAGAGATAGAAAACATTGCATTTTCCACACCGTCTAAATCCTAGCATAATAGCATCTAATCCCAAATGAGAGCCGACAGCACATGCACCTGCAAAGTGTTTCCTGACAATGATGAGTCCGACATGGCATGAAGCATATGGGCTTGTAGAAGCACTTACTGGCTTCTTAGTTACATGCTGAGATTCACCATCTACCTCCACCAGGAAGTTGCATTTTCCAACCTGCAATGGTGACACTCCAGCCCAACCTTACATCAGACTAATTAACAACAGCAAGAATTGGTTTGTATAATTATTCTGCTCCTTGGAGCCTGCATTCTAGAGACATGCGTGTCTAATGATAAAACAGTGCCAAATGCCAGTTGTTGGTTAAGTACCTTCTCTTAGGCCAGGCCTGTCATTAGGAACATGAAGAACCCACCAGTGTGAGACAAAGCGAGGTGGGAATCATGTACTGCGATGGGGTAAACAAAGAGTGGGTCAAAGGCTGCGCAGAAGCCAAAGAGAGCAGATCATAACTTTTCCTTTGTGTCAAAGTACTGCAGCCTACATTGTGCTCATTAACACTCCCACTTTTCATGATGTGTGTGAGACCTTTTGTATCAGGCCTTGTAACAATGTGCCTTTGTAAGCAACATAGCCTCATAATGAAAGCTGAGCAAAGTCTAAAGCTGAATTGATGTTCAAGAAGGCGTTATCACTAGTCTAGGGATAACACAAATACATCCAATATCTAGGGTTGTAAGTATTACATCAGCACCAAACTATCATCTATCATAGAAAAGACAACATAACTTCACATTTATTTTTAAAATAGAGCACATAGAGTCAGAGTGGATGTGATATTTTGTCATTATGCATCTGTTGTGCCGACCGTAAGTTATTTGACCAACCTCGTGACTCTTTATTCAGTTCTGTGTATAAAACAGTTACCCATCACAGAGCTAAGACAACATGCACAAACCATAAAGTACTGTAGGCCTGTGCAATGAGGTGGGACATATCAGAAAGAAAAAGCACATTTATGTAAAAGAGAAACTTCAGGAAAGCCCCAAACGGGAGAATGGATGTCTATAGTTACTCTTTTGGTAAGTCACCCAAGGACAACACACACCAGGGACTGGAGATTTGCAACCAAGAATGAATGGGACACTGATGTTAGAGAAACACTGAGAACACACAGGGGAGTTCTACCAGCGTAAATATATATATTAAAATCATAAATTACTTCCAATGGCTTAAACTGCCTTCAGATTATAATAAATGTGGTGGTGGTGCTTGGATCAGCTGCAACCAAGTTGGGAGTTAACATCATTTTAAACTTGAGTGCAACACTAGGTTGCAATTTCAAGCATTGCTTTAAATGAACTGTATCTCACTGCTGCGACTTATAAACACATATGGAACTGAACTATACATTAACTTATTGTGTGTTTACATGCATAGAATAAAAACAAGAGTAAAAAGTACTGTTTGAGTATGACTGGGTAGAAACACACATTTTATGATAATGCACCAAATGAAAATGTGCTGAGATACATGCAGAGGCACCTTTGCAATTCCCTGAAACTGTAGGGGTCTGAAATAATAGGTCCTTGGCGGCGCCCGCACTCCATCTCTGCACTCCAGCAGATCGACACATAAATGCCATTGGACAGCTCATACTTATTATGCTCAGATGGTTTTGGAAATGAGACCCTGGCTGTTTTCTCAATTTGGAGCCTTAAGGCAGTGATTTAAAGAGATAAAGGGGCTAGATTCAGGCACAAAAGCACCGTCCTATCTACCATTGCAATGACCTTGACTCACAAAGCAAACTGAGACATGAATCCAAAGGGGCATTCCCAAAGTTAACTGTGCTGATGATACAAAGAAGACATATCTTACAAGGCAATCTCTCTGATACCTGATGAATCTGCACCGCTAATGAGGTCACTTGAGTATACCAAAAATGTAAAACCAGGTACATATATTAATAGATAACCTAATACACACAATGTACTGATTTGATTAATACCTGAGTGTGAAGCAAACTTGACATAAACCAAAGCAAGCGAAAAAAGAATCCTTTGAACTGCTTTGATAGATATAATTAAGATCAGCCCTTTCCTGGGGTTAATATCTAATAAACCCCATCCATGATTTAACCGCCTTTTCTCTACAAAACTCATGCACACACACTCAGTGTTCGACGAGTTTAACCTCCACCAGAAAGAACCTTGGACGGAGGAGCACACTGAATATTATGCATCATTAATTTGGCTTAATGATTCAGATGATAGTTGTACGGTCTGCTGATGTGATAGAACTGCAGGATTTTGGATGAGAGGCGGCCTCAAGTTCAGACCGTGAAATGTTTGAACAGCCCGTCCTCTCCCTCGATGAAAGTACAAACCAAATGTCCATTTAGAAATGTGTTATTGCCGGTTTCAGATGCATACAAAATGCATGTCGAAGTGGTTGACACAAATCCCAACAGTGATGGGGGCTATAATTAATGAAATGTGAATGTTTACAAAGTAGGATAATAAGTCCTTACCTTATCCAATAATTACACTAATATTCATAAACATCATGCATTTCCTTCTTATCAAAAGAAAAGCACCTCTTGCACAGATTTGTTAACACTGCAATAGCAATTATGGAGGAACAACAAATTACTGACACAACAAAACAGCAATTAATATAAATACTGACCAGTATGATTTATCTTGTAAACTGGACTGTGTGTTACCTAGCAATGGATGTCTTTTCACATTTTTCTCCAACACCTCCGACATTTATTCACTTCCTCCTATTGTCTGTCAGCCCTCGGTGTCTCTGTCAGCTGTCCTTTCCTTGACATCAGCGACAGCCATCCTCTCACACAGTGATCTGATTAGACAGTCTGTGCCAAATTAAAGAGCAACAACCTTGGGCAGGCTGTCACACAGGCATTTTGCAGGACATTTTAGATAAATATTATAATATGCCTGCAAGCATGTCAAAATGAAACACATGAAATGTTCTTTTTCAACACATCAAGTCCCAACTCACTACTAGGTATATTCTTATCAATTCACATTATCAATGTGTTACAAATTGGTGTGAAAATAAAGTGAAATACATATAGAAAATAAATATATTATCGTGACACAAAGGCTTATTAAAAAAAAAACCCTGTGTATACAGTGTATGTTCTCCTATAAGAGTTTCAGCGAATATTTGAATTGCAAAACTGTAAATGTTCACTACTGTACATATAGAAAAATTGCCACAACCTTTTTTTTATTTAGCTTTGAGTTCACAATATACACAATACAATAGAGAGCATACAAAATATGTTAGACTTTTTATCCAACCACTAGTCAAATCTTTCCATCTGAATCAGCCCACCAAAGTCTGTGATCTCATTTTGTATGCAGTGAAAAAAAAAGCTGCTGATTGGACTTTTCTCATCAATATGTAAATCTAGTTGGTAAGAGGCCTTAAAAATCAAATTAGATCTCAAGTACCCATAGAAGACGCCTTCAATGTAAAGGTGATACCACATACTCATGTGTCTTGATTTGGTTCAACAGAATACATTACCAGATGTCCTCCAAATCCTTTACTGTACAAATAAATAATAAACATGTAAGGCACCAGATTACGTTTACCTATAAAAACAGGGTGCATCTGTTATAAAACTGTTTGGATGAGTTGTTGTGTTCTCCAAAAATATGATCCGCAGAGAGACATACAGCTGCTTTCACATGACATAATGTCTTGCAAACTATGTCTCATGCTGACAGGACATAACAGATGACAGTGTGTCTGGCAGACAAAAAATACACAGAACTTCAAAATAAATCTCATGTAAGTGTCAGTAAACCTTATGACCTGTGAGACATCTTCTCCTCTCAGATGACCTGTGCTCCACACTCTACACTCAGGCTCTTTTTATGCTGAAGCAGAGCTTTGTTGATGTAAATCATTTTTCGTTTTCCACAGCATGATTCTGGAGTGACAGGTTACGAAATATCCAAATCTAAAACATTTCTTCAAGGGGGCTCGAGACGGTTTGCTTCTGGGACACAGTCAATGTATGTTTTGCAATTCATTTACAAGATGTAATTTGTTAAATAGACAATTACAGATTTAAGATTCAGACAGGCTTGTAACTTACAACCTCTCTGAGCTGTCGAATTTGTCTGAGTCCTATCAGCCGCTGCAAAGCCAATCATTACACGTATCTTCAGAGGAGACTGTGATCTATTGTTCATGTGTTCAAAACGATGAGTGTAAGTGTCATGCCTCTCCCTATATTATTATTCTACAATTTTTACTTTTCAAGCCTGCAGTCATTTAAGTGTTTGTTTTATTCATGTAATCAGTATGAATGTGTCTAAGACTCAGAAACAGTTTGAATCACTGTGAATTAATTTGTAGGAGTGTAAATGATGTACATGAATATGTGTTCCTTCTGGGCATGTGTCAGTTCAAATGCTGAAATTCCTCAACATGTTTGAATTATAATAAAGATATTAAAATGTGCTTCATTAAACATTTAGAATACCCCGGGAATCCAGTATCTTGGTATCCAGAATAATAATCTATATTTGAATTCATTATTACTCATTGCTGAGAAAAACATCAATATTCTGTGAGTTTTTGTATTGTTCAATACTGATTACTGTGTAAATCATGAATACAACTACTGATTTGTTGTGCCAGAGGGTAACCAACTCTGTATTTTGTACAAGACTAGTATACTATTAATCAAGAACACACTGTTCTCCTTGCTATAGACTATCATTTCAGTGACTTGAGCAGTTCCCCAGTCTGTATTCTTAACTTGCAATACAATCCGTTGAAGTTATGCCTCTTCAACATCTGGCTCAGCACAGGTGGCTCTGCATTTGCTTCCTCCATAAAATAGAACTTGTAGACAAATGGAGACACTGACAAATGCAGTGAGAGGATTGCAGTCAATAAAAAAGTTACAAGACCTTTCAATAAAAAAAAACAGCTCTATTTTCAGTCAAATATTAATGGCAAACGGAAAGAAAAATGCAAAATTCCAAAATAAAGAGGTGCATTTATTTAGAGTCACTTATGACACGGAAGCTATTAAAAAATAATGAGTCTTTTCAACAAAAAAACATTTTAGTAAAATATTCATACAAAACGAAATAAATGAACACTTAAATCCAATTAAACAGAGTAACCATTAGGTCCAAAGATTTGTCAGCCACATGTACACAAACACCAGAGAAGATGTTACAGAGAGAGGCCAACAGGAGACTTCTACTGGTAGCTGCTACTACAGATATGTGCTCCAGTGTTAACATGACTCCCAAGATGAGTCTATCCATTTTATTACAAGAAATTGCTCCCTAGAGTCCAAATGTTAGGAAAGTTCCTGCTCTCTTGGCTGAAATCCGACACTCATTGTTGTTTAACTTGGTCATGCCAAAGGAGAAGTGCTCTGCCACGCTACAGATAACGGTACACATATTGTGGCCGCAGAGAGGGAACTGTGATGGCCTTAGCTTAGCTGTTTTGGATGTAATATTCACCTCTCTGTTACGAGCGGTCTTGCCTCTGAATCCAGGGCAGCCCATGTCATGGCCAAATGTAAAAGTTTAGTGGACATGCTCTTACTGTGCTGATGGTGCTACAGAGACCTGGTGGTCTCAGAGGAGACAGTTTCCCCTGCAGCTGTTATTGTGGTGCACATGTATAATCAATTCAAAAGCTAAAAAACACATTGCTGCAGTATATATCCTGTTAGAAATATGTTTGACACAGGGATATATAACATTGTACATCATTTAGGGCTGCTCCTATATACTGTTTTATATTATTATAATTGTATAAAGTTGTGATATTGTATCTGAAACATTTGTGTCACTCATGAAGAAAACTAAAGAAATCAGTGATGGAATATCATTAAGTATTTTTATTTAATTACTGTCCTTGTGCACAGTGAAGGTACTTGTACTTCACTTGAGTATTTCCATTTTATCGTATTTCACTTTTATTCCCCTATAGTTTGTACAGCTTTCGTTACTTTACAGTATACAGATGTAGTACCATTGTATCTGAAGATGTGTTGATTATCAAGGTTTGCGATTAACTGGAGGCTGAAGTGTTTGTTTATGAAAGAATTCTGCCACTTTTTAATCTAAATATTTGATTGAAACCCTCTTTGATCTGCTGGTAATGCATCATCACTAAGCTTAAAGCACGGCTGTTTTTCTAAGCTCATGAAAGTTGACTTTCTTTTGGGAAACATGGTTCTCACAGGACAGCGATGCTACAAACATATGATGATCTAATAGAATATGATTCATAGATTAAACTACCCATCAGTATATAAAAGTGTTAATTTAGCACAACCTTAATCAAAAAGTATAGCAACGAAGCACTGACACTAACATGTACATTAACTTATGTAAGGTTTAAAATGCAGGGTTTTTATTTGTAGTTGAGTATTTTAAAGTGGCGGGTGTAAAGCATCTGAATACTTCTTCCACCACTGCACACACAGCTCTCACAGTCAGAAAGCTGGCTAAATTCCATTCATGCTGAACATAAACATGAAAACTCACTCACCACTGAAGCATAATGACCCAGCTACCATTACACCATACTTAATATAAAATGTATTCAAGCCTCTTTATAAGAAAGCCCACATTTCCAACATGAAGTAACAATGGTCACCTGCAACACCTTTCAGATGCAGGATTAATTCACCCTAGGCTCACCATGTACTGTGGGTGCTTTCTCTTTACAGAACTCCACATGGCCTACTTTACATGGAGGTAGAATAAGCTGCATAGATTCATTTTTCTGTAAGAAAAACACAAGCTAAATGAAAGTCGAACACAGCTGTTTATTTAATGATAAAGATCAATGATACCTTACAGAAACTAATCTATGCGCGGCGTTTTTCTGTGCAGCTCTTCAGTACTTTTCAGTAATGCGTTTTTCATGAACGTATGTTGCTCACTTTAAGCATATAGGAGGAAGGAGATCTGCACACTACTCTAAGCCTTGATGTTCATTAGTCAACGTAACACAATTAGATGTTTTATTTAAAGACAAACTAGGAAATTATATAACTAAGAAACCTTCATAAGGAAAGTGTTTTAGTGGACTGACTATACACTTCTTGCAAAACATGTCTTACATAACTGAGTTTATGTAATGTTACACAGTCATTTATAATTCAAACCTTTATTTATCCAGGTGTATCCCATTGAGATCATTGATCTCTTTTTCAAGGGAGACCTGCTCAACTATAATGTTCTGCTGACAGATAAAGTGGTCATATTTGGCATTCCTATCTTGACCCACCTACCTGTCAATCAAGCTGCTTTTTTCTTCAAAATGTGGCTATTCTAAAAAATCTTTGAATATAACTAATTCACAAACAAGTCAATGGGGTCCTGAATGTTCTAAAGAGGCATTTAGAATATAGCAGGAAACATCAATTTGCCTTGTTAAGAGATGGTGGAGTGATTGCGTCCTGAGCAGAGGATGAACTCCCATGTGAACCCTGTGTGTGTTGTTGTGTGAGCGTCTGTGATTTGTTTGTATAGACGCAACACTAGGACTGTCGCAAAATATATTTAAGTGACTGCATTCTGTACAAAAATGTTTTACACACTTTAGCAACAGAATGAAGAACAGCTTGGGTCTCAAATTGTGATCACACACATAGCAACAAATAGTCTGTAGTGTCCCTCTTCTGCATGCAGTGGGACGCCTCTAGGGAGTTTATCGGATGTGTGAATCATAATGTTTTAGGTCACATGAGCAGGTGTCAACAACATGACGCTATCAAAGGACAAAACTGTTAAAGTGAGCTGTGGGGTTCCTTAATACTTGCTCATTATTCTGCAGCCTGCATGCAATGACAGCAGATTTGTCACATCTGCATGGTCAGACAGCAAACTGACCTCACAGGCAACAAGCTCTATTAAAGCTGCTGCTAATTTCCCTGAAATGAACTCGGGATCAGGCACTGTGATGTGAGCCGATGGCTTGACACTTCAGTGTACAAAGGGTCAGGAACTGTAAGCTGCACTACGCCATCACACTTTAAATCACTATGGTAATGTTCTGAGACTAAAGCTAATGTGAAATATGTGTAAGTCACTTCATTTCTAATACTAGTTTCAGCCCAATTCTGAAGTTATCATCATCATCATCAGGCACTGGCACTTTGCTCCATTAGGCCTTTTGCAAGAACACTCAGGGTCATTTGAGATTTGCAGACATTAATGATGATCTCTTACAACAGGCTAGTATTCTCGTTTGATAGTGTTTTAAAGTCCCCTACCAAGTATAATGTGTAACTGATGTGACATTTGAGAACCCCATTCTAGGATCAAATAAATAATGTGTGTCATTTTTTTATTGGATGTTCAATATACAGTGTAGAAGACCTTTTCTGGTGGGGAAAAAGACTATTTGTTATATAAATGACATTGCTGTCAACGTTTTACAATCCTCATTAAAATAGCTCGTACCCCACGTGTCAGTGTGCGACAGTAAACAAGCTGCAGCCCCATAGCAAACAGAAAAGACATGAATGATAATGAAACATGTTAATTTTCCATATTTTCGATCCAGATAAGATATAAATCAACTTAAATTAAATTAATTTACATTTCCATGTGTTTGTGTACTATAGCTCCATCTTTACAATGTTATGAAAACATGAATACATACAATTTTGATAATATAACTAGGGCTGTCAGTCGATTAAAATATTTAATCGCGATTAATCGCATGATTGTCCATAGTTAATCGCGATTAATCGCAAATTAATCGCACATTTTTTATCTGTTCTAAATGTACCTTAGAGGGATATTTTTCAAGTTTTTAATACTCTTATCAACATATGAGTGGACAACTATGCTTTATATGTTTGTTTATTATCATTTGAACAATGACAAATATTCTCATGAATATTAAACACAACAACCTCTGAACATTACAAATATTCGCCTCAATTCAACCTAGAACCTCTCTCATACAATAATACAATACTGTGTGTGTGTGTGTGTGTGTGTGTGTGTGTGTGTGTGTGTGTGTGTGTGTGTGTGTGTGTGTGTGTGTGGTGTGTGTGTGTGTGTGTGTGTGTGTGTGTGTGTGTGTGTGTGTGTGTGTGTGTGTGTGTGTGTGTGTGTGTGTGTGTGTGTGTGTGTGTGTGTGTGTGTGTGTGTGTTGTGTGTGAGAGAATGTGGAGACACTGTGATGGATCGTTGAAGCTATGTGCAGCTCAAGGCATATATGCCTGTGTGTATGAGCTGTGTTGCGCACACTATCCGTGCTGAGTGTGCTGTCTGGCTACCTGCATAAAGTCAAGTGCTCGGCGCAGTTGTCGGCGAAATGTCGCTCCTCTGTTTTCATTGAAACAGCTCCTTATATCCGTTAGCTCAGCTAGCTAGCACCAGATGCTAACAACAACACGTAAGGTGTGTTTCGCTCGCGCCACACATACACACACCCTCCCGGTCCTCCCGATGGCCAGTCCGGGCCTGCCGGTGAGCGTGGAAGTGTGGTCTGCCACAAGCGGGCAGCAGGAGCGGGGCTGTCAGCATCAGCTTGTAGATGGTATTTTAAACTCGATGCGCTCTGAAACTACGGCGGCCGAGGACAAAAAATACACATGCGTTAATCGCGTTAAAATAATTAGTGGCGTTAATTTTTTTTTTGCGTTAACGCGTTATTAACGCGTTAACTTGACAGCCCTAAATATAACCTGTTAAGCTCTGAGCCTGTTTTTCAGGTCTCAGGCTCGAAAATGCCATTCCCAGAACAAATGACCATATCTTCCCTTCTAAAAGGGTTAAATTAATAATCTTTTTTCTCAAAGTAATTATAAACCTGTGAGTTGGATGTAGAAAAGTCAGAATCAATATAGATTTTATTTTAAAGAAAATTCAGATTTTACATAGTAAAAAAACTGTAAATTATAGTGTCCGTCCAAAAATTATTTTTTACTTATAGTGAAAACTACCCTTGGATGATGGGTTAGTAGACTAAAAGCTTTATCGATTCAAAGTACAACATATAATAAGTACCCTGTATCAAGATTGATGCAAAACAAGTGACATTTGACCTTTTTAGAGAGGTTTAGCCAAAACGTCGGGTTACGTATTGTAACCCTTGTTATATAAACACAGGCGGAGCCCTCTACTGGACTCTATGGGTACTACCTTATCATGCAAGCATTCACCTACTGAGATTTCTATAGACGTAGCCGGCCCCGGGGCGGGCCTACCTGAATGCGTGCGCATCTCACTTCCCTATAAAAGGAGGCCTCGCCTCCTGACCACCATCCTACACCACTCTTCAGCGAGCGGTATAGGACAGACAGTGCCCCCAAGGTAGAGGGCTCCGCCTGTGTTTATATAACAAGGGTTACAATACGTAACCCGACGTTATATCTCTCACAGGCTCCGCCCTCTACTGGACTCTATGGGTACAGTGGGCGGAGCCCCGATGTATGCACGCACTGTCGTCCAGCACACCGATCCACCTCACTGTCCCTGACCGGCTTTAGCAGCCACTGCGCCTCACTCACCTCTCCCTCGGTTGTAACCGTGGAGAAGTCCGGGCTGCGGCCGATAGAGCACACCCTGACGCGCTTGCCTCGCAAAAAAAGTGTGCTCAAAAATAGTGCTGAGGACTCCCGTGCGTCTGCCCATAGGCAGACAGGGAAAGTCCGCAGCCCTGTATGGGTTCACTATGCACTCTCCCTCCTGAGTCCCTAAAGAGCACGGGGAGAACGCAAGTGCCCCCTACGTCCCCCCACTCAGCCACTGACCCTGTGCAGAGTGTGTAGGGACAATAATATGGAGGGCTCTCCCCCTCCTGCCCCCAGGCAGGTGAGGGGAGCCCTTCAGCCCTGTAAGGGCCCAGAGCGTATTACATCACCCCGCGACCCTTCAGGGGAATTTACGCCCGGGGAGGGGGTCAGATGCCCACTGACCCACAGCCCCCCCCCCCCCCCCTCACCAGTCCTGTGTTGCCACAGCAAGCACAGACGATGAGAAAGAGCCAGACATATCCAAGAGATAAAACTTTATGAAGGGGCCTGGCGTTGACCAAGACGCCGCCGTGCATATATCCTCCACACTCACACCGCTGAATAAGGCTGTTGATGCAGCCACAGCTCGTGTGGAGTGCGCACGGACCCCCATGGGACAGGCTCTCCCTGCCTGCTTGTAGGCGTGTGCAATGGTTTCACAAAGCCAGCCTGCCAGGCGTTTCTTGGACAGAGCTTTTCCAGTCACCCCGCCCCCGAAGCACACAAACAACTGTTCAGTGCGTCTCAGGGTAGCTGTGTGCTCTACATAATATGCTAATGCGCGCACCGGGCAGAGGAGGTGTAATTTAGCTTCTCTAGCCCCCCCATGGGGTGGAAGACTAAAAACCCCCAACTGAATAGCCCTCGACCTGAACACACTCCTTAGGCTCTTGGGCACAAAGGAGGGGTTCGGTCTGAGTGTCGCCCCACTCTGGTCACCCCGAATCAATAAACAGCTCGGGTGCACCGACAGAGCGGTTAACTCGGACACTCTTTTGGCTGACGTTAAGGCAAGTAGCAACGCTGTCTTCCACGACAGTGCTTTCAGGGAGGAGAGCTCAAGAGGCTCAAATGGCCCCGTGACCAAAGCCTCGAGCACCAGCGGCAGGTCCCACTGTGGGGCCTTCACTGTGGAATGAGCAAGCCCTCTGTCCGCCAGTAACTGTAAGAAGGATAAAATAGAGCCCAACTCACAAGATAGGGGCTCTACTCCCCGCTCCTTACACCAATGCTGGAATCTTAGCCACTTTGGCCTGTAACAGGCTGTGGTGGATTCTGCTCTAGTTGCCTGGATAGACTGAATAACGCTGTCAGACAATCCACCCTGTCTCAGCCTGTCCCTCTCAGGAGCCAAGCCTGAAGAGGACGGCCCAGAGTGGGTAACGCCCCGATTGCACCTGCCTCTTGAGACATCGCCCCCCAGAACTGGGGGATCGCCCAGGGCTGGCCCACCTTCATCTGTGTCATTTCTGAGTACCACGGAGCCCCGACGCGATCCGGTGCCACCAGAATGACTGCCAGACGTTCTCGCCTCACTCTCCCCAGGAGAGGGAGAATGAGACGCAGCGGTGGAAAGGCGTATAGCAGCTTTTTTGGCCATGGCTCGTGTGCAAACGCGTCCACCCCCAAAGGCGGGTCGTCGCTCAGGGCCATGGAAAACCACAGGGCACAGTGGCTTTTGCGCCGGCTGGCGAACAGGTCCACTTCCGCTCTCCCGAACTGGGCCCAGATCTGCTTCACCACCTCCGGGTGAAGCGACCATTCGCCTGGCAGGGGGCCGCCCCTCGACATGAGGTCGGCCCCCCTGTTCTCCAGTCCCGGGATATGGAGGGCTCTCAGAGATAATACCACCTCTGATGCCCATAACCACAGCCTCTCCGCTGTGGCCAACAAGGCGGCGGAGCGGACTCCGCCCTGCCTGTTGATATAAGCCACTGTGGTGCTGTTGTCGCTCCTGACCAATACATGTCTCCCTTGAATTAGGGGCATGAAATGCTGGAGGACTAACACTATCGCCCGTAGCTCTAGGAGGTTGCTGTGTCGTGTTTCTGTTAGAGACCAGCGCCCACCTATAGCCCTCTTCAGGCAGGTCCCTCCCCATCCTGTTCTGGATGCGTCCGTGAACACTGTGATGTAGGAGGTTACCCGCCCCAATGGAGACCCCCTCCGGAGGCGCCCGGGAGACCCCCAGAACCGGAGGTTGCCCTCCACTGAGGGGGGGATGGTCACCAGCCGCCGTTTGTGCCTCTTGGGATCCAAACGCAGACTGGAAAACCACCTCTGCAGGCGGCGCATATGCAATAACCCCAACGGGACCACAACGTGAGCAGCCGCCATGAGACCCAGAGTCTGCATGACAGCTAAAGCTGTCACTGTTGCCCCCTGTCGCAGCCTGTGCACCGCCCTGAGAAGGGACGCACGCCTGTTCTCTGACAGGGTGGCACGCAGCGCGTCTGCATCGAGCACCACTCCCAAATACAACGCCTGTTGGTGAGGTATGGGGGTGCTCTTTCCCCAATTGATCGCAAAGCCTAATTTGGTTAGGTGTGTGATCAATTGTGCTGTGCAACACATTGCCTGTTCCCGGGACCCAGCCATGACTATGAGGTCGTCTATGTAAAAGAAAACTCTCATGCCCTGGGCGCGCAGCGGTTGAAGCGCTGTGGCCACACATTTGCTGAATGTGCGTGGGGATAGGGAGTAGCCGAACGGGAGTCTGTTGTACTCGTAGGCTATCCCTTGAAAGGCAAAACGCAGATATTTCCTGTGCTCTGGCACAATCTCCACATGAAAATATGCGTCTTTCAGGTCGATGGTGGTGAACCAATCGCCCGGCTGCACTAGCCCCATTAACTGTTTGATAGTTAACATGCGAAATTTCCTGCGGCAAATGTGAAGATTCAGGCTGCGCAAATCTAGAATAGGTCTGAATTCCCCTGTCTTCTTGGAAACCAGGAAGTACATGGAATAAAAACCCCTTTCTTTTTGCTGAGGATGCACCACAGACACTGCCTGTTTCTGCACCAAAGCCTGAATCTCTGTTGAGAGGAAACCCATCTCCTCTTGGGATGATAGAATTACCTCTCGCATGCCTCTGAATGGAGGTGGGACGCTGCAAAACTGGAGTGAATAACCCCGTTTCAGCGTCCTGTCCATCCACTCTGACAGTACACAGCTGAGTTTCCATTCCCCATAATATTGAGTTAATGGACAAGCCCTTAGCTGTGGGGCCGCAGCTATAAAGCTGTGATACTCTCTGGTGACCCGTTCCGCCGCAAAATCCCCCGTGAAAGGAAGATTTGCCCATGGAGGGTCGACACAGAAAGGGCCGATTTTTTATTGAGGTCCCTGAACACACCGTCGCGCGCTCTTGTGTGAGCGCGCGCTCCACCCTAACGCTGTTCTCATTACCATGGTAACCAGCATTAACCGGAGTTTTTGTTGACGTAATGTGTTCACCTGAGGTCCCTGAACACACCATGGGCTCTTGAGAGAGCGCGAGCTCCGCCATAATGCAGCTCTTACCACTACGGTAAACTGTATTAATTGGAGCCTTTATTCTAGGCGTAGTGTGTTCCCTAACCATAATGCGCCGACTAGCAAGCCCCTGCACCCGCATAGCGCTACTATAGCACTTCCTGCGGTTTATCTCTCTCATCTGCGCATGCCCACTAGCTATCTCCTTTACAGGAGAAATAACCGGGGTAGCGAGTGGGGAATATGTACAGTCAACAATGTGTGTGAGTGCAGGATTGTGAAAACAAATGACACTCAGACTTGGATACAGATCACCTTTTTCTTTATTAGTTTTCCTAATAAAAGGGACCTGGGCATTGAACAGGGAGGAGGTGGGATTCACCCTAGCGTCCTGGGTGGAGAGACCCGTTGAGACGCTTCCTCCCTCCGCCAGTCAGCTGCGTTTTGGCGGAGCTCCCCACCCGGCGGTTCTCTGCTGCTGCTGAGACTGCCGTGGCCGGGCAGCCCACCCCCGTGAGTGCCGGTACGCTGGCCCCACGGGGCTGGTTGAAGAAGCGGAGGGTGCTACCGGCACGGGACCTTCGTACCGGCGTCTCTCCCTCCGTCTCACCGTTGCACTGCGCTCCGCCGCCCGCGGAGGACGCTGTGACACCTGGGGAGAAGCTAGCGGCAACATGCGGCTAAGCTGCAGTCTCTCTTCCTCCAGACGGCTGAAACGCTGAGTGACCGAGGCTATAGACCCAAAGAGCCCTTCCGTGGAAACGGGGGCTCCAAGGAGATCTGCTCGGTCCTTTTTGGGCAGCGCGGTGAGTCCCAGCCACACATGACGAGACGCCACTGTGGCTAAGGACATCACTCGCCCGGCTGCGGTGGCCACTCCATGGATCAGATTATTCATCTGACCTATGCAGCGGTCCGGATAATCCTCCCCGTCCTGAGACGGGAGAGCGGGGGCGTCTGCTCGAGGAGTAATCAAGGAGACGCCCAACACACCCAGATTATTAGCCGCAGCCGCCATCTGTGAACCGAGCCTGAACATTTTATCCAAATATTCTAAGGCTTCCCGGTCCCGCGGCAGCGGGGGCAGAGGTTTCTTCCCCTCCGCCCAACCAGCTGATCGTGGCAACAGATGGGCCGCCAGGCTCTCGTCGAGGGGGGGCACGCCAGAACACACCGTGTCTGATCGGCCCTGCACCCTGATAATGCCCGACATGGATGCTATGGCGGCCTTCGTCCTCAATGGACGCCGCCATGTCGCCTCCACACACTGCCAGATGTCTGGCGACGGGGGCGAGACGAAAGCCGGCTGCGCCGGAAGCACCGGGCCGTAAAACCCCTGCCTAAGGCGGCTTACAGGCCTCGGTGGCAGCGGTGGGGGGAGCGGTAAGCCTACACGCTCCGCTGCCTGGGTCATCACCGCTGGGAAGTCCAGTCGCGCAGACCTGAGTGCTGGGCCCTCCTGGCTGTCGGACCCGGGGGTGTCGGACAAGGAGATGTTGTCATCCTCCTCCGTGAAGTCGACCACTCGGTCCCTCGGAAGGACGAACTCAAACGGCACGTCCTCCAGGTCGTCCATTTCCACCACCTCGAGGTCCACATCCTCTTCCTCTCCGTGCACCTGCGGGCCGAACTTCCTTGAGAAGTACTCCGCACGATGCCGGCGGTTTAGCATCGGGATCGAACAGCAGGAAACACAGGCCGGTGTCTGGCCTGCTCCCTGCTCAGCGTGATCCTGTCCCAGGCACTGGAAACATTGGCGATGCGGGTCTGCTCCCGCAATCAGTCCAGGGCACGACGGGCAACTGCGATGCTCCAGGAGTGGCTCCATTTTTACAACAATATCTCTCTCTTTCTCTACTTCCTTTCTCCCACTTGTACGTCTCGGACTCAGTGCTAGGTTACCACCTCCGCTCGCTGAAGAGTAAAGGATGGTGGTCAGGAGGCGAGGCCTCCTTTTATAGGGAAGTGAGATGCGCACGCATTCAGGTAGGCCCGCCCCGGGGCCGGCTACATCTATAGAAATCTCAGTAGGTGAATGCTTGCATGATAAGGTAGTACCCATAGAGTCCAGTAGAGGGCGGAGCCTGTGAGAGATATAACCACTCCACCTCTGAGGTGATTTGGGTGAAAATGTTTTTTTTTTGGTCGATTTTGATGGTTGACACCTCTTTGTGACCGTTAGAGCCAATAGAATCGAAGGGGGAGGCCCCCACACACACTCGTTGTGAAAACAAACGGTGGGGGCTTCCCGCATGCAGGTTTGCACCAGAGTGAAGCGATCTCTCGCTCTGACATTTGGAAACGAAAAAGCAGTTTTATTGCTTATGGATTATCAGAAATCATTTCAAAGAGGACACAGACACATTGGATTAACCTATGGATTAACTGCAGCATTGTTTTTTATTGTTTTAATGCCATTGAAGACCAGTTTTGACCAAGGTAAGCCATGTTAGCGTTTGTAGCTACCTAGCGCCACATGTTTTGATGTACGTTTTCGTTTATAGCGTCGCAAATTTTTATCACTGAGTGTTGAGGTGGGCACCCCCAGATTCTGTGTCTCCAGGAGATGCTAATCGATGGGTTGGCTGTGCATCTAGGATAAGTAATAAGGGAGTTATGAGTGAGTTTAGGTGCAGTGATAGGTTACATTTTTTCGCTCGTGGCTAATTCAGAGGCCGAGTGTTAGCATTGTGGGTTTTTTTAAAAGACATTTTTTAAAAAGATCAGTTAGCTGAGTTTCTTCCCGTTACATGGATATAAAACATTCATAGTTTATTAAATATTAAGATTCCTTAGACGTTGTTTCCTGCAAATGACGCGTTTATCCGCCCGGTACCGGGGGGGCGGTGCGTAACAGGATAATATACATTTCTGAAATGTGTCTTTCTGCATAATGCATACTCTCAGTATTGAGGCTAAAATGTTTATACCTTTCTTTTACTTGAGTAAAGTTTGGAATGCAGGACTTTTACTTTGTACAGTCAAGCATTACTACGCTATACTACTTCTACTTTAGCTTAAGTAAAATATCTAAGTACGTCTTCCACCACTTGAATTGGCAATAAGGGAAAATATTGAAACTATAAAGATCTTTCAACATTGACTAAATGTGTGCCATGTGAAATTGACTCAGTAAGTATCATTGTCGATAAAAAAATATGTTTTTACTCCCTCCTATTTCAATGCTGCTTTCTCCATCCATCCCTCTCTTTGTATTCTTGTCTTATCCCTGTTTCAAGACAAAAAGCTGGATGTTGGAAGCCTTTGTTGCCGTTGCCGTTTTAAGCATTTGATATGTGTGAGTGAAACCATAGCTTATCCTCGCTTACTGAAGCATTCAAAGCACAAGCATTGGTTAGTGTGTGAGTATTGTGTGTGTGTGTTGAATGTGTGTTTGCATGGTGAAAACTTGGGAGAGATAAGGGGGTAACTGTGCAAAGCTATTACCACCACAAGGGGTCTGTCAAAAACATGACTCACCTCCACAAACATTGCAGCTTTCCAACGTTAATTTTTGTAATCATCTTATGTTTGCTTTTACAGTAGATGTATGATAAACCTTGTCGTCGTCGTCGTCGTCGTCCCCCACATGATTTCTAATGCAATGATTCCCAAATTGAGGTCTGCAGTTATTTCTCTCTTTAACAGCGGCACCCTGTAGAAAAGGTTTGGGAGAAAATGGTCTAACAACCGCATACTGCACGTCTTGAATCATGTACGTGTTAAACCAAGGGAACAAAAGACGCACCAGAAGCTTGATGTATTATTTTAAGAATGAACCCAGATGGTGTTGAGATAATTGCTCAATTTTTGATTTTCATGATAACCAATTAAATGATTTTGAAAATTAATATGCCAAGCAAAAGCAGCATATTCCTTTTAGATTCACGATCTGTTGTGCTATTAATTTACAGCTTAAGTAATTTAGGATTCCCAAAGAAAAGAAGGAAACATTTGCAATCATCCCTGAGGTGATAAGTGTTTAGAATGAGCATACTGGAGAATTAGGCAAAACTCCAAGTCAGCTCTCCAGGGCAGAACTAATCATGTTTCTTTATTACTCCCCAAAAACACTGGTGTAATATAAGTTATAAAACACCATGAAGCCCCTCTGCATGCCTCCACTCAACCTTCTAAAATAATAATAACGATAGAATTTCCTGAATCACTGTTGACTTATTTTCTGGCCCATAATGTTTCCTTAGTGACAGCAACACTACTGTATGTTGCATGGGCATTTTGCTCAAATGCTAAACACACAAACTGATTTGATGCCGTTACATTTTTAAGATGCTATGATGAAGCCCGTGCTGATCTACGCTCATTGCCTTTATTTAAATGTATGAATAATTCAGACGAATGAATTTGCACAATGTTGCATCAGAAATATAATAATAAAAGGAAAAAGAAATCCTTGAAGTAGAAATAACCCATGCATTAATGTTTCAGTGTTTTCTGGGTGCTGGTTTTCCACATGCATGCAAGGACACCACTGACATATGGGGGTGTCTCGGTAACTCTAATATCAAGCTCTGGAATATTTAAATAATGGAAGAAACAGAGTCTTCCTTTCAAATCGTCAAATGGAGTTTCTGTCAAGAGGCAGACAGCGAGAGCCAGCCAGCGAGAGACAGAGGGAGAACTTCGGTCAGCATCCTCTCTGACAGGAGTGACATTTCCATTCTAGTTTGCTTGACAGAAACCTATTGTTACTGGCTTTTCACACTGTTAATGCACATCACTCCTATCAAAGAACATACGCTTGATTCTCATTTCAGTCAAACCAGTCAGTTACTGTCCTGAGGCAAAAACATGTCGCTCTGTTTTCCCACAGTAAGTGAAGATGTCATGTAAAGAATGAGTAGTCAATTGACCAATTAATTATTTGGGACATTGCATATTGAACTGGTATTGGATTGTCCCAAGGACTTCCATCAATAACCAGCCATTCATAGCTGAAAGTTGTCTACAGTTTCTTTCCATCTTTTGACTTTATGAACTCATAAGGGAGAGGCACATATTCTCCTACAGATGTGAGCACACAGTTCTTTCGGGTGTGCACAACACTTAGCTTGAGTGCATGGGGCTGAAGAACAAGGTGGAATGGAAATGCAAAGGATAGCTAATGGACACACTCATTTTCAATATTCATTTTTAAAGAGGTAGATTGTCATTGCCTGCTGCAGTATCACGGCAAGCCTGAAAGCCATTACAAAAATGCAACATTTTCACAGATTATTTATTAATTCCGACAATGAAAGGTGCAAGAAGCCACCTTGGAGGAGACACCATCCCTCTATGTTGTCATCTGCATGTAGATGGAGTGAAGGTAAAAACCTGCAAAGTCTCTTTTCACCCTGAACCCATTCTGGTTGGTTTTCATTGTTGCTGCTGTCAAAAGCTGACAGGCCTGAAACACTCTGGAGAATCCTCTAGATATGTGCCCTTTCTGGTCTTCGATGAAAGCTTGGAGGGCCTATTAGAGATGTGAAATAAACTTGTGTGTCCTTCATAGCCAACTCTAAGGGTAAGGCTTCCAAACTTCAATTACTTTTGAACACCTTTAATCTCCAAGAGGCTTTGTTTTTGGTGTGAGGGAGAGAGCGAGCAGCTGCATGCATTAGTATTTGGTTTGGTGTAACTAATATGCAGCTTTTAGTCTAAAACATAATGATTCACACTGGAAAACACTCTCATTTTACTAACTGCATAGCACCAACACACATTTTACAATTCTAAAAGCCATTTATTGAGTCAAAGCCTAAAATGCACTTGCAGTCCAGAAATTACAGTAGTACAGTGTGCGTACAGTAGAACATTCATCCTAATGGTCTTCCGTCAAAGCACAGCATCTAAAAACGGATGCTATTTTTCTTTTGTTATTTCAGTCCAGTGCATATCCATTAGAGAAAATGACTACAACAACACCAGATGAATCAATACACTCATGAAGGGCTGAACAAAAGAGCCGTTGAAACAAATACCACAACATCTAAGCAAATTAGCAGTAGTTTGTAAGTCAGAAAATGTCAGCATATGAGCTGTATTTGTTTTAATTGTGCTAAGAGAGTAGGCGGATAGAAGGTCGGAGCTTTTTAAATTGTCTTTTTTCTATGATTTAGATAAAACAAGCAAAGTGTGGTTTTAAGATTGGCCTACAGTTACTGGCCAATCATTGACCAAATGCCTGACCATGTCTAATTAATGAAGGTGTGGAGTAATGAATGAATATGCTATTCAGGGTGCAGGCTGTTATACAGTATATTCATAGCCTGAGTGAACTGATATATAACACCTTGTCATTGTGTTTCTTACACCGTGGAAGGTTTAGTTTTGTGGGCCACTTATATAATCCTTGTATTTTCTATGCACAACATAACACACGAATGTATAGAAACAGCTAACCCTTCATGGTAGGCAGTATGATAAATATACTTGGTCAACTGTTGGTTGAGTAAAATCAAATCATACGCTGAGCATAGGAACACACATACAGTACAGTGTAGATAAAGAGGTTACCACCAAGGGGGAGAGCATTTCAAATCGTTGGTATTCTGAAAGATATTTCACACAATTTGCATACCACTCTCCCCCCTCCAGGCTAAGACAAATATTGTACAGGACCAGCAGCCATGGTGGTTGAGGAATTAATAGAGTTCTGCTGTTGTCAGTCGTGTTGCATTTTTACTGGCTATGCCACCGCCGCTTGTGAGGAAAGCTGAGACTGATTACATTTGATAGAGGGCGAAGAAAAGGGAATATGTACACAGAGGCACACAGGGAAATTATCTGCAGGGGAGTTGTCAGCACAGAGAATCCCTGTATGTTCGTCAAAGTGATTTTGTTTAAAGTAATCTGAGAAATACAGAAGGGTTGGGTAGCTGGGCTTTGACTTGTTAAGATATATTCACAAGGAAGGGGAGGGGGTATAATGGGATGCTATGAATTTTTATTTTATTGCATTTTTCAATATAGGATGTGAACGGAGCCTGCCCTGCAACCTGGCTTTCTCCACAGTATGTGTTTTGTCTATGTACATTGAATGCTTGATCTCCTCCTAGCCCCATTTGCCAACAAATCAGGATGCACCGAGAGATCCAATAAATAACACCCGTCCACCATCGAGGAGATTAGGTGTCAGCTAACTTCCGCTCTGCCCCACGTGCCATGTAGAAGCCTCAGGGGGCCTATGTCCCAGGAATGATGGGTAATAAAAATGAATCATAGATGAAGGCCAGAGACAGGGTGCTACAGAAGGAGTCTTGATGCATCAAACGGTAACAGCCGATATGTCCTCTTGTGATAATAGAGCATATAGGAGCCGCCGCCAAGCTATTTAACGCTTGTCAATCCAAACCACAGAGGGTATCGGGGTAATGCAGCATTCCTGGAAATGTTTCATTTGGGAGTGATGAACTTTCACCGGTTCAAATGTTGTTTTTAAACCAAGCAATATCAAGAAGAAGCTAAAGTAAGCATGTAAAAACAAAAAAAGAAATATGCATCCCGACCTCTTCTGTAAAGTGCACATTTGGCAGCAAATTAATTTCTAATAACTATGCTGATATTCCTTTATTTGTGTGAAGTACTTAATTAATTAACAACAACACAAACCTGCTGCGCGGCATTAAGATTTAGAGTCAGCTACTTTCCTCCCTCAGTGCTAAATTGCTTCTGATCTCACGTCCTTCGGTCATCATTCTGAGGAATGCTTTCTCCAAGCGTAAAAGCCACTTCCTTGTTCCACCTTTCAGGAATAATTACGTCCCCTCTACACTGATGGATATATTAAGAACAGAGGCAAAGAAAAACCCACTAATCCCGTGCTTTCTCAGAACCAAACTGGATTTGTTTGCAGCATGTCACTCTATACATGCTCTCTCACTGCAGTGTATCAAATTGGCCCACAGTGATAATGCTGAGCTGAGAATGTGTGTCACTTACCAAAGTAAGTCCATCACTTACGTCAGTTGTTCCTAATTGAATGAGATATGTCAGTTCTGCACAGATTTTGCACCAAATGGTTTTGCATAATTATATTAATATGATGCGTATTTACATGACCTTATGCAGAGAATAAAAAGCTGTCACAGCAGAAAGACAGGCCGTACTTATCACTGTCAGACGCAGTCAGCTGCCCTATAAACTGAGCCGTGATGTGTGAGATGTGAACTCTGGTTGCCCTCTGCTTTAGTTGTACAAAGTAACAATTATTGAGAGTTTCTCATTGGAAATGTATTCAAGAGCTAAAACTATGCAGGATCAGGGGGGTCTTTCATGTTCACTCAGTGTGACGTATACATACCTGCAGTATAGAGCTGTGTGTGCTGAGCTTTAGGGAAGAAATTCCCTACAAAGAGACTCGTACATTTTCATCATCATGTTTTTCTGAAGTTCATTTTTGTATTGTACCGCTGGGAAGAGACCGAGGGGTAGACCTAGGACCAGGTGGAGGGATTATATCTCTTGGCTGGTCTGGGAGCGCCTTGGGATCCCCCACTCAGAGCTGGTTGATGTGGCCAGGGAAAGGAACGTTTGGGGCTCTCTGCTGGAACTGCTACCCCCGCGACCCGACCACGGATAAGCGGGAGAAGATGGATGGATGGATGTTTTTCTGAAGTTCATTGTATTGTAGGTGTTATTTCCAAATGAAATATTGCAATGGTAAACGCTTCCTCCATCAATCTGCTCTCGACTTCTGTTTTAGTTAATTATCAAAGTGTTTTTCTAGTTAAAAAAATTGACAGATGGAGAAGAGAACAATGATCTCTTGTATCACAGCCATTAACAAAACAAGAACGAATTCACAGCAGCAGTCTAAGGAACCTTTTGCTCAACATAATGGGAAATCAAACCCTGAGTGGACAAGTACAGTGATGCTATTGACTTCCTTTAGCTCCTTTATAGTAAAACCCCTAGCCTTCCAAAGAGAGTCTGCTGTCAAACAGATCGAGACCCTGTTAAAGTATTCTTAATTATGTAAGCCAATGTTACGTTTTTTTACTAAGCGGCGGAAGAACTTGGTCTAAATCCGCTCTTGAACATTTGTATTATTTTGAATACTGAGGAACAGACCTTGATTCCTCTCTAGAAACAGATTCCTAATTGCACACCCTTAAACTGAAGTCTGCTATACGGAAACTCACTAGCTAACTAACTAATCTTTAAACTTCAAAACGAGACATGACATCAAATGTAATTGTTCCTGGACCCAAAAGATATCTCTATATGAAAATGTTTAATGTGTCTAATCAGAAAAATCACGGCCAAAACGCTCTAAAAAAAATGTTGGTGGACTTTATTTTTAAAGTTGAAGTTGCACTGAAAGAATGTTTACTGTGAACAATAGTTTTCTATTCCACAGTTATTCCTACTTTCTCTCAGAGTAGAAGAATTGATTGAATGGCCATTTCATACTTTTGTACTTTATGTCATAAACTTGGAGTGTTCTATATATATTTTCTAAAGGGTGACATGTTCCCGCTTATTTCGCCCTTAAGAGCCCTGTATGACCAGGTGATTGGTCTGAATGTTGGAGCGAGTACTTCATGAACTACTGCTGTTCACATTCACTCCTGTTGGTATATTTTGGAAGCCTTCACACTGTTGTCAGTGAAGAGAAAAATCAATTTCTAAAGAAAAATCAATGCCAATTCCCGTCCCTCAGGGCTTGTCTCTGGCTTACAGTATATGGAACAAGTGCGATGGAAATAATGATCTTGTTCTTCAGGCAACACTACCACACTTTTTTGACCGTCTGAAAGTGTTCTCGAGGTCTCCTGTGGAATAGGCTGTGAGATTTGAGTTGGCTCAAATTAGTGTAAATTACCCCAACTCTTTCCTCTCTCGCCTCAGTCAGAAGTCCCTCTCCATATCTACAAATGGTGCGAGTGCTGCAGTGAGGCAGCAGAACGAGATAAGATCACAGCCAATCAATTTAAGCATTTCACCGTCTTTACACTGATTACATTTCTTTATATGACTTTTACTGGCATTGGTCCCGGCTGTAGGTACTTTGTTTTTTACTTCCTGATGTGACGCCAAACACATCATTAAATCTTAAGCCTGCCGTTACTAAATATGTATGTGAATGTTTCTATGTAAATTAAGGGTAAAGGTGATCAAGCTTTTCTTAATTAGACTGTATAAATGTTGCGAGATTATGCTTTTAATAACCGAAATTGAAATAAATATTCAAAAATAGCATTTATTATGGTTGTTGTTGTAGTAGTAGCTGCAGTGGAAGCAACAGAGGTTATCTCCTGTATGAAAATGACTTTCTGATATGCACGTCTTTTACACAACAGGGGCATAGGAGCTCCAACTTGAGCTGAAAAGTAGTGATGTCAACACATTTTTTGTTTTTCCTTTCTGGAAACTGAAACAAATTAATATAGAATGTGCATATGTTTGGTACATGGACTCCTAGCTGTGTCAAGCAGTGTTGATAAAAACACAATCTTTCCTCGGAGGGCAGCTGTGGAAGCCACAGGAAGCAAATAAACAGATTCATGAATACAATGCATACTCAAACAAATAGCACCATCTTCAGAATACTAAAAACAGTAGAAACTACCTCCTGCTTTGATTTAGTGCCACTACATTTATTTTCATCTATTTAAATTCCACTCTTGCTTTGTAATCAACATGGAGATGCTTCTTCCTGTTCTCTTCTTAGATGTCAGAAAAATATTATACAATTCATGCAGCAAACACAGCTTTGTTTACAGAAGGATTAAGTCCTTTTTCCTTCTGGCATCATAATATTATTGTGCCATAAAGCTTGCAGAACGTTCCAATGTTTTGATTTGACAGTTTACAGAGGCAGAAAAGATAAGAAATAATGTTGGTTTAATTGAGTTGAAGACCTGTTGAATGTTAGGACACACTTATCTGTCCTATTTTGAAGCAACAGTTGATGCTATCTTTAGTTCTCTCTCTTCCTTCCTCTGTCCCTCTTTATCTCCCCATTCTCCCTCTCCCTCTGTCCCTCTTTCTGCCTCACACCGCTTTAATCACAAGGGGGCCACAGGCAGCTTCTGATGGGCTGTGGCTGTATTGCTGTCATAGTATCCCTCCCCCTCTCCACTCGCGTGGTGCCTCAGTCAGAGCTGGAGCAAGGACACAACCCCTTCAGGCAACCACCTCCCAAATCTGAAGGGATGAAGCACATGTTGCCACGGATAAACCACTGTGATCAATCTCATGGATGCACAGCGAATCAGTGGAGCGAAAGGCTTTGAAAATCAAGCCCTGTCCCTGATGTGCCCAGCAATGATTATGTGGTCAGTGGTGCCAAAGGCAACCAGCAAACATCAAGGAACTTGGAGCAGTGGGCCTGTCAGTTTTCAACACTAATTAAACATACACAAGTAGCCCAGTGATACGCTGCCAACGGGGCAAAGGCTGACATCCTTTGGTGCTTAATAAGTTCAAAATTCTGATGCCAATGAAATTATTGTATTATTAAGTAGTTATGAATTTATCTCAAACATCATGGTAAGGAAATGGAAGTTAGCAGTTCATTCTGATGGTTAATCGCTATAGTTCGTCAAGTATTTGTTAGCCAAAATGCATCTGACGGGCCATCTATCTAATTAGAAAACAGCCTACATGTCTCTCTCTGGCACAACATGTATTGGAGCTCACTGCTGGATGGGAGACTGTGTGTAGAAAGTCTCCGAAAGTTATATTTTCCTGTTTTGGGTTAGCTTAGACGTATCTGGTGGTCTTTTGTCCTTCATTGATTGATCACAGTTAGCCTCTGCCTTTTTTATAAGGATAAACAAACTCATTTACAAATAGGTTGAGGCATCAAAATTGATTTTTCAATACCGGGACACTGGTTGTGAGAATTCAGTTAATCAGATTTAACTAAATCTAGCTGTGAATGAATTCCGCAACAGCAGGCAGCAGGCACTATCACTTTGTCTTTTACACCCTTTTGTGTAGCCCCTACAATTTTCACATGCCTTAATACCGTAGTAGACTTTAAATAATGTGTGCTTTTAATTTTGTACCATTTTTTAACAGGCAATGGAATCCATTACTCAAACTGACATATACTGCATGTTGTCGCTCCGTTGCAGAGGTGAGAGGCAATTTGAAATGGTGATGTAATTACAGAAAACTTGAGCATTTGATATGAAAAGTCGAGTTGAAGCTTGCCTTCTATTTGAATGAGCCATTACAGAATGTGAAAGACATGCCAGAAATTGTAAAGTGACACTATGAAGCCAATGCTGATGATTTGGGTTTGTTGGAATGATAAACTGTAAGAAACATATCACTGCACTGTTCTGGCTCTGTAGACTTTTCATTGTCGAGCAGGACAGGTAAAACCAGAGGATTAACATTGCTATTAGCTAACTTCCACCATTCTCCAATTGTAAACATTACGCTTAACGATATGATAACAAAATGATTGTCAATCATAAAACATTTATATCTACCAGTGTAAGAAATAAATCAATATATTTTTGCCGGAACTTTAAGGGACATAATTCACTGTCGTAGTGTTTTCCACGGACCGGATGTGGGCGACACATTGTACTTCTGGTTTTACGATTGTTGTCGTTTTTATCCATTAGCATGTAGCTAGCTAATAGTGTATTGTTTATGTGAATATAAGGAGAATGACGCGTGGAGTTACATACTAAACACACCGTCTCCAACTCTCACTTATTGACGCTGCATTACCACTATTATTATTATGTGTTTAATGACCAACAAACATTAGAATAATTGTAAAACTAAACATCAGAGGGCGACAGAAGATGGCAACGAGGCAGGATGCGCCTTGGACCCGCTCCCGTCGACGTCAACCAATGGGAGAAGACTAGGTAGGACTATTTAACCAGATGTTGATAAAGAAACTATCTCTTTTTTTTACACAGAGTTGAATGGAAATCTCTGACATGGAATGATAAGCACACTCTTTACCAAAGGCACACTATTTTAAAGAAAATAACGACTTCCCCCACATGAAGTTGTACCCGTCTCTACTCTCTGTCTTCTCCCAATAACAAGAAACCACTTTCTACCTTGTGGTTAGCACAAAGCACTCATAAACCCAAATATATTCTTCTCCCTCAACACATTTTTACCCATATTTTCTCTGAAAGCAAGCAAGCTGCTCTATACGCTACATGTTGCTCAGAATGTCAAAATGTAAACTATAAGTGAGCATCAGTTACCTTATAACATATTCTAGGGAGTGTGCAAAGCCCTGAAAATACTTCAAATGATCCTCGACAAAATATTGGAACAGCAACCGAATCTGAAGCTCATGTCTGCCAGTCTCCTCAGATTTATAGCTAAAGAATACCCATGGGCTCCTTCAGCTCCTGACATTTTGAAATGTATACATTTTGGTTTTGTATATTTTATTTAATATCAAATAGCAGTTTTTGCTTTGCAGTTTAATCAAATAGAACAACCAGAGAAGGATTTGCTCTTCGTGACAACTAATCGTTATGTTACGTATAGAAATCACTAAGACTTCAGAAGCCTCTTAGAACTTATTTGTTCCCTTTATCGTGCAATATGAGAATAATATGATGATATTTATTCCTAGAAACATTTAAGTTGAATAGATAATGTTTTATTTATTTTTTGGTCATTGTACATTTGTGTTTATTATCATTTCAGTTCTATACTTAGTAATAATAATAATCCATCAATTATAACAAAACCCAGGTGCTAAGAAAAGTACTTGTTTTATGTATCTCTCATTGAAGTGGTCATTATACCCTTGTACTTACACTGTTTGATTATCTTGTAACTAATGAATGCAAGTTGTCTTTACTTGAAAGCTAACCAATTGCATCATCAGCTTACTGGCAGCTATGGCCTGTCGCTCGTGATCACTCTCTGCTTGGGTGTGAGTTGAAGACCTGTAGATGCAAAACAAAGCCAACTGCAGGATGAAGCAAAGTGGTGCAATATCATCTATCATCCTCATTCACACTTTGTCAGATACCCACCTGTACTGTGAACACACTGTTGTTCTGTGATGATTCTGACCCTGTGGTTAAGTAAGGCTAACATTGTGTGATGTGTTTTGGGATTTTTTTTTCCTTGATCTGGGCGATGCTGCCTGCATAAATTAGAGCTGTGTTCCTCGGCTCCTCGACGGAAGCCAGGGCTGGCAGCCCTCCAGCTCAATCACATTGATTTTCCATAACAATATGAAGAACACTGTTCACTGCCGAGGATTAATGAATTGCATCTTCAGAGTCACTTTGGCATTCCTAATGAAGGTAGATGAATTTCCCCGAGCAGGCCAGCTGTGTTTGAATTGGTGCTGACTGTGCCAGGGCACATCCATGGCGAAGCCGATGAAAAAATACAAATATCCCAGAGCCTCATAAATCTCACTTTGGTCTGTCAGATAATTTTAGTAAAAACATATGATTCAAAGTGTGACATTTATCATCATCAGGCCCAGGGCTCTTCATCCTGCCCCCTCCTCCTTTCTTCACCTGAAATAAATATGTTTGGTGTTGGGGCAATTATTTCAGTACACAGACATTACTGACATTTGTCTATACCTGAACTGTCAGAATCGTTATTGGTCATGACAATGAGATATCATGTTTCATGACTATCTATGTAATCCACGTAAAGTCAATGTGCTGAGTTTTATGTTGTATTTAAGGACATGAGGAATTGAAAAGTCCTAGTTTTATGAATACATTAGTAACAACTTTTAATACTTATTCTAAAACAATTTATATATAATTATATTAATCAATATATTTTAAAATCTGTGAAAATAGGAAACAATCACATAAAATGATGTGCGACTGGCTTTATGAAAACATACTCATTCATATTGTCCTTCTGAGATTAAGCTCACAGCACAGCAGTGCTTGATGCTAACATCAGCATGCTTACATGCTCACAGCAGATATTATGTTTAACATGATTACCATCAAAGTGTAGTTCGGTATCTTGCAAACAGTTGCTAATTAGCGCTCAACAAACAGTATAGCTGAGGCTGATAGCAATTTATTTAGTTTTCAATATATTTTGTAATTGACCAAACTGGACATCTGATCTGATTATGATGATGGCGCAAGATGATAACGATTTTAGAAGATATAAAGCCATCCTCAGGGGACTCATATGCTAGCATCATGGTGCTCAGCAATCCCTCCAATGTATGAAAAGTAATTGAGAAATAACAACAAGGACAATTTACATCTCAAAAACTCACATAACAGGGAGAGATAAAACGTCTCTCAACCATTTGGTGGTGCTAATGTTCTAGTCCGTGATTTCTAAAGGCACAAGGACTCATGATCTGGGTACCATGAAAAACTGAACATAATTGAATGGCAAATCATCCAATAGTGTTGCGATATGTCAGTTTGGACAAAAGTGGTGGACTCACCAACAGGACCAGCGTTGCTATCCTCACAGCCAGGCGAAAAAGTGAAAGTGACCTGATCTAACACTCTGCATGGACTTCAATATATCTCAGTGGAAAATTGGTTTTGAAGCATATGCCTCTTGATTCCCACAGCAGCACTTTCAAGACATTTAGTAGAACAACTTATTACCAAGGGGTTCATGCATTTTTCTTTGTGATGAATAGATTAATGAAATGGAAATGAGAAAAATTTGCTTTGACACAATTCCCTAATAGACTGGGCAAGGAATGGAAATGAATTATTTTCTGTCTTGATATTAAAGTATATCCAACACGTCGAACAGCCTCTATGGAATATGAAAATAAGTAACAGTTTTTCATTTTCCTTTTCATATGAACAGGTTCAGTTTGACATTATAACAAACAACAACTATAAGACACCCTAGGAAGTGATGCATCAATTTGCTTGCATGCTGCAAACCAATGGGGTAACGGTTTTCACCAACCATCCCCCCCATAGACTCATTCTGTGTCCTGTGGGGTGATGGCTACAGCCTCCATCTCCCATTCTCCCCAGCTGATTCTGATAATTCATTCACAGAATCAGAATCCCTGCCGACCTCCATTCCCATTTCAGACCACCAGTTATGTGAACATTGACTCGGGAATAATCATTTGTTGAACTTTCACTCCAGCTTTCTTGATAAGCAAACCTTTGAATTATTTTTCTGCTTGGCTGTCCCTGTGAAATAGCTCTTGGCTAATGTAAGCCTGTTTCCAGATACAGTGAGCTCGATCTGTGGCTACAGGAGCGGGACAGCTCTACCCACAAACACTGATCTGGTGGTGTGAAATAGTGCTGTACAAGTTGCATTTCAATCGACATATAAAGTAAAATCCCACCTTGCATAGTAGAACTGTTCAATTGCTGCCTGAATAAGCATTGGCAAAAACAGAATTTATTTCAGTGTTTTATTTTGTTCCATTAGATGACTCTCAACCTCTCACAAATGATCCCTCTGTGGTAAGAATATGCTTCATTCAAGAGACACTGAACAGGGAAACAATAGCGACAGCAATATACAGTGCAACAATCATGTTTTCCAGAACGGAGCTTGACCACGTCAGCTTCTCTGTGGGATAAGGATATGCACTGGACACTAATCCAAGTGCTAAAGTAACACTTATACCAGGCTCAGATAAAACTCCTCTCTCACAATATCCCTTCTCCGTCTACTCCTGTCTCAAGAGGAATCCGATAATACAAGCAATGCGAAGTTTTGATTTCACACACATTGACACGTTGCACAAATTCATTTTTTATTCCATACACGGGTCTCCTCTTCTCTCACTTTTTCTCTCATAGTCATATACACCCATCACTAACACTCACTTTTTTCCAATATTTTCAGCACATGCGGTAAAAGCCAGCAAGTAAATATAGCTCTAAATCCAATTTTAGAATGTAAAAAATGCTTTTTAAACAGAAAGCAGGCGAGGTAGACTTGGTGGCATTTCCGTGTATGTAAGTAATTTGATTCCTAACAAGCATGACATCACTTGCAAGCAGCTAGAATAAAAGGGAGAAAACATGGAGGAGACCTACATGGAGGCTTTATCCCTAGTTACCCAAACTGGCTGGAACCAGCATGAAACATTGCTCACAGGGAAACAAGAAGAGGCACGGTTGGAATTGAAGGCAAACAAATCGACTCTCCACACTTGCATATGCTGCGTTTCTCTGCCACGGACGAGGACGCGCACACACGCAAGTACAGATTCAACACTGAGGGAAACAAGAGGGACAGTTCTGCCCGAGGCCACCTACACGATACCCTGAACCAGGTGTGGCTCTTTGTGCCAGCTTCGAAATGTCTAACATTCAGGTCAGAACAAGGAAGTACATCTATCTTCTCTGTGTCAGGGCCCGGCAGTGATGGATGACCTGGCCTGTTGAGTTGTGGTGGCCAGGTGACAGAGCTCCATTAATAAACAGATTGCAGGGCTTCTCTCCTTTGTGTGCCATCAACAAGAGGTGCTCTTCTTTATTATGTCCGTGCCACGGATAATAAATACTCATAAACCTAATGACGCCTGATTACTGCTGCAATCTTTGGCTCATTAGGCTGATTAGCTGCAATTGTGCAACTCTGTGGAAGCCGGATGTTTAAAAATACACTCATGGTGCTTGGTGTGTGTTTTTGGTTAAATGACAGACACACACTGTAGCTCCTCTGGCAGCACACTTAAATCACATATTTGTTATCATTCAAATGTAAATAACACCGTTGTCTTAACAGATGCACACTACACTTTTGACCTTAAACCCTCACAGGGTTGTGTTTGTGTGTTTTGCATCAGCAAGGGTGTTCTATTGTAAAACACTTCAATCATGTTGCCTCACATAAGCTGCTCTGGTGCAGGCATGTCTCCTAATTTACAGTCCTTGGTGGTGGAAAAATGTCCTTCAATGTCAGTGTCAGCCTTCTGTGTCCACAGACAAATCAACAGAGCGGGTGGAGTCACTGACCCCAATAATTTAGTGCATTACTCTAGACGTTTTCAGATGCCGCGGAAAGTGCCCATTTTTCCCAAATCGAGCCTTGGCCCCTCCTGTTTATTACAGGTTTGTGACCCATGCTGGGCCATGCTGAGCAGGGGAGGAGGAGGGGGGCGATGTTCCAGCAAACAGGGGTCATAGCAATGACACCATGCATCTCCACATCAAACAAAACAGACTGGAAATCATTAAAGGAAGTAAAACTTCCTGAAATCCCTGAAGCAATCGTATCAGTCAGCAAGTTGGAATTGCCGGATGTTATCAATAGCAAAACACTATAATATTTTTACAATGAATCAAGTCATGTAAAATCTATTTGTCTTTATTTCTGTATCCATTGGCCTAAATGCCATTTGATTTACTGTGGAGGAAAAGCACTATAAATGTGTGTGTTTCAATTTACAAACTATAACAAATACTAAATATATTTTCAACAAATAGCGAACTGTAACCATCAACTGTTACCGCTTTTTTTTTTCTCCTGGAGAAATCACAGAATTATACATTCAGTGTAACCTGAATGTGGCCCAAAATAAGAAGCAGGAAATGAGTTGAACAGTTTGACACTCAGTATGTCAGGTTGTCATCCATGTGCAAAATAAATGTGTTGATGCATATCACATTGTGTGCATTTTAATATAATTGCTTTTATTTTTTAAAGCATTGAATGTATAATCTTCCTTGAGCTCATTACACTAGAGCCTGCATCTTGATGATGTGCTATATCTTAATTAAAGAATCTACAGATATATTAATTGTGCACCCACATTGTTATTCATTTAATTTGTATGTAGGTGTTGTATGCAGACAATTACTTTTTTTATTTTTTATCTCTGGGGTTATTTTCAGTTCAACTTTGTCATTAACTTTGGACACTGGAGCTGCAGTCTGTAAAAGCACTTGAGAGCAAAAAGGGTGCATCATTTTAAAAATTGCTTGTTGTATATTACCCAAAGCATGCTGTTACATCTTTGGCCTTATCACTCTCTTCTCCCATACTTAAGATGCTAACAACAAACAAGTCAAACTACTGTTCAACTAGGATTGCCAATGCTGGCTGCAAACCCTGATTCCCCATCACTGCCTCCTCAATGACTGTGGAAAAAAAAACTGTTCAACAGAGTAACGTTGAAATGTTTCAGGCGGTTCTGTGTGTTTATGTATGTGCGGTTGGTGTTAGTGGCGTTGTAAACAAATCATTAGCTGAAAAACCTGATAAAAAAGAATCTAGTCCAATCAATTTAAAATCACATCTGTAGCAATGCAGAAAATTGACATGAGTGCACCACTGAATGAAGACGCAAGTGTCTAATTTTGTCACATATCTAAACATCTCTTTGCGCTAACAGAGAAAGAACACGATGACAGTTTCTCACCGAGGGTAATAAAACCATTTCGGTGACAACAATGGCTTTTCATTGTGTCTTCCAGCGAGAGGGGCTCTGAGCGGTTCTGTTTATGCATGGCGGAGGAGGAGAGTGAATAAAGGACGGCAACATTGATCTAGGACCCCAAGGCTTCATTTTCCCATGGAGACAGCATGGCTAATTAAGCTAGCATGTTGCCTGTTCCAGCACAGCTGCAGTGAGAGATTAGACAGACAGAAGCTGCCAGCTGTTAGTCAGATGCAGTATCACTGACTAATTGAGACCGGTGGATGATCATGGAGCAAGGCCCATGCCGGTCGTTCACATCCCGTCGTTCATAATGCGTCCAAAGTATATCATCCAATAGGGTTAATCAATGGGACTGCTGTGGAACAGAGGATCTGATTAAAATGTAAATACCCCACATTTAAAAGACTAAATTGAATCATGGGAAATGACAAGTTACCCTCTTGAGATCTTTTTGTAAATGTTTCTGGGTTTTGTGAACATGAAAATAGATTGTCTCTACTAAAAAGGCTGTGGACAGACAACAATAAGACGCATTTTTTTCATCCTGCGGTACACCACAGCCAGTCAGTAAACTGAGTCCTGTCATGTAATTATTGCGGCAAGATACACCTCGACGCTACCAACTGTGCTTTCGACATTATAATTAGAATGAGCTTCATAAAACGAGTTCGTTCTCGCACAGAATGAATGTAACCCTGGTTTACAGTGGTGATCAATATACTCACACAGTTCTAACAACAATGGGGCAATCAAGAAGAAAACAAATAACCATTATGGTGCATGACATGGTTGTCAATCAAATTGTATATTCTGTAATCAAGGAATTTAAGAAACTAAATCAACACATTTTAGTACATTTCTCTCAGGAACTGTTTAGCAATTCAAGTTTCTTTGATATGTAGTTATTTTTACCATCTTTTGAATTACCTCTTCATGCCACTATTGATCATTGGATTTTACCTTGATAGTATTTTGAATTCTTAAAGATAAATACATTCTGTGTTCCATAACTCATAGTGACCATAGTGGGGTTTTCTTTATCTAATCTCAAAATGTGAATTATTTTTATTTAATTCTGCCAATTAAGTTAAGGCAGAAGCGTTTGCCTGTTTTTTGCTTTCATCAACATAAAAAACCACATGCACCATAGGGAGCAAATGAAGTGTTAGCTGTGTGTCAAAACCCACATTGTGTAATTGTATACCGTTATGAGCCTGAGTGCTGTCTGTTGCCTTATAGGTTATCAGGACAGTGGGAGTGCAAGGATGACAGAAAATGCAGCTCTCTATCGGATAAACTCTCCTCTATATAGCCACATATACCGAAGAAACGAGTAGATAAGACACCCGTGCGCACACACATAGGCATCCAGCTCAAACCACTTGCGCTCCACTCCCTTTGCATCTCCCAGTCTCTTGACAAACCATCATGTACAATCCTGTCACTGTATAGTGCTGTCAGAAGCCAGCCAAAATAATCTCTTCTGCAGGGGAATTTAACTCCATACCTTCTGGCACTGTGCAGCGATGCAATTTAATGCCTCCTGTGATAACTAATGGAAGAAACTCTTAAAACTTCAGAGCTTATAATAAGCTTGTCAGCTTATCATATTAGGCATGTGAGCTTATAACATTAGCATTTAAATGTTCCCGGGTATACAGTAATGTGATTGGAGGGCTTTGCCATTTTGACATTGCCATTGAGGAGAGAGAGAGGCAGAGAGACACGGAGAAGAAAGGGTGAGGATGCTGTCGTGAAGCACCGTCGAGGACTGTGAGATCACACCCTGCGATTGTTTACAACTATTGTGCAGCTATAATGAAAGTAAACTGGAACAAATAAGTATGTCGGGATTCTCCAAATCCATGATTCAATTTGAATTTTATTGTCACAATACAACTCAAATTTGGCTTTTAACTATTTTCAAGCATTTGCGGTTATGCCATTATCAGCGTCTGTTTTTGTAAAGATAGGGAAATATCTGTGGCTTAATGCCCTGACAACTGTCATTTACATTAAAGTAAATACAATATATAGTTTTAGCTGATTATACAGTAACCACTTTAAGATATTTCAATCTTATAAGAGTAACTTATTCCACCAGGGAACAACACAAAGAAAAACTAGATGGCAGAAGGGTATTTACAACAACAGCTCAAGTTTCTTCACTCTCAAAAAGCTACCAGATCCTGAACTGTAGTTCTTCTACTGTACATGTGTTGTGTACATGAAAGCCATATGGTTACTACATAGAGACTTAAGTGAAACAGGAGGATTTTCAAGTTGTGTTTTCTCCGTGGTCAGTGGACAAAGTGCATCTGCAGGCTGACGGTACACTACGCTCAGTGGCGTTTTTATATGTACAAAAGTGGTGGGGCACAAAAAACTTAGATGTCTATATATAAGCTTCTGCAGTGACGTGCAGTGAGGTTCATGGCTGCTGAGGCACTGGCACTGACTCTTCAGGTTTACAAATATTATATTTTGACCTAAACCAAAATATAATATTATTTTCAAAAGCTTTTTTTGTCTGATGCTTCGATTAATTTTAAACAGACAGTTCAACAAAAAGATACCCAAAAAATGTAATTTTATCATTTAAATATTGAATTGTTCTCTCTTAGTAAGATCCCATTTTCAATATAATGGCGGTCTTACCTTAACTTGAAGATGAAGTCCATTTGCCTATCCTTCTGGACAAACATTTCTATTACTTTTTTGTAAAAGTCCTCCTTATCTTCTTGTAGTTTCAAAAGTCTATCATAAATCTAATCCATAGATTTATGATAAAAAAATTATAAAAGTAGGGTAGACATGTGGATATTATCCGGCTGAACAAAACGTGCATTTATCTAACAGGTACGTTTCCCACAGATCTTATTTCGAGCTATTTTCTAAAATCCTCTGGAGAAATCTCATTGCTTTTTTGTGCTTACTTCCTGGTTTTAGGACGCGCCACTGCAGCTCTCTCGTCTCCTCTTCAAGCACCTCACTTTTCGCGGCACACGTACTTACAGCCAATCAGCTCTGAATGATTTGAGATGACGTATGGTGGGGATGGTAGCTCCGTGCCCCTCTGGTCATTATTTTTTTGCCACACACATTTCATTACAAAATACTCTGAGCATGCGCAGTGTAGTTTTTACAGTCACCGTTCACTTCACAGCGAGAGGGAGGGGCATAATCAGGTTTTGTCCCACATGGCTCTAAACAGCTCAATAGGCACACATTGTGACTGTAGACACACTAATTAGAAGAACACAGACTAAAACAGCAATGTACAGACGAATCAGATGATTAAACATGATCTTAAAATATATTTTATATATTTTTTTATTTATTTTTTTGCATTTTTGTAATCATTATTTGTAATACTTTCTGCTGACACTAGGTGGGGCTGTGCCCCACCTGCCCCTAATGACCAGTCGCCACTGACTACGCTATGTTTTCTTATAGCTGATAGTTCCTGTATGCTGCGCTGTGGTTCATACTAAAGCCACGTTTACACAGAGACGAAACGGGTTGTATCCGCTACAGTTGTCTATCGTATGGACGGTTCGTCCACACGAGGCCGTAACGGAACCGCGGAAACGGAGCCCTCAAACGGTAACGGGTACCAAGGTGGGTAGATCTGCGGACCAAATGCTCTGGGGGGTCGAACGGCACCGTGTGTACGTCCTATACGATCATTTCCTGATAACGACGACGCCATAGCCCCGCCTCTCCCCACCTCTCCTGCTCACCCCCGCGTCACCCGCATCATTGCTGATGTGTTTTCGCCAACAACCTCTGCTGCTCACTGCTGTAGCATGGTCAGTAGCTACTGTCTGCTACTGACCATGCTACAGATGTTAGTGCAACATCTACAGCTCCTCTACCACAACCATCAGCAACAAGTGGACATGGAGAACTACATGAACTACATGTTGCTAAATCCACCGCGGAGAATAAACAGAAAGGCAACCAGGGCAACCATGCTCGGAGGTTCTTCTTCGCTGCTTTTGGTGTATTTTGTGGCGGAAGTACAGCGCCACTTACAGGCCCAGCATATGTACTACAGCGTCTCCAGCGGGTCGAGCGGTCTCGTGTGGACGGACACGTTTCTTGAGCCGATACCGTGTGGACGGAAGACTTTTTTGATATCGACTAAGGTTCGTTTTTGTTATCGTATCCGTGTAAACGTGGCCTGAGAGATTAGTCAATCCCTGCCTTTGATTCCAATCAGGCATCATTTAAAGTTCTTTCAATACATTTTCAATTTAGAATTTAAAACATAAAACTAGAGCAGTACATAAGCTAAACAAAACGTTACAAAAACTGTATAATTATAATTCATAGTTATTCAGCTCATTTGAGTAAACTTAAAAGAATATTCAATTGGCTCACCAAACCATAATTAATTACCATAAAGAAATGTGCCCAAATGGCTCTTACTTCGAGTAACAAACAGCTCCATGCTCCCGCTTCCTCCTGCTGTTGGAAGACACGCAATCCAGGTGGAAAACAAACTAGTGCTTACAGTTGAACAACTTTCAATATTAAGTTGTAGTATTCTTTGCCTTTTGCCCACAGCATCTTGCAAATGTGGCCATTACATTTATTTTACTTTTTTTTGGTAAAGATTGACCTAAGTCAGCTTAAATAACAAGCTGAGATATTTGGCAACTGGACTTTGTGGCGCTGCATGTAATCGATAATGATGGAAAGACAGTGCGAACACTATGGAAATGTGTTAGCTGGTAGCCAGATGGTCCACAGTGGAACCAAGCCAAACTACAGCATCGAAGTTGATCTTGCAAACTTTACTTCTCTACCCATGTGTGAACCATTTTGCAGGTCAGAGACATTTTGGCCGATATTTTTTAAGACGGCTGCTCATAAACTAGACATAACTGCTTGTTGAGGATACACAATATATTATGCTTGAGGGAAGTATTAGAGTGTAGTTCAAGAAATAAGCATCTGAACTGTAAAAATACACAAAGGTTGCCCTGTGAGAAAAAACATGATTAAAACAGTAAGTCATGAAATGCCAAATCAACTTAATTTGACCTATAGTGCGCTGTAGGCTTCCCACACTGTAATGTTCATCAGATAACTCTGCTGTCGTGGCATGTTTAAATACGAAGTATTAGTTTTAAATTATCAGAATGTATTGCTGTGATTCTCCCCTTAATTGTTTTGAATTATGTGTTTATTTTGAAGGCCATGCCAGAAAAGTATTTTTTACATCTGTTGTCTTGTTCCATGTAGTTCACACATAACAGCCTTATGCATTTGTCCAGCCTTACAAAAACACAATTAATTGCCTAAGAGAAGTAGCTGGTTTGTGCATTCAACTTCTGTGCTTATTTTCGTATGCCTGAAACCTGACATATTTAGTTTTTAACTAAAGTGAACATTGGCAATCTTCATCCCACCATGCTATAAAGACTCTAAAATGAATGATCTTCCCAGCAAGAAGTGGAACCAAGCAAGTGAGCAATTTTAGGATTGACTGAGATTATTAAACCAAACTAATTATAGTCATTGGTACAGAACAATTATATCCTGCATACTAAAGTATTAATGTGGAAGATTAAAATAGGCCTATCCATTAAAAAACATGATATTTCATTCCATCTACAAGGAGGAAATAAGTCTAATAGGCCTTTTTATCTGTGAGGAAATGGGCACCAGCAGAGGTAGATCAGTTAATAATTGAATATGCTTCCCATCAGATACTGCCCCGGCTGTGTGCTTAGCATCGGGCAAATACAACTGATAATACACCCTGTCGATGTTGGCATCCATCTATAGAGAAAATGTATAAATAGCACTCTGACCTGTTTGGCAGGTTACCATGCAGACCGTGTGCTGTTTATGATTTTGTTTAGTAAAATAAAGCCATATCTTTAAACTATTTAAAAACCCATATAACCTGCTTGAATAGAAATTAGCATTCACCACCCCCTCATGCTCCCAGGTCAATACTTTAAAAAGCAAAAAATACAGTTGCTAATTGCCTTAAATTGTGATTGAATAGACTTAAATATTAATACTCTCCTGTGTTTTTGAGAGGACTATCCTCATTACCAAAAATGATGAAAAGCCCCCTAAAGTTGACTTTTCTCTATATAGGTCATCCATCGCACTCAGTAATGAAATGACAATTAAGATGAAACATCACTTCCTAATATAATTTTAAATGCATTGTTGTTGAACTGCACTAATCCTCTATGTTGCTTTTAAAGTGTTAATTTAATACCTCCATTCAATTCAAAAGTAATTGTCTGGCACTATTGTGCAGTAGGTACCAATTAGGTCACAAATTATTTGAGCCTAATGAGTATTCAATGGCAGACCGTCTTGAATATCTTTTTCTCAGGTCAAATATAATTATGTCATTTCTTCCCCATTATCCAATAGTTTTTAAGATACTCATTTGATTTACCAGTGCAATACCATTGCTTCCAGGGCTGATAAATGTCTTAAAGGGAACTTATCATGCAAAATGCACTTGTTAATGTCTTTTATACATAAATATGTGTCCCCGGTGTGTCGGGGAACTCACGCAGCGTCACAAAATAAAACCCTATCTCTTTTCCTCCGTACCCACATCTTTTAAAAACGGGGGTACAACTAGCGGATACAGATTTGCTGCCGATATGACGTAATTTCGGATGGTGGACCCACAGAGAGTTGCTATCAGAAACAACGCCTGACGTGTTTTGGACGTAATATGGTATTTGTTTACATTAGCAAGCCTCGCTAACACTCAGAGCTAACCTCTACTGTAGAGCACATGTGTTTAAAAAGCAGGAAATAAAAAAAGGAACTCACCTTGTGATAAACCCGCAAGAGAAAAATTATTTGAGCTCCATACTTTTTCAGAAATAATCCTTGATGTGGTTTAGAACAGGATGGCGTTTTATCACAGCAGCATTTCACTTTATCTCCGGTAGAATTCTGATCAGGCGTTAGCTCCGCCTCCTCTTTTCTTTTTTCAAGCTAAGGACCCAAGATCCGTGTTTCTCTAAACAGGGCTGGAATAGAGGGATATGAGGGATGTCTAAAATGCATGATCTGTTTGTATTTTGAGAAAAACACATCATAGACATGTTTTTACATGTTTTTATATATCTGAGACCCATAATATATGCCTAAAAATAGCATGATAGGTGCAATTTAAATTGTTGTGCTTTTGAATGACTGAAATTGAGGCATCTTTGACCATGCAGTGTCTGTCTTGTGTCCCACTGTCTTTGTTTAAACTATGACCTCAGGCTGCTCATAGCAAGCCACACAGCGGTGCTGCTGTTAACTAAAGTCGAGCCAACAGGCGTGAGATCACACAGAGATGGAATAGGTTGAGTACGGTTTTTATTGTCATGTTTTCTGCAGCAGTATAAGGTCCTGTCCTCAAACATCTTGCAAAATAAGGACTGAAAATACCCTGCAAAAACAGATGTCTTGAAACTGCCTCAGAGCAAGCAGCGAGAAACAGAAATGTAAATCATGTTTCTGCTTTTACTCTGATCAGTTTGAGGGGAAAAAAATAGCCGTCAAAAACTTGTGCGGGTGTTGTCACATTTTAAGACTCTCTTTTACCCCATTTTTTAGGTATGTAATACATATTAATGATTTAATATCAGAGTGGTGCAGATTAAATTATACATGGATCAATGGGGTTAGTGAGTGATTCATCAATAGTTAAAGGAGGACTAAACATACCTCTTCCTGCAGAATATCTGTCTATTTTCTAAATGGAACCTCATCACATAATGAGGTACTTAACTGCTCAGGACCACTCCTGTCTCCTGCATGTCTTATGATCCTCTAAGATACAGTATGAACACAACAAATATCTCATTAATTAATAAGGAGGATGATTCATCAGACATCAGCACAACGCAGTCACACATACAAGCTGGTGTAGAGTTATGTTTCTTGGCTTGTCAGTAGGTTTTTAGCTAGCAGGTTTGATCACAGAAAGGGAAAACATGTCAATCAGATAAATATCCAAGTCTCTTTTTCAGAAATAAAGGTCATATTCTTTCCTTTAACACATTTTCCGTTAGATACTTTCATATTGAATGTAAAACACAATGGATTATGATTTTTCCAAATTGTGCTTGATGCTTTTGAAATAGCTCATCAAAACAGAATGCAATTTTTCTACAATTTCAGATGTTTGAATCGTTGTTTGACACATCCTTCTGCCCACTTCAGGAGCTCAGCTCAAGCAGGCTGAAGTGTCTTTACAATGGGAACCTTGTGGCGCTTGAATGCTTTATCAACGAGAGGCAATCAGGTGTGTGTTCAAATCAAAATGACAGACAAGGATATTAAAGCGCATTGACATTTTACAAACCTTTCATATTGCGGCAGGCTGTTATGCATTCAACGATTTTAAAATAATCCTCTAGGGAATTTGCCTGTTTCTGAGTCATCACAGCTATCTGATGAATGGAGCTCCAATGTAGGGAAAACAACTTATTATTCAGATCATTTTCCTAATGCTATTTTGTCCTCACTTATAGAGTAATTGGTAGTTATGGAACTGGGTTTGTTTTAAAAGAAAATCCCCAATAGCTGCAGACATTTTAGGACATTTTCTTTTAGTTCTAACTGTTTACATGTCAACAATACTGAGTGAGTACATAAGCAACTGGCTTGATCTCCAGGGCTCTTAGTTGAGTCATTTGATGATTGGCTTTAAGCATTGAAGCATAGTTTTGGTTGAATTAAAAACAAAATCCATAGGCATTAATACAGTTCATTCCTGACCTGTTATATAACCTGGGACATAAGAGACCGAGGGAAAGAGATGAAGGACGTGGAGCAAGAAGAGGAAAGATGAAGGATGAGAGACACTTTTAAGAATTAGGAAAAGTGCTCTTTGTTTAGTCAGGTGTGGAGGCCTGTGGTGATTAGGCACTCATATGGCAACCATGGCTGCTGGAAGCCATGCAGAACTAACAATAAGCCTGATCTCCGTGGGCCAATTAGCCTTTGGAGTTCCCATGTAAAACCTTTCATGAAGAGCCTGTGAATGGAGGCCATTACGGACAAAGAGCTGTGCCAGAAGAGCCCCTGTGTCTCCAGTGGATATCTTCTTCCCTGTCCAGCCAAGCCTGCACTTGTGACAAGCAGCCATGTCCTGAAACTGTACCCGCTGGTTACTAGGGAATAGAAAACTGACACTGTGCCCTACTGGAAACCAATTACAGCTCTTAAATCAAAGTCTCATCGGCCATTACAGCAAGCAGATAGGGTTGATTGATCCCACCTCAAATCATCATTACAGACAGAATTTGGATTGTGGTGGTCACCATGGACTGTATCTTCAGTTGTCTGGCTCGTTGGAGACCTCGAGAGGAAAGTGTAGACTTCTCCGTTGGTAAAAATCTGTGGTTCGCATAGTTCTATAGGGTGAAGAAAACCTTTTTAACTTGAACAGGTCTGAATGACATTTTGAGGAAGGCCCCTCAAACAGCCCTTAGTGCGGAATAATCCATGCAGTCAATGTAACACTCGAGTGTTGAGAAGCCTCAGCGGTATGCGTGAAACTTAGTTTGACACATAAAGAGAGATTGTTTTAAAGCAGATACGGCTGTTGTTGAGTAAGGGCATGTGGACAAGCTTGTTGGACGCCCTCTTTTTGTGTTTGCTGTTTTGCTGTTATGTGCAAACCCGGTATTGTCGGGGAATGCAGGAGTGAATCAGTATGCGTACATGACGGCCTTTTGACACACGCACATAGTGGTGAATGAATGTGTGGGAGTATGAATGTGTTGTCATCGGATGTTGTTTATGGCTGACTGCACACGGCTGACTGCACACCTCCCTAATCACAGACGGAGTGTCCTCCTTATTCTGGATTCTCCTCACACCACAGCTGTGGGTCTGAGTCACGTTCACACTGAGGAGGTGAGCATAAGCCCCAGCTGCCAACTTTTGAGAAAACAAGAACTGAACCTAAAACAACAAGAAGGAAATAATTTCCAACGCTTTGTTTTTCATTTTTGCTCTGCTCTCCTGAGGCACTGAACTCTGAAGAACAGTTGGAGTAACATCCTCAAAGCTTGGCATTTCCAGTGAGGATTAAATACCTGGAATTTGAAGTCAGTAGAAAATGAACTGTCTTGCCTGCATCAAAGAGCGTGTCATTATTAGCTTCTGCCAGAGAAATATGCAACTTGACAGAAGTGAATATTGTCTTGTGCTTTCTTCTTTCAAGGTGTCCTCCTTTTTTCTGTCAAGATGCTTACATTGTACCAACATTGTAATGCATTAATATGACTGTTTTAATTGGGAATTTGTTAGATGCAGCGTGCCATTAGCACCGCAGGAGTTAGCTTCCTGTGATCAACATTGTCACATTGCTCAGAGACATTTTATTTGAAAGCGGCCCCCAAAAGGCAGCCCTATTGTTTGAACCTTTTAGCAAAGGTTACATAGTTTGTCCCAATCACTCTGTTTACACTTGCTGTATGTGATCTTTCATCTTTCCACCACAGAACAAATCATAAATCACTGTCAAAAGGAAAGCAGTGTACCAAGCCCAACAGTTGTGATAATTAATGAGCCAGCTATGTGAAAAAGGTATATTAAAATCAGTTTTGTCATCCATGCACGTTGCCCTCAGCAGATTGAAGTAAAGACGTGTTGCGTCTTTCAACATCAATCTACTGTACTTATGCTCAGTTTGTTTTACGGAGCCAAAGCGGAGTGAAAATCTAGCACTTGTAGCTGCAGTGCATATCAAAATCTGTGTAGATGATTGACTTTTATTCGGCTAAATTGAGAGCCTAGTCTCTTTGAATATTGTGAAATGAGTACAATGCCACTTAAAATACTGACTGCATGCATGGAGTGTGCATGAAATAAATGTACCTGGCATGTAGGGATTACCTGAGTGTAGATATACTGCTCTTGACTGGAGACTTGTGCAGTGAGAAGTAAGTGCTACTTCCAGGCTTTTCGAAGGGTTGTTGTCTGACAGTTTCCCACTATGAGTGAATTTGACATTCCTTTTCCAAATTGTTTCTTACTTAAGCATGACCAAAGTTTAACCATTTAAAAGTTTAAAGCCCCCTTGGACTCCAAAAGATATGTGTTGCTTATTGTTACTTCACTTGGATGGTTGAGCTCACTATGCGGGATGATCTGGATACATTTGACACGAGAAAGCACGTCCGTCTGCTGGAGGAGGAAAGTTTCTCAAGCATTGCTCAACAAGCATTGGATTTGTGACATTACATCAAGTTTGGAAGCCAATCATGGTCCAATATGCAACTTAAAAAAAACTGCAGCACCAGTAGTGCATGGAGCAATATATTTTAACATTTGTGTTAAGGATACATTTGACTCCCAAACTCTAAATGTATACAGTAACTTTGTTTATTTACAAGAAAACTGCACTTTACACTTATTTGCACACATTTGCATATTCATAGATGCAAATTCTAGATTTTTTTTAATTATAGGGGTACAAACAGACATGATATTTTAAGGAAGAATAACTTAAAGTGGACCTATCATGCTATATTATAATAATATAGTGTAGGACCATACCTATATAAGGGATATTTATACTTTTTTTTTCAAAATACCAAACAGATCATGCATTTTAGCCATGCCTCATTTCTCTCAATTTGCACTTTTTTACCCCTGTTTTTGCAAGGGCTGATTCTGTGAGAACAGCACCACCTACAGGCCTGGCATATGTACTACAGCGTCTCCAGCGCTTTCGAACGGCAACGGCTGTCTCCTCCTGATTGGTGGAGTTGGCCCAATAGCCGTAGCGCCACTGTCCTGACGTCAGTAAAGTGTTCAAATCTGGATCAGTTTTTATCAGATCCGTTGCAGCCTCTTTTTTAGAGATTTGGGTATGGAGGAAAATAGAGAGGGTTGTGTTTTCTGACCCTTGGTGAGTTCCCTGGAACACCGGGGACACATATTCATGTATAAAATATGTACAAAAGTGCATTTTGCATGATAGGTCCCCTTTAAAATAACTTTCCAAATTCAAAATATTATGCAGAGTCTTGACACAAATCTGTGCAACCCTGTCTCCTAGAAATTACGTTCCCACAAAACTAAACTGCATTCTCAAATACGTTTCGCAAGAAACGTATTTCCTTCCACGTTACGTTTGTTATGAACATATCTTAAATACGTTTATTTTCTACATATCTTCTAGAAACCTATTTTCTCCCACATGACGTTTGTTATGAACGTATCTCAAATACGTTTGCTTTCTACCTATATTTGCCATTTCTTTTCTAGCTTATAATAATGATAATAGTAATTTATTAATATCATTTTAGAGCAAACTTATTTTCGCGCTGGCTGGCGGCTCACTGTTCAGTTTACCAAATCCGTTATTATGCTGGTTAATGGTTAATAATCACAATATTGTTTGTAGTCGTTTCATACAGCATTCTCAATTACGTTTAACAAGAAACGTATTTTGTCCCACGTTACGTTTGTTCTGAACATATCTTAAATACGTTTGCTTTCTACCTATCTTTGACATTTATTTTCTAGCTTATAATAATGATAATAGTAATTTATTAATATCATTTTAGAGCAAACTTATTTTCGCGCTGGCTGGCGGCTCACTCTTCAGTTGACCAAATCCGTTATTATGCTGGTTAATGGTTAATAATCACAATATTGTTTGTAGTCGTTTCATACAGCATTCTCAATTACGTTTAACAAGAAACGTATTTTGTCCCACGTTACGTTTGTTCTGAACATATCTTAAATACGTTTGCTTTCTACCTATCTTTGACATTTCTTTTCTAGCTTATAATAATGATAATAGTCATTTATAAATATCATTTTAGAGCACACATTTGAAATCGACGATCGGGCTTGATATCCTATGGTTAAATTAAAATCAGTAGGCGAGGCTGTAATTTCGCCAGCTGCGAGGCAGAAAATAATAGTTTTAACATGCCAAAAAGCTGCTGTGTCGTTTATTGCACCTCAAACATTAAAACAAATCCAGAGTTACGTGTTTCTGTACTTCCTCTAAGAAGAAAGGACAGTATACAACAGAAGAGCTCTGTGGCTTCAGGCTTGATCGCCGTTCAAATGACAGCTGGTTTCCCCAAAAGTGGGCAGGGCTGTAAAGTGACGTAGGAAAGATCATCAGCTCGCTGATTGGATGTTTTAGCCGCAATGCACGTCGGGATATGGTGTTAATGCGATATGAAATCCGAAAAAAGAATCAGAGTTTAGGATGGCCGAAGACACTACACTACCCATAATCCCCAGCTATCGTTTGGGACTACAGTCCTGTTGTCCCCGTGATTAATCTTCAAGCTCTGGGATTGGATGTTGGAGTGGCAGTGCGCCAAGGTTACGCCGAGCGCCAAACAGCTCTTTGAAATGGAACGAAACCACGGCAGACTTTCCAAAACTGGACTCGAACGCCCCCCCAGAACTACAAATGCTGGCTATTGTGTTTCGCAACATGTTCTATGGCGTCTCTACTGGGAATTGTAGTTTTAAAAGACGTTTTCGTTTTTCCCAAAATTAGAAGTTGACAGTATTAAACTGTGTACAGCCCTGGAGGTTAGGGGATAGGAAACAAATTGGTGTGTACAAATGTAAAACATGTAATTAATAAATGGGTGAAAATCGCTTGTGTCCATAATGGGAAGCATTAATATATACCCACATGCCAGCTCATTGTTACTTTGGAATTCTACTCCACTACAATTCAGAGGTTAACCTGGTATTTTTACTCCACTACATTTATTTTAGTTACTTTGCAGATTCTGATTAATGATGTGAAATATAAACAACCCTTAAAGCAGACTTTAGTTACACCTGAGTAAAATTCAGGGAAAGGTGATTGTCAAGTGCCAACAATCAGGAGAGATATTAGTTGGTGCTTGAGAAGACTAAACATTTATCTGCAGATCTCTATAAAGTATATTCATTACTCGTTATTCTCTACTAATAGTTAATTAAAAACTGTATATAATAGCTATTTTGCACATCCCTTTCAAAATGTTCTAAGGTTTATTGACATATCATATACACAACTATGTTGAAGTTATGCAATTAATGAAAAACTTGGGTCACAGGTTCCTCAACAGTGCATTACAAGACATCTATCAATATGTGTGTATTCCTCCACCATTAAACTCAAATTCTGCACATGTCTTATACTATCTACATACATAAGAGTATAATTAATATATATATAATATCAGTTAAAATAAGTGCTTCAACACAGTTAACATTGCAGGAAAGCAATATATTAGACGTTAAGTACTTTGTCAGGCTTAATATTTATCTGTAGATAGATACCCCCAAAGCTTTTTTCTTATTTGAAAGAAAACCTAAAGTATTGTTTAATGTGTTAATAAAGGTTAATTAGTTTGTCTGTTTTGCACATCCTCATATTAATATCTTTGTACATCAGGCACTAAACTGTTTTATTGTAGAGATCACTTACAGTATCTTCTTGATTTTTTATATTCTATATTTCTATCATTGACCTTCTACTTTCCCCCTATGAAAGTATGTACTCTTAATATTTTATTCATCAAATAACATTATTCAACAAAAATAACATTATTCAACAAAAATAATTAAATAACGTGCTTTAACCACTAGGCGGTGCACACAAGGTACACACAGTATACTAATAATAACTTTGTATTACTAGTGTAGGACACTTATGTATGTATAACATCTGAAGATGTGTAGTTTTATTCATGTTTTTACATAATTGTACAGGATATTGCTATATTATTTCTCATGTTTACTTCTACACATTAATATCTGATTTGTAAAACATCACAGACAGAAAGGTATATCCGTCATTTAATGGTAAGCTATTGAAATTGTGATTCCATAGATGTGTCTCCCATCACCCAAATCCCCTGACTATTCTCTCAACTCAGTATGTACATTCTTATATTCAAAGAAAATCAGTAATATCTTTAAAAACTACAAGTCCTTTTCTATCAGCTGTGCACCGTTATGGTGTAAATATAACCTATCTACCAATTGGATCAAATATAAAAGTCAGCCGTATTAGTATTGATACTGCAAGGAGACGTATTTTGTGAAAAGAAATGTAAGATGTTGTTTAATTGTTGATATATTTATGATCCACGTCACGTATTCAGTTTCGGCGGCAGTTCTTCCTGTTTGTCCAGAAGTCTTCTCATCAGGGCTCTATAAATAAAGAACTATGGCAGATGTGTAATATTTAATGCAGCCGAACCGTGTATTACAATGCCGTTATGTGATGACTTTCAAAGAGAAAAGCAAGAACACTCGGAATAAAGTATTATTATTATTTTTTTTAATGTTTTCGGATTTCACATCGCATAAACACCATATCCCAACGTGCATTGCGGCTAAAACATCCAATCAGCGAGCTGAGGATCTTTCTTACGTCTGTTTCCGGTATTGTTCCTGTAATGAGAGTTCACATTTATGCTACATTGAAGGGTGGAATTGACTACACATCTTCAGAAACATAATTTGCTTCAGATATATACTGTAACTCATAGCAATATTGTAACCATTAAGAAAAGCCAACTGCATTAAAAACCCAGTTAACAAACACAAAGTTTTTTTCCTTCAGTAATGAAGATGTAATTCCAATGTAGACACACCTGGGGTCGCTGTTCAGTCTGTTACGCTGAGCCATGCATTGTCTGGAACGTAAAAGGGACGAAGAAGACAAAGTGAAGTGACGTACTTCCGGTTCAATGTGAAAACATTCCCAGTTAAACCATAGATATATATAAAAACATATGTTTATATATATCTATGAGTTAAACAACATAAACAAATCGCTTAATAAAAAGATAAAACACTGGCATGTAATTGACGTTTGGATTAAATAGAATGGTTTTGAATAATAGATGAGAGTAAAATCTACGTCACTTTACAGCCCCACCCACTTTTGGGGAAACCAACGCTGTCATTTGAACGGCGATCAAGCCTGAAGCCACAGAGCTCTTCTGCTGTCCTTAGAGGAAGTTTGAGGTGTTTGAGGTGCAATAAACGACACAGCAGCTTTTTGGCATGTTAAAACTCTGCCTCGCAGCTGGCGAAATTACAGCCTCGCCTACTGATTTTAATTTAACCATAGGATATCAAGCCCGATCGTCGATTTCAAATGTGTGCTCTAAAATGATATTAATAAATGACTATTATCATTATTATAAGCTAGAAAAGAAATGTCAAAGATAGGTAGAAAGCAAACGTATTTAAGATATGTTCAGAACAAACGTAACGTGGGACAAAAGACGTTTCTTGTTAAACGTAATTGAGAATGCTGTATGAAACGACTACAAACAATATTGTGATTATTAACCATTAACCAGCATAATAACGGATTTGGTCAACTGAAAAGTGAGCCGCCAGCCAGCGCGAAAATAAGTTTGCTCTAAAATGATATTAATAAATGACTATTATCAATATTATAAGCTAGAAAAGAAATGGCAAATATAGGTAGAAAGCAAACGTATTTAAGATACGTTCATAACAAACGTCATGTGAGAGAAAATAGGTTTCTAGAAGATATGTAGAAAATAAACGTATTTAAGATATGTTCATAACAAACGTAACGTGGAAGGAAATACGTTTCTTGCGAAACGTATTTGAGAATGCAGTTTAGTTTTGTGGGAACGTAATTTCTAGGAGACAGGGTTGATCTGTGAAGGATCTGTAAGCGCCTTTTTGAAAGATATTTAACACATTTCCAAGATAAACATGATGAGGGTTATATGTAGTGGTTGCAGAAGGAAACTAAGATGTTCCAAAAAATATGTGTTGCTGTTACAACTGCTGTTAATCAATGCAGAGTCTTGTATTACTCCCAGGTTTGTTACTTATACTAGTGTTCACGTCTCTCAAACCGAGCAGGTGGCCCCACGATGAATCTGACATAGATAGATTATGGCAGGAACACAGCTTTTCTTTCTGCTCTGATACACTTGCTCTTGCAATGAAAGCGCACAAAGACAAACGTTTGCATCAGATTGGACTGCACAAAAAAAGTGTGTGTGTGTTCGTGTGTCGGCCACCTAACTGAAAATGAAAAGGAGCAACCTGCGCGCAGACAGAGACAGAGACCCCTTTCAGAGAAAATGTGTCTGACTATGTTTGATAGATCTCTCATGTAATACATTTGTTTTTAAACGAAAATTGCAGTCATCCAGCTCAAGAGATATCTGAGGGCTTATGATTTGCTGTGTGGATACAACGCGCCAGCCCTGCAATTCCATCAGTCCCCAGTAGCTGACAGGAATAGATAGGCTCTATTAACGGAGATACAGGGGGCCTTAGGCTGTGTTGTAACTAGTGCTATTAATCCATATAGTTGGGTCTATCAAGGTGCTACCCTGTATGGGATCAAAAGAAGTAGCACGTTGTCATAGAAACACCTCCTGAATTTAAAATGATTGTGTCAGGTAATTATTGTGCACTTTAGCCCTGTTTTTGACAAGGATTATCCACGGGTGTTTCTGTCTTTTTTCTCATTTAGGGAAAAAATAATATGATTACTTTGTAGCATTCGACCTCCGAGTATTTCTTATGTCTCTATCTTTTTTAAGCTTCAGCAAATGCTGGTTAGGAGCTATTAAACAACATACACTTTGGAAAAGGAATATGCATGTTTCCCTGCTTGCCAAAGACCCCTTAGTCTCCAGGGGGAGGCGTGACATGGCTGGGCCCTTTGATCACCATTAACACCATCAGGTTCATGTCTCCAAGATATTCAGTTTTGAAAGGGACACACTGGGCTTGTACTGTGTACATTAGCAATTTAGATCCAACATGAAGAATATTGTTTGAGCATTTGCATCTCAAAGGACCAATTTTAATTTTTGAAGTTGGTCTGGAGCCGAGGTAGCTTGATTTCTTCTTTCTTTCTTCTTTCTTTCTTCTTCTTTCTGTCTCGTCCCTTTTGTGCCTTTTATTTCTTTTATGTTCAAGTGGACCGAGCGGGCATGCTATATTACTATAATTCGGAAATTAAATAAAGGAAATAAAGTTGAAATTACAATGATCTATCACTGAGAGTGCTGCACCTTTCGGTATAATTTATAAAAAAAGGTTACACTGACATTCCCATTGATTTAAAACAAAGAGATGGTAATGCAATTTTCATTTCATTGATGCTTCTTCCATTTGAATATAAATAAATTGTCTCTTGTTTGTAGAGCATAGGAATAACTAAATAATACAACTTTAATTTCTAGCAAAGAAAAACTATTTTTCATCTCAATGTTTAAGCTTATAAGGTTCTTGTTATACTGTAATATGTATGTAAATCCAGAAAATGCAGGCATTACAGTTATTAAAAAACATGAAAAATCCATACAAGGATTGCATTTCCTCGAAGAGTCCACAAATCAAAAATGATCTTTACAACATTCGTTAATGAATGACACCTCAGGCATCCTCACTAGTTCTCTCGATCAGCCAGAAAATGTCTCATAAAATGTGCAACTTATATTGATTGTTCTAAATGTTAATGCCTTTTGAGCTGGGACATCTGATATTTCACCATTAAGGCAACGATAAAGCATGTAATATTGTAATGATATTTACCAACAGCTGTTCCTCCAACACTCCCAGGAGGGCTTCGGAGGGGGATTTAATGCTGCCCACCAGTTTTCTTTATTGATCTGTTGAAGGACAAGAAAAAGGGAAAAAAAAACACCCAAAATGTCAAAAGCAATTTTCCTGAACAATATTAGTGCACATTTAAAGGCTACAGCAAAGCTTTAAAATTGCCACCTTCACTTTTAAAAGTTTTGACTTACATAACATATGAATTACACTATAACATGTAATATATTCATTTATGCATGTTTGCTATCCTTGGCTAAAATGGCTAAAAGAATGATTTCTAGGAAAACCTCTCTGTTGCTCAGAATAGGATGCAGCTGAAATAAGGGGTAAATACCGGTATTATTTATTACATTCGTACGTTATTCCATAAGAAATTTTGAATTAGGCCATATTCAAATGATCTGAGGTCTCAAGAGCCAAAACAAACCTTTGATTAAAAAAATACTCTGGATCTTCTGTCATTGCTTAAGACATAAAAAGCTTGAAATGTTGAACCAAAAAGTAGTGGTTTATCAAGGTGGGGAATGGAAGCTGTGGTGCAATGTAGTAGAAGCTGTTCCCATAATTGCTTCGTTAAAAACCAGTTGCTTTGTGTGTCCTAGAGTAATTAAGCAGTTGGAATTTTACATTACACTAGTGAAAATTAACAAAGAGCACATCTGGGTGTCCCATAGGTTTAGTCATTAAAAAGCCCATTATTTTTCAAATTACTTTTTCAATCTTTCAGCCCCCCTAATCCGGAGGTATTTCCCTATAGACAAGTTCCCGTTCTTGTTTTGAATGACTCCTTTAGGAAAGTTAAAAATGTAGCGGATGGTGTGGCCTGCAATGGCTGTTCCTCGCTGCTCAACTCCATTTCAAGACAGACGTGGTTTGGGAGCAGGGACACCACGTTGATACTGGTGCCAAATATTTTTGAGCCTTGTAGCCAAGTCTTAAACAAAAATGTGTCGGAGAAAACAAACAGAATAATACAAAAAAGGGAACGAATGATTCTACTAATCAGAAAATGAATGCATCAAATCACTTAATGTATATCATTTTGATTAGTCTGTCGTTTCTAGAGCCTCCCTTATTGACCACCGTCTCTCGTGAAAAGCATTGCAATTATTGAAAAGCAATACTGTCACTTGACTGTGTTCCACGATTCTAAATCATAATTGAAACGGGTCTCTTGGGGAAAGCTGACATCGAATCGTGACTTCAAAAACGTGGCATTGAAACGTTATTATAATCATTAGGAAATGTGATGTTTTGATTTGGTCCATGGAGAATTCTGTCCATTCCCCTATGAATATTTATTTTATTTAAAATGTACACTAAGAAGGCTGAGAAATACTGAAAGGCTGACATGGAATATTGATGTTGGCCTGGCAAGGGCATTTCAGCTCCCGGGAATACACTCTTCATCACTGTATTATGTGTAGGAAGTGCATCATGTAAATGATTTGGTTAGGTTAGCAAGTCGTTTTCAATATGTAGCAAAATTGTGTCACTCAATACAGTTAGACTCTTTTAAAAAATGTGTTGTCGGTATTGGTCTAGCTTAATATTCTATCAACATATGCGCAGGAAATATCTTAATGCCTGAGGGAAATGGACTTTTGTTAAAATACGTCTAAATCCTGACCTTGACTGTTGCCACCAATTTGTTGAAATGAAACAGACGTCTCCTTTTTAAACCTTTGAAAACCATGCGTTTGAGGGAAGTAAAGCCTGCTGACTCTGAGAGTTATTTTAAATTAAATTCAAAAGAAGAAAACGCCAAGAAATACTGTATAACTTGATGAAAAGACCACTACTACAATATACATGAGTATATTACTTGGTGTATTTTCCCTGTGGTTGAAATTATTGCAAACCTGATGATTGCTGTTAGCGTTTCTCTCCAAAGCAGCTTTCAAAAAACTCTCACACACAAACAACACCCATGAAAAGGCTTCAGACTGAAAATAAACAACAGAAACCCATGGCTGGCATACCAACACTGTTTTTCTCTTCAGGGGCCACTGGTGTTCCAACATCACAGGGATGCTTTGGCAGAGACAAATACATATACATGATCTGCTGTATACATTTGAAGTTGGTTTGCAGCACCGTGTTTCTGTAACAAAAATCCTTCTATTAAATTGTAATGTCATATATAATGATGTCAAATATGAAGGTTGGATCATAATTATTCTTATATTATGAGCAATGTTAAAATTGTACACTTAAGTTATACATTTGAATTTTTATTTTTGGGGCTGAATAGGTCACATTTTATGTCTCATTTACACATTTAACATTAGAATATATTCTGAATTTGATGATCCACAGCCTTACTATCATTTTTATGTGTATATCTGATACACATAGAGCAAGTACATGTATAGTAAACAATAGAACACATCTATCAACATCAAGCTATGTCTTACTTTACAGTATATGTGATTTTCAGTTAGGGTCTTGGTGTAGGGAGCATGGCATAATGCACTCGCACCTCCTCAAAAATCCTCAAAGAGTACAAAAAATAGGGGATGAATTATTTACCGACGTCAGAATATTTCTGGAGGTTTGCAACAGTGGTGGAGAGTAGCCAAGTCTTTCATCCATGTGAGACTCTTGACAGTGGTTGCTGCTCTAAAAGGCAGAGCCCGAGATAAGAGAGCGCTTTGACCAGCCTTGCCTCCCCATGATAAATCTTTATCATTTTAGGTGATGGACTGACCTCTGAGACGGGTGCTGGCCGAGGGGGTCCTCATTAATACAACTTGAAATCCTCTTGGCTTATTCCGTCTATTTTCTTGATGCCTGTGACCTTTCCAGGATTGCTGCTATCAAAATAAACCCTTTTTGAGGCAGAAGAATTGGAGAGGAGTTTGAAAAGCAGATTGCTTGATTCTGTTTGGTCAAAGAAGCCAGAAAAAAAAGGCAGAAAGCTAAAAGGTATCTCTGTGTACTCCTCAGTGCCAGTGACTAATGTGTTATTTGCAATGTCATGTGACACAATGTGCTTTAATTCATTACTTCTATGTTTCTGTTATGTTATTTCCTCTAAGTGTGTGAAATGAAATCTAAAATGGAAATCTTTTCTGCAGACAAAGTACAGACCATATGTGGCATCCTTCAGTGTTTCCATAGACAACAGTTCATCACAACTTCAGAATCACAGAGCAGGTGCACGGTTTAGTGATGTAAGGAAACAAACAATGTTTTGTGATGCTCTGCGATAAACAGTTTTCACATTACTTTGGACTGCACATGGCTACACAGTCAACTTCCTTTAAAAACTCACCAGCAGGCCTCTATGAGAGTTTATTTTTTTATTTGTGCACAATTTAAAAGTCCACCTGTTACAGCGTACAGTTAAAACCGTGTACTTTCAAATGACCCACCAACATACAGTATGGTATACTATTCCTACCCACAGGGCCATTTTACATTCTCAGCTTTTGATCTGTATGAAAGAGGGAAGGGGAGAACTTGAAGGCACAATCTGTATCCAGGCAACCAAAGCATTGTGGTATACAAGACAACATGTGATATACATACAGAGACATAAAGTGTGCAAAAGAATGGTATTATCCGAATGATAATGACCAGTGTTAAGCACCCCTATTCTAGAGAGAACAGTCTGAAGACACTTTTTCCACTATAAAATGACAGTGCTTTTATTAATTCCTTTAGGAAATAGAGGTTTTGTGTCACAATTAAGCCATTGACTCTAATTATAGTATGATTAATAGTATGGTAATTGCGACCCTTTTGTGAAACACATTAACTCGGTCAAAATAAATCATATTGAATAAAAACTCCATGGCCATTGTCAAGGGTGAAAGAACAATTTCTTATGAAAGCTACTATTCATATACTCTAGCATCGTACATATATAATCTAATTTATTTAGTATGATGTGTTTTTAATATAATAAAGATGTATCCTATAAATCATTCTTTTATATTGTACTCTAACATGAATATTGTTTTAAAATATGTGTGTCAGTGAGACTTACCTTCATGATGATCGTATTCGAGGCCCAGATGAAATAATGGTGAGGTTAAACAATATATTTTTAAATAGAATGTCCTCTGTTTGTTCACAGGATACTGGCAAAAAAAAAAAATGTTTAGCTCGACATGTTTAGCAGAGCATTTCAAGCTGAAATGCTTGGCTTTAATTTATGCACATATCATTAGCTGTTGGATGGGGGGAAGAGCCGAGACAAATTGATCTTAAAAGACGCAAAGCAGTGTAGACTGCCCCTTAGACATTTGTTTAGTTGTAGTGTTTATCCCATCACACAGCACCTGTAATGTCTCCCATATGGAGCATAACTGATATGGATTAAACAATTAAGACTATTTTCTCTGCATGACTTCTGGCTGCTCTCCCTGCCTTGAAGAATTGCGTTTCAAATTAAATTGTCCCCAAAGATGAGCCTGTGTTACTTCCCCCAACAATTAAATATGGCGGGTCTTATTATCTATAATTCAAGAAAAAAGGGAGGTGTGGTGACTTGAACTACAATTCAGACCTTGTTTTTTATTTATTTACTGAGAAGATAAGTTTCTTTTTCTGTTTGGTATTTCTTTTGTTTTCCTTTATTCTTTAATGAATCTTGTGAGACCACCGCTTGCTGTTGAGTTTTTTAAAACATTCAGGTCAGGGCGAGGGTCACTTCACTGTCTTGTTGAGAGGAAAACTTTCAGAAGGAATATTTCTTCACATAATTATTTCATAATTACATTTTGACTGCTAAGGGTACACCATGTAAAACACACTCCATCAAGCAGCAGGAATGGAACAGTAGCTCCATCTCAGATCATAACACTTGTGACACGTGTTGCTGCTACACATGAACAGTCACATTTGATGTGAGTGTGAGCAACAGATCGTCGTCTTATTGTACGCCACCGACAACGCTGACAAAGTCATGCGTTTGAAATCTTCTAACAAGGCAAATTGTAAAATTTCATGTGACAAATTTGAATCAACAACCCTGATCAACGGCACTAATATTTTCTTGGCAGATGAATGCGCTTCACATCACAATGCCCCCCCTCCCCTGGCCCCTCCGTGTCATCACATATATGTTAACACATGAATTTTCACAGCATCACCGTGGAGTGGTATGAAAAAAATAGAAGTGTGAATAAAGCTATCTTTTGATAGAGAAAGATTTCAACCCAATTAAGCCATATAAAGACAGTGAGGAAAGGTGTACTAGTTCTATGGTGACTCAAAGATTTGTGACAATACCCCAAAGCAAAGGCTTCAACTGCACAAAGGACACCCCTGTGTGTTGGGGTTAATTGGATGACCCAATCCATCTCAATTAAAGATTTTAAGGCACACATCCCCCCGTGTGTGTGTGGAAATTGAAATCAGCTACAGATGGCTCTTCCTGTGGGGTTGCTCCAAATAATTGCTGGCAGATACCACCGTTGGGGGGGGGGACACATTTGTTCATAGAGTCATAAAATACTTTCAAGTATTTGGGTCAGATTCTGTTGACTTGCACCATGTGTTCATGATGATGCTTAAAATGCTGTAGCTTAGCATTCCACAAACACCATGTTGAATATGGCACTGCTTCGAGTAAGTCATAATGAGAACATTTTTCAAAAATAGTTTTAGGAGGCAGAAGTCCATGAGTGGGTGTGACTCGGGTCCTTAAATCTATCTGTTTATTTTTCCGCTACTCAAAACTTAGGCATAGAGTTTGAGTTGAAGGAGGAGTAAAATTCACATTTACAACTGAATAATGCTAAATTATTTGGGCTTTTTAGCATTGCAATGGAGACGTGGTGCATTTAGATCATGACTAACCTTCCCTTGTATCACATGAAGTAAAAAAAAAAAAAACAGAATTATAAATAGATACATTGATGTTAAGACTGAAAGCACAGCTGGTGGCATTCTAGATAATCATAGTCAACAAATCCAATGAAACGTGCCAGTCCCATCGGTTCCTACTGAAGACGGAAAACTTTCAAAATGTGTCACAGAGATATCCGTGCCCTTTCACTATTCTTTGAAAGAGCACAGATGTTCACAGATCTAAAACAGACTTCACTTAAACAGGAAAAAACAGTGTAGTTGTTAGGAACTACTATCAGTGACAGTTTCAGAGCATTATTGAGTGGTTACAGAACAAAACAATGTATGATAAATCAGATCACTTCACTGGTCCTTCATACCACAAGTTATTATCCAAGTTTTGTGCTTCAATTACCTGCTTATGGGGTAGACAGATTTCATTGTACTCATTATGATCGAGATATCCTCTTAGATATTCTAGGTTTATTTGAAACTATTCATCTGCCTAAAGATGTCTACCATAAGGACTCGATGTGAAGCCATCAAAAGTCATTGAAATGCGATTAGGATAGACAGAGGTATTCAATTAATTCAGCTAAATTAACATGTTCTCTTTCTGGAACAGATTACAGCTGTAGGAACATCTGCTATCGATGTCTTAGTTGTATTTCTGAGTGTGTTTTGTGCTTTTCATCGAAGCGGTTCATAAAATGATGATTGATTGCTTGAATTCATTTATGCTACTTTGGTTAATTATCATCATTATCACAATTAGAGGATACAAAGCTGTTCTTTTTTTGTGATGTGTAATCAATGGAATCCAGACAGTAACCATGTGCAAAATATATCTGTCAAAAGGGACTCATATTGGAGGGTCTTATGGATAAAGACATTTACTCCATTAATAGTCTGCATTAACATTTGCAGATTCTACTGATTACACACATTAGCCACATTTAATACAAATTACAGGTCAAAGATAAAACAAATCTGAAGCCAGGGCTTGTCGTTTGGCAGATTGTAGAGTCAAGTTATGTGACAGGTCAATTTTAAATAGAATATGGTTATGTGTTAAAACCTTAGCTTGTAAACTGCAAACAAAATAATAATTATAATTATATTAATACAAATATGTATTTCAAATAAAACATGGAACACACAGTCACTCCTGCTCGAATATTTGAGAATTGAATTTAAAATACAACAATTGTAAATTAAGATTACATTACATTGCATTAGCTGACGCATTTATCCAAAGCGACTTACAATAAGTGCATTCGACCAAGAAGATACAAACTTGAAGAAAACAGAATCATATAAGTACATCAGGTTTCATAGAGACAAAACATTTCAAGTGCTACTCAACTGGCTTTAGATAAGCCAGTCCTTTATTAGTATACAAGTGCTTTGTTAGTCATTTTATTGCTCGAAGTGGAGTCGAAAGAGATGAGTTTTTAGTCTGCGCCGGAAGATGTGTAGGCTTTCTGCTGTCCTGATTTCAATGGGGAGCTCATTCCACCATTGTGGAGCCAGGATAGCAAACCAACGTGTTTTTGCTGATGGGAACTTGGGTTCCCCTCGCAGTGCGGGTGCAGCGAGCCATTTGGCTGATGCAGAGCGGCGTGCACGTGCTGGGGTGTATGATTTAACCATGTCCTGGATGTAGGCAGGGCCAGATCCATTCACAGCATGGTACGCAAGTACCAGTGTCTTGAAGTGGATTCTAGCAGTTACTGGAAGCCAGTGAAGGGACCAGAGGAGCGGCGTGGTGTGGGAAAATGTTGGAAGGTTGAAGACCAGACGAGCCGCTGCATTCTGGATGAGCTGCAGAGGTCGGATGGCACATGCAGGTAGACCAGCCAGGAGGGAGTTGCAGTAGTCAAGGCGTGAGATGACGAGAGCCTGGACCAGAAGTTGCGTCGCTTTCTGGGTCAGGAGGGGACGCATCCTCCTGATGTTGTAAAGAGTGTATCTGCAGCAGCGGGTTGTAGCAGCGATGTTTGCAGTGAAGGACAGGTTGTTATCTAGGGTCACACCCAGATTCCTTGCAGTCTGAGTCGGGAAAACAACAGAGGGGCCGATGTTGATTGTTAGGTCAAGAGTGGGACAATCTTTTCCAGGAAGAAAAAGCATTTCAGTCTTGTCAAGGTTGAGCTTGAGGTGGTGAGCAGACATCCACTGAGAGATGTCCGCTAGACAAGCAGAGATGCGTGCGACGACCTGGGTCTCTGAATGGGGAAAAGACAGAATGAATTGGGTGTCATCAGCATAGCAGTGGTATGAAAAACCATGCGGGCTAATGACTGATCCGAGCGAGTTTGTGTACAGAGAGAAGAGGAGGGGACCAAGGACAGAGCCCTGAGGGACCCCTGTAGTTAATTGGCAAGGGTCAGACTCGGACCCTCTCCAAGTTTTCCTGTAGGTGCGGTCTTTGAGGTATGAGGTGAGGAGGGAAAGTGCAGAGCCTGAAACTCCAAGTTCTTGGAGAGTGTGAAGGAGGATCTGATGATTCACCGTGTCGAATGCAGCAGACAGGTCCAGAAGGATGATGACAGAGGAGAGGGAGGCTGCTTTAGCAGTGTGCAGTTCCTCAGAGACAGCAAGGAGAGCAGTTTCTGTGGAGTGACCTGCCTTGAAACCAGACTGGTGCGGATCTCGAAGGTTGTTCTGATGGAGATAACAGGAGAGTTGTTTAAAGACAGCGCGTTCAAGTGTTTTAGACAGGAACGGGAGGAGAGAGACAGGCCTGTAGTTTATAACATCGGACGGGTTGAGAGTGGGTTTCTTTAGGAGAGGGTTTACTCTTGCCTCCTTGAGACTGTTTGGAAAGTGACCAGAAGTTAGAGAAGTGTTGATGAAATGGGTGAGAAACGGTAGAATATCAGGAGCGATAGTCTGAAGGAGGTTTGAGGAGATAGGGTCCAGAGGACAGGTGGTAGAACGGGCAGAGGTAACGAGGGTAAGAACCTCACTTGGAGAGAGAGGGGAAAAGGAGGTTAGTGTGTGGGTGAACGGTGGGTCTGGTGACCAGTGGTGACTAATGGTGAGTCGGAAAAAGAAGAGCGAATATCATCAACCTTTTTTTCAAAGTAGTTAACAAAGTCGCTTGGAAGAAGGGAGGAGGGGGAAGGGGCTTTGGGGGGTTTGAGGAGGATGGAGAAGATAGAAAATAGTTTTTTGGGATTGGAATAGGAAGAATGGATCTTATCTTGAAAGAAAGTGCTTTTTGCCTGAGAGATTGAAGATGAGAAAGAAGAGAGGAGATATTGATAGGTTAGGAGGTTGTCAGGGTGTTTGGATTTCCACCATTTGCGCTCAGCTGCCCGAAGGATGGTTCTATTAGCACGCAGTGCGTCATTTAGCCAGGGAGCAGGAGGGATAAATAATAAGATAACTTAAGTATTGCTATTTAAGTATACCTCTGATTATATGTAACTTTCTATCATAAGTACAATTTTGAGAACACCTAAATAAGTGTTTTGCAAGTTAACCTTTTCTAGAAAATATGAATACAATTGTTATTTGTGTTTTCCATCTAAACAAAAAAACTATCAAATAGTCATTTAAGCACTATTGGGATTATTGCTCATCTAATCCTCGTAATCACTTGTATAACCATTAGTGTTGGGGATAAATCTTAACCCATCCATGACACCTTAAACCTTAAATCTTACCTTTTAAAAATCTATATGTAAGCCAGAACAATTAGCCCACACAAAGTACCATTAAAGTTGATGGATGCTTTGGGTAAAGTGTCTAAATATTTTACTTATTCAATCTGACAGATTTCCACCACTCATTCAAATCATTCTAATGTCCCAATTATCAGCCAAGTGCAAGGATATTAGAAATAACGGGTAAAATGCAGACATAGCAATGACACACATGTTAAAGCGAATGCATGTGTGCACCATACACTACACACAGATAGACATTCTCACCTTCGCCCACTCCCACCTCACAATGGCCATCTCAATCGTCTGTGTTGACACCTATGGAATTGATTTCCCATGGCAGCACGGTCAATCTATTGCCACAAACATTGGGCTGCAGTCACGTCATGTTGACACAGAACACAATCACTTCTGCTTGTCTGCATTGTTCCTGTGGCACAATAAAAAAAGACAAGGACTAGAGGATGTCCGGTGGGATGCAACGCATCGTCTCTGAAATTCAATGTTAACCTCATTTTATCATTAGTACTGAGACGTTTTCGTCTGCACAACAGACAGGGAGAGAAGCAGTTCTATAATCAAAGGCTTTTGCTTCCCGAAATACACGCACACACACACACACACACGCACACGCAAGCATGCACACACACACACACACACACACACACACACACACACACACACACACACACACACACACACACACACACACACACACACACACACACACACACACACTCTAGCACATATCAACAGAGATTGAACAATCCCGCTGGGGAGGCTTTGAAGCAGGGGTGGGGAACCTCCGGCCCCCGGGCCGTATACGGCCCGCGAGACCATTTGGTACGGCCCTCGAGGTAATTTATAAACACACGCAAAAAATAAAAAAATTAAAGAAATCTAGACCGCAAAAGAATTAAACAAGCGAGTGTCTGTTTTTCCTGGCCAAGGTCAGGGTCCTTGAACACAACACGAGCCTAACACGTGGTATATGTCTCGTCTGACAGGGGTGCAGTTCTGACGGAGAGCACCAGAACACCGCTCCGGCACTTAAAAAAGTGCATTACCCACAAGGAGCCGTACACATGCCGCAGTTTTTGCGTGGCTGTGTCTTTAGTTGTAAGCCCAGTGGCGATCTGTTCATCTGTTATACTGATCATACAGTCAATAACTTTGTTGTTATTAGCACCTGGTTAGCTAGCTATGCTAACGAATATAAGAAGCTTTCTCTCCAACCAGTGAGGTAAAGGCACATCTTTGTTCACTCTGTACAACAAATCACCTCTGGCTGGAAGAGAACTCTCTGCTCCATAGTTTCTCTAGAAATAAAACCACCTTGTACATTTTACTCACACATAATCTGTTTCATATTTAATACTCCATAATTCCATATATTTTGAATATATATATATTTGTATATTTGTATATATATATATATATATATATATATAATATCTGTATGTATATTTTGTATTTTGACATGTATATTTTATATTTTATTTTATATTTTATTTTATTTTATTTCTATTCTTGTATATTTTGTTTTATTGTAAAATGCCTTTTATGCTGCTGTAACAAAAACAATTTCCCAATTTGGGATCAATAAAGTACGATCTATCTATCTATCTATCTTTATATGATCATTATAGTTATAAAAAAATAAGAGAATAAAGTAAACAGGTATAAAATTATATATGACAGTAAAAAAAAGTTGTTATTAATAAACAAGAATACAGTTTGAAAGGGGAGTGATTTGTAAAATATCCATAAAGAAAAAGAAAATCTGTTTACAGTTCTGTTTCATATGGCTGTTGAGAGATGTATCCATAGATCTCTTAATTTAGCTCTCAAAGTGCACCAGATTGATGCTTTTAACTTCAACATTTTAAAAAAATATTCCCGGGGGAGCATGCCCCCGGACCCCCCTAGAGGAGGTTAGATCATGTCCACATGGATAGGAAAACTAAATACATTTGCACACATGTTGTGTCCATATCTTTCTGTTTTGGTGGTCATGCCACAACCGTGCACGTGCATGAATACGCGAGTCATGGTAAGATATCTGGATTAAGAGGTTGCTTTTTCTTTGCACAGCATGAAAGAAAGGCGAAAAGAATGGGCTGTGATTTTAGTATTTTTAAGCAGAGGTCAATAATTTGTACGGCCCTCGGAGGATGTTGAAAAAATTGAAATGGCCCTTGAGAGGAAAAAGGTTCCCCACCCCTGCTTTAAAGACTTAAGTAGGTGAGTGTTGTTGAACTTATGACACAACCAAAAGACACCATATGAGAGATATAAAGTGGCTACAAATAAATCGCCCTGTTTACACTTTTTGGTCAACATGGTGACAGACTAAATTCACCCACTCAAATGTCAATGCAATCACTGAATTTATTCTCAGGTTAGAATCTATTATTAGCTGGGGAACATAATACAATCTGTTTCAGGGTGAAAGGTATTTACATCCAAAACAGTTGTCGAGGAAACAAATGCCTCATCGAAGATGCCGCGACACGAAATCAATTGACCTCACTGGTGGGTGAGAAATTAATTCCAAAGGGGGAAATGTATTAATGGTGGTCATGCTTGTCCAATTCTAATGGCCTGGCTGTGCAAATATCTGATGCATACCTGCATTTAGCAATCAGTTAGCACCTGGACACCAATGTTGATTTTGTAATTACAAGACTTTTAATCAGATTTTAATCACAGCCCTGAAAGGCATGTTTACATAATTATTTGTCTTTGCTTTGACACTGGTCATATTTGCACTGTCTCCATGGCTCTTCTCTGGAAGAATTTGAAATGTCTTGCAATTTTATTTCTTAGAGAAAACATGCTGGCTCTCTGCCTTGTGTGTAGCATAGATGCTGTGACAAAATGTAAGAAAATATATATCATAGCAGGAAACATTCAGCCGAAACCTTTCAATTTGTTTTATCCAACAGTGTGTTGTAGCCATACGATACGATACGATACAATACGATAATACTTTAATGGTCAGATCAAGTCTGAAATTTGACTTGCATCACAGCAGCTCCATTTGTAACATCAACATAGACAAATATCAAGAAACTATATGAATAACAAACAACAAACATTTAACATAACAGCACAATCACTGAGAGAAAACATTTTCAATGACCCTTTAGCGTGCATTTGATCTGGGATTTAGCTCTGTATTTACTGTGAGGATTGACTGATGCACAAAGGAGTGAACTTCCTTGTTTCCATAATTTTGTCTGTCCTGCATTGATATTTGCCAACCAATCAAATGTAACAGTCTAGACTTTTTCTATGTATTCTCATTCAGGGAACTTCACTGCTCAACATTGTGTCATTGTGCAAAACACACAGCTTTCTGTATAAAAGTTAAACCATAACTTTGAGTTTAATGGATTGTTCTTCCTACAAGCAAATTTACAGAAAACGTGCCGAAATGTATGTCGTTCTAAATTCTCCCTAATATTGATTTTCCATTCACTTAAGGTGTGGACTATTGATATTTTGTTACAACAAGAGATGCAGCAATTATTAATGAAGACATGTCCAGCAGGTAATTACAACACTAATTTGGTTATGGTAGACTGGTCAAGTATCTGATTTCTCCATTGAACCGATTTGTTTAACCTAATTACCCGTTTGGATGGGGAGCGACTCTGCTAACAGTTTCAGATCATAAGGTCCCTACCACAGGCTCCTTAAACAGCAGTAATCAGTGCACTGGCATTAGCAATAAACATTTTCTGGCAGAACGTTGACTGCGGAGCGATATGCAAGGTTTTTCACTAATATGTATATTGATTCAGTGGCTAATCACAGTGGTCAGTGATAAAATATATTCCACTGTTCTGTTTTCGGTAGAACATTCACTGACAAATAGAGATATTTGCATTTATCTGCAAAACTGCAAGAGCTCTAGGCAAAACGAGCCAAAGCCATTTAGTTGTCTGCTACTCATGTTAATGTGGATAAATGACAAAGAAACAAAGTTTGGCTGCACGCAATTGTCTGGGAGTCACAAGGCTAATCAACCATTGTCTGCCAAAGCCAGACACGACTGTAATAGTGTTTGAGTTTGTATCTCTTTTTCCAGAAACATATCTAGTTAAACCATTTTGCATCCACGCTTCAATCAATATTCTGTCATTGATTATGTTGTTTATTTAATCTAATGCTTAAGATTTGAAAATGAAATCCAATGGAATTTTAAATCAATCTTGTGCAGTGGGATTCTTCTCTGTATGCAGAGCGAGATCTGCAAGCAGGGACATGTTCAGAGCTACACCAACATTTGACATACTCTATACCAGTCAACCTTTGCATTTAAGGTTTGTTATTATGGATCGGCCTTTCCACCATATTCAAATTACCAAAGTATCACAAGGAATGGTTCCTTTGTAGTGTGGACTCGTACAGTATGTCACACAAAACTACATTCTGCAACTTGCACAGGCAATAAAATAAAGTTGTTGATCTTCATTCAAATGCTTTACTTTATTTGAAACACATAGAAAGAACATCAAAGGTGAATGTAAACAAAGTATAGCAGTTAATACATGCAGCACTGACTAAAGCTTAGACATTGTTACATTATGTACTCTGGCAGAGTACACATTATTTCACTGAAGATGCAATATATCATGTCAAAGGAACAATAACCTAAAGACCTTGTGGAGGATATGAAATGTGCTCTAAAATTGGCTCCATCACATTGGCTATGACCTTTACTGCCCTTCATTAGCATCTAGTAAGATTTGCAATAATAGTGGAATTTGTCCACAGGTACTGTAACCTTCTCTCCATTCTCTCATAACCCTGATGTTATCTATATAATGATATGTTTACAAGGCATGATAATTAGAGTCAAGCTGTGTTATGCAGAATTTATAAAGAGTAGAATAATAGTTACACTGCTTGATCTTCTGTTTATTGGTTTGGGTGTAAAATATTCCCCAATTCTGGTCAGCAGTTCATTCCAACACCTTCAAATGCTGAGAAGTTGGAAACTATAGGGGGGGGGAGTGGGATGAAATGTTTACTTCAACACTTTTGAGAAGCAGAAATACAAGTTCATGGTGATGTAATTATTACCTCTGTAGCACTGATCAACAACCTCATGAACCCCTGCAGATATACAGCAATCACTGGAGCAGGATACATTTTTACTTAGCATGCTTGGCTAGTGGCTAGTTAGCATAGGTGCCGCCTTTCCTGACAGTTCTGACAGCACGGTAACACTTTGCAATAAGTGAGTTATATAGTTGAGTAATAAGCCTCACCAGTTTAGGCTGAGGACAGTACTGCACTGTCTTTCTTCCCTCCTCAGACACACATAGAAAAACACACACACACACACACACCCACACAAACTTCAACATGCCAGTTTCTCCATGCCTACCACCTAATTAAGGCCAGTCCTTGCCGTTTCAGACAGAACTGCATTCCCCATCTCCTTCAAGGCGGTCCAGTATAGCTGTATTTCAGAGCCTGCTGTTAGCTGTGGTGCCATATTTCTAGGGGTGAGCACCTGCATGTTTGACATCTTGTACCGTTTGATACAACTTCTCTAAAATAGCTGAAGAAGTCTGCTAGTTTATAAAAAAGATGTAACATGGCACCAAATCAGACAGAGTACAGCACTCTGTTGAAACACAGTTTGCAATCACACATGCCTCCTACATGGGCATGTACTATTTTAAAGCTGTAGTGTAGAATGATGGTCAACGACCAATACAAACTGCATTGTAGTAACAATAATAAAACACATAATATGCTTGCTTATCAGGTGTTTACACAGATGGCATAATGTCCATTCTTTTCCAGTGGACTGTGGCTGTTTGATATGCACATCTTCTTCCATTCAAATGCGCCAGCTTCACTGATCGGCCTAATTAACATATTAATTGTTTACTTGTGTCCTCACTCTGGTTTCCAGGGTGTTGCCTAAGATATGAGGCATGTTTCTGGGCACACGTACACCTCTTGGTCTGTTTGAGTGGTGTGTGTGTGTGTGTGTGTGTGTGTGACCAAGAGTGTGTTGGCGCACGCATGTTTATACACAACGTTGTTCTTGTCTGCAGCCGCCAGTACACGTGCGTGTGCATGAGGGTGTGTAATCAGAGCCGCTTTGGAACTTTACAAGAAGTCATTAACAGTCAAGACTATTGTGCAGGCACCGTGATTTCAAAGGTGTTCCACAACAGCTTGTGCGGCAAGGGCTGATTGAACCAGAGCACTTGAAAGGGGGAGAGAGACGTCAGGTTCGCAGCATCCTGTCGCGGCCCATCTGCCTCTCTCTCTGCTCCTGCCGTCACTCTCCTTTGTGAGGAGGAAGGGGTTTGAACATCAAAGAGCAGCCGGGCTACCTTGGAGACAGAAACAATTAGTAAGGGATCTGGTGAAAGGTGGCATAGAGGAGAACCCCGTTCCATGATACTCAAAAACTATATCCGGGCATTGCTGGTAAGAAAGGGCAGAACTGTTTTCCAAAGATGGTATAACAGAGTAAGGCATTGTGTATGTACTACACATTTCTACAAGGCCAACATATTGTAAGCTACAAAGAGTATACAGCCTAATACATTTGTATTAAATGCACCTCATTTTGTGATTCTGTGAAATAAAAAAATGTCTCTCATCCTGCCTATTATGATATTTTACAATACAAACCACGACAGCCTAGATGAGACAACCGTCAGATAACACCTCTGGCTGTGATAAGTATATTCTCATTAACACTTGTATCCCGTAATATCTGTACAGCAGCCCGGCTTGAGTCCAGAGCAAATCTCAGAGGGACGATGCCTCATATAGAATACCCTTGAGCTGTTTCACAGCTATCTGAAAATCTCCTAGATGTCTTTGCTGGCTCGCTTAACAACTCCACCTACTTTCACCCCGGCTTGCATTTCATTATGAATGTGAAGTTAGGGATGGCTAAGTTGCTGTTTAATAATGCATTTGTCATCTGTGTCCGGGCAGCTAAAGGGGTTAGACCAAACAAACAAAAAACTAGGTCAATATCACCTGGTTCTCTATATGGAGGTCGAGAAAGGAGGATTAAGGAGAACACATTTACTCATGTGGGATAAATAAAAGATTAATTTTCACCTTAGTAGCAAGTGCAGCTGACAGCGCTTATATACACTAGTTATTAATAGTGGCAGAAAATGATAGTTAACACATCTTAAAGGTGTCCGAATTGTAAATACTCTAGTTGTAACACAATGCATGTTAAGTGCCTCACCTTTACAGCATATTTATAAATACAAATATGTGGTTAACACGTACATTAAAAAAAATGGGTAGCATCCCATGGAGTGAGTTAACAAAGCCAACAGATATGGGGATGCAAAAAGAAGACAAGAGAAGATTGGTATACATAATCAATTTTGCCAGGAAATGAGAAAAACATATTAAAAAGACAGAGCCTGAATAATTAAATTCAATTATCAGCCGAGTGAAAAAAAAAAGTAATAATAGACCGGAGAGCAATAATTGCAGTCTTCTTCACAGTGCATTTTCATCACATAATAATGTATTGTCCTACATGTTCTAACTGCTCTAACCACTACTAGACACAGCAAAGATCAATGTGTGGACTGATAGATTTAAGTGTGACATTAAATAGATGCATTAAATGTGATTGGATATATCAATCCATCAGTTGAATGCTACTTAATCTCCGTCGAGGACACACACCACATGACGGACGTGTGTGTGTGTGTGTGTGTGTGTGTGTGTGTGTGTGTGTGTGTGTGTGTGTGTGTGTGGTGTGTGTGTGTGTGTGTGTGTGTGTGTGTGTGTGTGTGTGTGTGTGTGTGTGTGTGTGTGTGTGTGTGTGTGTGTGTGTGTGTGTGTGTGTGTGTGTGTGTGTGTGTGTGTGTACTGTATATACATGGATATACACATACATCCCTTATCTGAAAAATGCTGCTTGATTTTTTTTTATTATTCTCAGTCAAATTTACAATGTGTCTTGCTGAAAGTGATATAAGACACTTAATATATTGTCCCCAGTCGATGTGATTAATGTGCAGGATGTATGATGTCAGAGCTCATTTTACTTTATGAAGAGAAGCGCTTTTATGTGCAGGGATGTGGGTGGACAGCAGCTGGACATTTTTCTCATGACATTTTGAGGAGCTTGAGAAGTTCCTTTCTCTACGTGGTATAAAGATGGGAGTTATTCTTTCAAGGTTACTGCTCTTATAATTCCACCTATTTCAATGCTGGTTAGAGGACGAGACACACAGACAGAAATTCAGACGGACATCAGCTGACCGCCGAGCTCTGAAGACCTGTAGGCATGTGAACAGCAGAGGCGGTATCAATCCCTGGAATGAGGCCGATGACCGATTCCAATTCAGGGCCACATCAAAGAGGGTGAATGCAGCAGCACTAACAGGGATGCTGGGGGTCAGGGACACTGGCTGAGGGATTTAGTCATTTCAGGGCTTATGTGAAGCACCATGGAGAGCAGCCATAAAAGCACAATGTCACTTTGTGACCTGCAGTTGGAGGGATACAAACCTGGAGCGATGGGAGCTGGATGGGAGCTGGATGGGAGCGTTGCACTGTTTTGACACACTCAAACATGAACAGGGTTACTGAATTGTGTGCACAGACCCACACAAAGATCGAAACTAAAGAAGGAGACTACTCTGTCTCCTATTTTTCTGCTTCTCGCTCACTTACTCCATCACTTTTTTCTGTCATCCTTTTTCCACATCTTATCCTTTCTCTCTCTCATAGACACAGACACATGCAAGCAGAGACATATATCTGTCTGTGTGCATAAATCTAGAGCAGCAATTTCTAAGGATGATGATAGTAAATGACAATGGTAATTTTTGACAGTCAATTTGCCACCGATGTCCAGTAAATTCACCACCGTTTTTTTTGCTTTAATGCAGCGCTGCATGACAGCCATATATCGTCTACTTCTGTGACATTTACTGGGTGCAACGACACTCATAGGAAACATTCAGATCGGTCTCATCCGCATGCGGCGCTCCAAACATCCATCAGGGAATAGTTTCGCTGCTTTTAGGGGCAATAAAGCTCATCAGGCGCTGTTTCCTTGTCAGAGTAGACCTTGTCCTTCGATAGTATTTTATTTTCTCTATGGGTAATCAAGAAAAGCTTGTATGGCCGTTGAATGAATTTATCAAAAGTTATGTTTGCTTAACAATGAGCTGCATGAACGGGATAGGTACCACAGCTGTCAGAGACATTGTTTTATGAGACGAAGAAGGGAAATGGGGAAGGACATAAGAAACATCCATAAAACCCTTTTTGCTGTCTAAAACCTCTCATTTTTCTCACAATCCTGGGATGCTTATTAAATAATTACTTACACTACGCAGTCATTATGCTCTTGTGTATCTCCCAAAGTCGATCGTTAGGTTTAAATCAAGAGGAAACCCGTCACAAATTTGAACCCTATCTTCCCTTCTCCTTCCTCTTTGTAAGCATACTGTCCACATCAGCGTTAATGAGTGCCGGCTACTGTTGCTAGCAGCTCTAACACTCTCATCCACTTGTTATGCAGTAATGAATCAAACTCTCTTATGAGTGCACTGTAGCATGCTGAGGACAAACCAGGGAATCTACTTAGAGGCACATCTCAGTTGGGTGGATCATAATGTCAGCCCAGTCTGTAAGCAGACACAATTTGTGTTCTTCTCCTCACATCTGCACATCTGTAGTCCTTAAGCGTTGTGCCTGATGGATTACTGATTTTTCTAGAGTTTTTAGGCAACATGACTAATTTAATTATTAATGCACAAAGTTAGAGGCCCCCACATAGCAATGCTGCCCCCCAGTGCTTGCAGCATCTGACATCCAGCATCAAATAAATGGGATTTGTGGTTTGTCCTTTAAAATAAAGCCACCACTTTCCCGTATAGCTCGCATTTGAATTCTAAACAAAGTGACATGATTTGTTTGTACCTTTTACATAATGCAACAGAGACATTCAACTTGTGCTTGCACTCTACAGAGTCCAGGGAGAAATAAAGGAGTAAGACGGTGTCATTGCCTGAGTCAGCGTGGCTGGGATTTTGCAGCTTTGGATGTGTAGCTGGCACCTTTCCAGAAGCATGCCATCCTTTCCATTCTTCGAAGTGCTTTTATATTACTAGCACTCTTGGCAGGCAAGCCTCTCTGGCGGTTAAGGATGAAGCGCCTCCCGGACTGACGATGATTACGATGGCTATAACATAAAAACTGTTATTGGCCTTGTTTGGTGATGGTTATTACAAGTGTATCAAAAAACCACACATACATCTCAATCCACCCCACTTCTTCTGGGCTGTAGCTGTATACTGTATAGGCACTAATGAATAGGTGATTTTAGTGATTCGACATGTGTCATAATCATAAATATTAAATGGCTCACTGCCCTTGGTTACCTTTGCTGCCAGCAAGAGCATTTGTCATGTATATCGTAGCTGTTTAGCTTTTTACTTATTGACAGAGGTGACAGTAGGGGATATTTCAAAGAGAAACACCTCCAAGGTCTTCAGATCGCCATGGTGAAATAGTCCTTTGTAGCGCTACTTTGGATATGTATCTGTTGAGGGCTTAACCTTTCTAGTGCAGGCAGGTTGTTATTGAGCTGGTGGACGACCACAATTGACAAAAATAACAGACCCAGAAATAAAGACTGATTCAATAACAGATTGACTTGTGAAACATGTAGATTCCCCAAGATTATTTAATTTGTTAATTAGTTAATTATTATTTAATTTGTGTTTATGTTTTGTAATTATTGGCTTATAATCATCTGTTTTAAAGGATCCAATTTACTGGAACCAATATTGGAAGCAAGAGTGTGTAACTTTTTTGTTATATGTATATGACTGTATTCTTTAGATTCTGTGCAGCAATGCTATTGATGTTCTGTACTTGTACAATCAAAATGTTGAGCAGTCAGTTTTTAATTGTCAATAGCCTAAAGCTGATGGGCGGCTGTAAGCCAGCTGTGAGTATTTTGGAGTTTGAACGTGGACAACTATCTGCTTTTCTGAAGATATGAGCTGTTGGTGAGGTAGTTTTGCTCACCAGAAGAGAGTCATTTACTTGGCAGCTGAAGGTGTTAACATGATCAAGGAAACGAGTGTTAAGGAGGGTGTTGGTGGAAAAAATAGCATATGTGTTGAGCAAATCTCCTAAAGCCTAAAAATATATATCGACACAATGGTTTACTATCATTGCATAACTACTGGGCAAATAACTTTACTTATGTTTGTTCAGAAAGTTTCTTTTTTATGGGCAGCTAAATGATTTTCACATGAAAGCCAATACTTACTCTTTCCTTTACACAATAAGCCTATACTTCTGAGCCAAGAACGAGGCTGAGAGATGAACTCAATTTAGAAAGAATGAAGAAAATGGAGTTGTATGGCATTGCAGTGCAACGATTCACTTAGTTGTGGGGAATGTTCTTTCCTCATTAGGTTGCAAGGATTCCCCGTCCAATGGATGATACTTTTTCTTTTGTCACAATAACGCCTCTAAAACTATGCATTGTTTGCTTTAGATCTCGGACAATAAGTAGCAGTATACACACTCCCCCACATTTCTCACGGATGCGAGGCCTGAGCTGTAAAATGGCCAGATTGATAGAGCAATGTTCAATTCCTCCCCAGAGTTGGAAGGGCAAACTCCTGTGGCGCTCCTGTATCAAGCAAGCGCTCCCTGTGAATCGGCACTGGAGATAAACTTTTCCCAGACAACAATGCCTCATCAGTGGCAGCAGCAGTGGGGCTCTCTTTTATTACCAGAGCTCCAATGTTGGACAATTAACGGCTCACTGTGGTCCCTAGCAAAAAAACACTAGAATAGCCAGGTAAGCATGGTCTCTCTCTTTTACTTTTCCCCTGCTTGCCCAAGCCCCACATTCCCACCACACCTCCTATCCCCAAACCTCAAACCCCAGGCCTCGCTACAATGCATCTCCCATTGCGCTCTGTTCTATAAATTGCCAACAGCACGAGAAGGCAGATACAAATAAAGGTGATTTAGCCCAAAGAGATGCTGAGCGATTGCTCTCATTAGTCCAGAGTGGAGACCAAAGTCGAGATTTAACTGAGAGGGATTCCTGGCCATTAGCACACTGGCAGCGGCTGTATTGATAGGTTTTTAATAAGACGCTACATTAATGGCTATCATGAGTGAGTGGGTTTATGGTAATGGGAAAAGGCAGAGGAGGGGAGAGGAGGTCTCAAATGTGTTTTCTGTCAAATTCAGCCACAGCCATGGCCACTGCTGCCAGCTGTACAACACAAAGTCTCTCTGTGGTCTTCATATAGCAAACACGCCTTTTCTTTTAGCGGTGAATTGAGTGACGCGGATGTGGAGAGGGTGGTGTCAGTGATGAACGACGCCAGAGGGATGTCTCCTGTGTGCGCAGAAGTCTTCATTTCCTCCTATTAATCAGTTGGACTAATTCTCTCCTTGTTCCATTTTTAACCCTACAGTGTCACTGCCTCCAGTTGCTCTAATTGAAATATTAGCAACCGGTTAAGTAAATGAAGACAATTTAATCAGTCCCTTTCTCAGGTCTTTCTTTTTTTTTGCCTTTTCCCCATGCGACGTTGTGATCTTTCGATTAAAGAGAGAAGTTGAGAGATCAATTTACACTTTTTTTTTTTAACTAAGCTGAGAACTATATTGTCTCAGAGCCTTAAGAAGCTGAGATCAACCTTGTTTGAGTGTGAACCTTGCCAAAGGGTGTCAAATAGTGCCAAGAAATGTTTCCCACTCTGTTGGTTTTGCCTGTCTCTAGTGTCGATCCAGAAGGATTAGTAGGCTCTGAAGCGCTATAGCCAGCAACATGGCTCTCCAATGAAATCCACATGGGGAGTCCTTTTCTTCTAGAAGGAAAATTTGATTTATTGAACTTTCTAAAAACTCGAAAAACACCAGTGAGAGGAATACAATTGAGTTCCAAATGAGCTATAAGATCAGATTCAGTAAGGAAAACAAAACTGTCAGAAGCATTTGTATCGTCAGCATAGGATACTTTTTCACAAATAATTATTTATTTTCTAATCTGCACTTGCCATAAATAAGACATTAGATCTAACGTTCAGTAGTGATATATTAGCTATTCAGATTGCAGAAGAAGTATTTAGTTAGATACGGATAGCATTTGCTAACTGAAGACTGAAGTCCTACCCTACAGTACTTTGCTGAGATTTCATTCATTTAATCAAATATGTGGTACTACATTCTGCTTTGAGACTTCAAAATATGAGTGAGAGAAAAAAGGAACAGGAGTAGGTTGGGTCAGGTCTCACGTTTACAGTATAGCACGTTCACTGACAGTCACCCTTCCCTTCGCAGTGCTTGACCAAAGCTCTGCTTAGTCCCACTCACTGAACAAAAACAGCCTAACGTTCAGTTCAGTTCACCATTTGCATGATGTCCTTTTTGTTGTTCTGTTTATGTTTTTAATGTTTCATGTGGAACCTACTTGAGCAGGTCTCCCTTGAAAAAGAGATCAATGATCTCAATGGGATACAACCTGGATAAATAAAGGTTTGAAATGAAATGAAATGAACCATTCAGTGGACTAACAATGGTCGTCTGTAAAAGATAATCCAGTGAGGTGAGATTTTTGAGATAGTTTGAAGAATTTACTTAAATCACTCACTCAATGGGTTCCTGCACATTTCCTTGCAACTGACTGAGAGCTTAACTGAACATTGAAATGAAAGTGTATTTTCAGGAAGTGATTCCCTAAAAGATTTCTGCTTTGAGCGAAATGCTCCCAAACGACACAACGATGCTCAATGAGGAAACATATTGACAGTAACCCTTATATGCTAAATGAAACACTAGTAATTACAGAAGTGAACTGTTTCCATTGACAAGGTGGGCAGTTAGTAGAGTTACTTATCAATATTCAAATCAATACTCTACTGATGTAGTGGAGTTGAACTAAAAGATACTGATTCTGTGTAATTCAGGATGGTCCGTTATTACTTACCTACCTGTACTACAAACAGATTTCAGATGTAATGCATTTAGGTTTATAGTCACTGGAAGGATAGAAACAATCGTAGTGTTTCATTTCCAAAATGAGATGGACTTTTGAAAAGTCCCCTTTCGCCCTCACAAAATGATTGGTTTACCCAATTGTATAATATCGGGTTTTTTTTACTTTCTCCAAAGATAAACAACGTATTTATTTAAATAATAATTGTATTAAGGTATTATTGTACACCTGTTTCATTTTGATCCAAAAGAGAGATAAATACAAATAATTGCTTCTGTGCAAACAAGGCATGACTTGATTTATAATAGAAAGCCTTCATTCTATCAGAATGTTGTCAGGGGAGGGAGTTTCAAACATTATTTCACAATCTATTGTTTAGGCATTTAGGCATACCAATTAACAGCTGAAGTCTTCACCTCATCCTGGAACTCCATAAAAAATCTGTGTATCGAAATGTCATGACCAAGGTTTTGGCACTAGTTCTTGATGTGACATGTGAATTTAAATAAACTTATCCCTCAGATTCCCTCAAAGAAAACTTTGAGGGAATCTGAGGGAAACCCATCCCCACGGCCTATTTCATTTCAGTTGTAATTACATTCATAGACACATTAGTTTTCTTTCAAAATGACTGCAAAGATTTTGTGATAAGATTTTCTTTCATCGTTACTTTCCTAATTCTTCCCCACCAGCTCTCTGTCACTGCCTTGGTGCTTGGTGTCATAAGCAATAATACATTTCATTTTGCCGTTATAATCCTGATGGGAAAGGCATGTTTCAAAGGCTAATCACCTGATACAGCTGACAGGTAGAGGATAAGTTGTAATGATGTGTGAGAAAAGGGTTAATGAATATGTAAAAGTGTATTTTGACAATTTGACACGAAAACATGGTGTCAGCTATCATAATAGTGAATCTTACAGCTTTACATGCAACTATTGTGACTGAAGTAACAATAGGGGTGCTGCGGGACTGTCTGCGTGCGCATCTCTCCCAGATGAGCTGAACAGTTTTTTTGCTCGCTTCGAGAGCAGCCAGGCTGGGGGTGTAGAGAACGATCAGGAGCCCTGCCCTTTTGTTTTAAACAGGGCAGATGTATGTAAATCCTTTAAAAGGGTTAACCCACACAAGGCTCCTGGACCTGATGGCATCCCTGGCCGTGTTCTGAGGGTGTGTGCCGTTCAGCTGGCAGAGGTGTTTACAGACATCTTCAACAGGTCCCTGCTGCAGTCTGTAGTCCCCACATGCTTCAAACACTCCACTATCGTTCCTGTCCCCAAAAAAACAATAATCACCAGCCTCAATGACTACCGCCCAGTAGCACTCACCTCCATCATAATGAACTGCTTTGAGCAGTTAGTCAAATCATTCATCACCTCCTCCCTCCCTGACTCTCTGGACCCCCTGCAGTTTGCCTACAGAGCAAACAGGTCCACAGACGACGCCATAGCCCTCACCCTCCACACTGCCCTCTCACACCTGGACCAGAGGAACACATATGTGAGAATGCTGTTCATTGATTACAGTTCAGCCTTCAATACCATTATGCCCTCCAAGCTGGCCATCAAGCTCAGAGACCTCGGGCTCAACAGCGCCCTCTGTGACTGGATCCTGAACTTCCTGACCGGCAGACCCCAGGCAGTGCGGGTGGGAAACATCACATCCTCCACCCTGATCCTCAACAGCGGTGCCCCTCAAGGCTGCGTGCTCAGCCCTCTCCTCTACTCCCTGTTCACCCACGACTGCGTGGCCATACACAGCTCCAACACCATCGTGAAGTTTGCTGACGACACGACCGTCATCGGCCAGATCACAGACGATGATGAGACGGCGTAAGGAGAGGAGGTCGAAAACCTGACATCTTGGTGCCAGATAACAACCTCCATCTCAACGTCAGCAAAACAAAGGAGCTGATTGTTGTACAGGAAGCAGCAGAGAGAGGGACACGCCCCCATCGCCATCAATGGGACTACGGTGGAGAGAGTCAGCAGCTTCAGGTTCCTCGGTGTCCACATCACTGAGGACCTGACATGGACTCTTCACACCACCACCATCACCAAGAAAGCTCGACAGCGGCTCTTCTTCCTCCGCAGGCTGAGGAGGTTCAACATGGACTCCAGGATACTCTGCAACTTCTACAGGTGCACGATAGAGAGTAACCTGACTGGCAGCATCACGGTCTGGTACGGCAGCTGCACCGCCCTCAATCGTAAGGCTTTACAGAGGGTGGTGAAAACTGCACAGAACATCACCAGGACGGACCCCAGTCACAAACTGTTCAGTCTGCTGCGGTCTGGCAGGCGTTACCGCAGCATCCGGACTAAAACCACCAGATTCAGAGACAGTTTCATACCACAGGCAATAAGACTGCTGAAACAACTTATGTTAAACACCTGAACTGTTGAAACAACATCCATAACATTCATCTGCTACTTAGTAATTATTTATCTATTTCTATAATATATCATTCCAATAACTTGCATATAGACTCTTATTGCACTATTTCACTTTTTTAAACTATTTTTCTTTTTGTATTTACTATTTACTATTTACTTGCACTATATATGTCTGTGTATCTGTGTTATTGTGTTGCACTGTTGGAGAAGCCTGTGACCTAAGATTTTCATCGGCATAACTGTAGCTATGTTCGTATGACAAAATAAAGAACCTTGAACCTTGAATATGAAGAAACACAGAGTATACTGCCAGCCCATTGTTTTTAAATGTTTCTAAATACAGCTATGGCATGTTTTTCTGGGTAACAAGTCTTTAGCATAACATTAGACACTCTTGGACTACTGTAGCGTTTTCCTTTTATCACATTTTGCTATCAGCTGTTCTCACCAAAATGTTAACACATGATTAATATTTAAATCATGTGTTAATCATTTCAGCAGCAGTGCTAATTCAGCAGCAATGTATAATTGTATGTAGACTTTTCATCAAATTGCCCTATTCCCTCTACAACATGAATCATATCGCCTCTCCTAGTTCTGCCCTCCTTTCATACTGATTTGTTCTCAACAAATTCCCCTCTGATTCCTACATTAAGTCCTTTTTTTCCTTAACAAGACAAAGTGAGTTTATGGACCCAGAACTATTTTCAAAGCATTGTTGTCATGAACTTTGTACTGCTTGCTTTTTAAACAGTAGAAATTCATACACTTTTTTGATTGATTGATACATTTTATTTCGAACAAGTAAAATAAATAATTACAAAACAAAAAAATGTTTGCAGTGCATAGTCATGTAAGAGAAATCAAAACAAAAAAGGACATTTACAACAACAACAACAGCATTAGCAACATAAACAGTCCCACATACAGTAGTGTTCGAAAAGGAGTGAGAAGAAGTATAATTTATTTAATCTCACCCCCTTGTCCCTAAATTATTTATTTATAATCTATAATCTGCAATAATTATCATTATTATTAATTATTATTATTATTATTATTATTATTATTATTAATCTGCTTTAGCTGTTTAAACACTTACTGTACTGTGAGTTCTGGATAAGGGTTAAGATATGTAATCTGTATGCCTTATACTGTATGTGAAAATGTCCATCTCAAAAGTGTGAGGTATTTAAAAATCCATGAAATAGGCTTTGTCAACTTCACACTTTGATTGTACCATGTCATTTAATTAAAACGTCTATCTATGTTTTGCAATTACAGTACACGGAATATTGATGAACCACATCAATAAGTATTTAAGATAGAATTGTGCCTAAACCAGACCAAATAATCGAGCACAGCGTTTTATTTACTTTCAAAAAGTATGTGTCTTTTACAGTGAAGCACATGAAGAAAGTGCAACAAAAATTGAGGCAAAGCAATCAGCTGATAAATCTTTCCTTTTTCTTTTTTTCCGTTCCCCTATCAGACGTGAAAGCCTGATAACCACTGCCACCCCTCCACATCCCCCTTCTCTTGCCCTTCACATCTGTGTGTCTGCAGAGCCGCGATAAGCAAATCAATATCCTGTCACTTCTCATTTTTACTAGCCCAATTCTGCTCTCTGCACCTTCCACAAGGTGACAAGCTTCTGCCTGACGGTCTGGACTGGACAATATCAGTCTCCTCTTTGTAGAATATTCTCTCTCAAGTGACTCTGAAAGACACTATCACTAGAATGATGCCAACATGTTGGTGCTAATGCAAAGTAGCTAGGCATTGATGCTGCACTTTTTCACCATCCTCAGTTCACGCTCAGTTCATCGGATGAGATGATTGTGCGAGGGGTTGTCTTGTAAGATATTCATGTTGTGTATTATTCCTTTGCTTTGGTGAGATTGCGGCAAAGTCCCACGATACAATTGAGGCCTGTGAGCTGAATGCATCATGCATAAAAACTGACTTTATTACAGCAGCTCCAATCCAATTTCTGGTTCAAATACCAACTGATCCTACCAAGATAAAAACAGTATGTAGACTTTTTTTTAATCAATTGTTCTTAAGGCTGCATTCAGGTAATTATATAAAAAATATGTAACTGTTAAAAGTCAGTGTCGTGACTTGCGGGTGTATTTGATTCATTTCTTTGGCATCGATTATTTTCAATCGTCAGTTTATATGTTGGTGCTGAAGACTACGAGGAGATAAAGACTGAGTCCATGCTTTACGTTGTGCATATTAAACTAAATAGCTGTGCCCTGAGCGATACAACCAAAGCCATGGAGGAGTTATTAGTCTGAAAGCACTTAAAGCTTCAGTCATTTCCACCGCTTCATGATAGATGTTAGAATAATCTTATATTTATTGGCAAAAAGAGCAATGCAAAATGGTAAGGTGGAGCTTTGGCGAATATGACCTGAAAACTTAATTTAGTTATCGGAAGTACAACGAAATTGTATGTTTTTAAAAGTGACATGCTCCTTCATAGATGCTACTCTCTTATAACAAAATCTGCCCTGCTTTTGCAAGGTAAAGTACTGTGCCAACTCCTAAAAAAACCCTATACTCATCCGCCACAATTTTCCATTGTTGGCCTAAACTTTTCTGAAGACAGCTTACATTCAACAGTAGAAGATTACAATTAATTTGGTTTCAGCCACTCAAGCTTTTTCTCCGCTCATGTTCTTGTCTAAGGGCAGCTTGGAGAAGATTTGTTTAAACATTCAGTGCCCAAGGCAGTCTCAAATAACAGCAGACCCTGATAAGATTCTCAAGGCTCTTCACTGAAATTAGCGCCTTAAACAATGATTTTGTGGAAATATTTCTTAGGGCTTTATTTATTTTATTTTATTTATTTTAATCAACTGTGGTACAGAATGATGATGTGTCACTCCGTTGAATCTTTCTTACTGTATACCCAATTTGAAAATGGCAGTCATGGAGTGGGGATAATTAAATTGAGTCATGGGCCATCACTAGCACAACAATGATTCCTGCCAAATGTGTATCCTCCAGATAACTCCTTATCACTTCCAAGACTCACACTTGTGTCCTGTGTTGGGAAAATAAACACTAGCCTCTGAATGGACAGGGAAAAACACAAACTAGAAGGCTTCGTGTCCATGTTTTAAGTTTTGTACCGTAGGCTAAATGGAATTGACAGCCATGCATAATCACCTGCAGTTTTAGCTGGGGGTGTTTTGGCTCGACTGGGAAACAGCCTTGTTGGGAGCAGATTCAGCCCAAAAGGCCCCATTACACTGTAATCCTAAATGGGGTTCCATGCCCCGACAGTTTAGGAGAAACACAGTAAAGTTATACGTTTCCTACCAAATAGATTTAGAAACTTCTCTGTTGTGATGCGTATGTCTGTGACAGAAATATATTATTGGGCAGAAGGTTCCCCTTACTTTCCAAATCCCCTAAATATATTTTGGAAATAAAAAACGATTGACTTCTGTACTAAATGTATTTAGTGTCGCAGTCGTCTACTGTGTCACTACGCATCATACATGTCGGAGAACTACAAGGATTATCATTCTCATTTACATTGTCCTGGTTAAAAGAGGGCCTGATAAATAACTAATTCAAGAAACTTGAATAATGTACTGGTTCCTTTTGTTCACATACATGTCCCCATGGGATATGTTTGATCAATTAACATCGCTTTCATTACTGTATTGCTCAGTATACCTTCCAGGGGAGTTAACAAAGAGTCAGGCAGATGTTTGGGAGCCTTTATTTGATGCTTGAGTTAATTTTGTGTGTGTGTCTGTAGTTTGGTGTGTGTGTGTGTGTGTGTGTGTGTGTGTGTGTGTGTGTGTGTGTGTGTGTGTGTGTGTGTGTGTGTGTGTGTGTGTGTGTGTGTGTGTGTGTGTGTGTGTGTGTGTGTGTGTGTGTGTGTGTGTGTGTGTGTGTGTGTGTGTGTGTGTGTGTGTGTGTGTGTGTGTGTGTGTGTGTGTGTGTGTGTGTGTGTGTGTCGTGATCCTTGCATGAACCCTAGTTAGTTATGGTTTTGTTGTTGGAGTTTATTGTAGAATTAAGATTAGGTCTTTAATAGAAACTATGGGCATCTCTCTCTGATCAATGGTGATCAGATGTTGAAGTCTGCTTAAAATCAGACTTTGTCCTACATGTATGTATGAATAAATAATATGGTAATCGCATTACAGCCCAGAGGAATTCTCAGCATGGCTGTCGACCTGTAAAGAGCTTTTGATTGGTCCAAATTCAACAGATTTCAAACAAATGTGAATTGAATTAAAATAAAATATATATAACATTTAGAGTGATTTATATGCATACTTTGAGCATGATTATTCATTCCTCCTGGGTGCCTCTCCATTACCAGCCTGTCAGTATGGCAGAGTAGGGAAGGGTAAAACTAGTGGAAGTGTCAATTGTCAACGCTCTTAAAATATCCCACACATGTTATGTTGTGTTTAAGGCTATTAAAATACCAAACCTGGCTGGATTTTAATTTACAATAAGTACTAAAGTAAAACACACTTACCTTTGTTTAGAAAAAAGGTATCTGTGTCCTTTGGAGTCAAAGGATTAAGTTTTAGAAAGAGTGACGGATAATGCCATAAATGTAGTGAAGCTGAAAAAGGTTCAGGTTCAGGTTGGGCTTTTTGCAAAGTAATGCTAATCTGTATGTGTAGGTGCATTGAGTTTTCCAAAAGTAAAATGTGAGTGGGTGGTTCTCATCACAGCCACACGAGGGTCACACTTATGTACATACAGTATATATATACAAATATAACGTGAATGTAATGTTCAGAGGAGACAAAACCTAGTTATTTGGTTGCATCCTGATCCAAACCACGCACAGGCAGTCAAGTTACAGTCCAGCTGTCTACTGTATCTACCAGTTGTTTACTGGAAGGAAAGCATTTTAAATAGATTTGATTTGAAAAAAGTTGTATTGCTGTGTCCATATAGCACAACCTTGCTGATAACTATGAAACAAACTCAGTCTAACTCATAAACTATTAAATGTTTACTCTACAATTTCACCTTTGTTGCTCCCTTTGAGTTTTTGATGATTTAAGATCAGAATTGGACTGGACTTCACAAAAGTGAAATTAAATATTGATTGAAAATCACAAACACACCTTACTCACACAAACAGATGTTCTTATGACATTTCCAAAAGAATAAAAAAATGTAATTTTCAATTGGTCATGAACAGAGGTGGGAAGTAGTGGAGTACAAATACTTTGTTACTGTACTTAAGTACATTTTTCTGGTATCAGTACTAGAGATGTCCCGATCCGATCACGTGATCGGGGATCGGAGCCGATCACGTGATTTTCAAAAGATCGGAATCGGGAGAAATTTTTTTTTTTTTTTTTTTTTTTTTTTTTTTTATAAAATATTTTTCTTATTTTATTTAATGTTACAAAACAAAAATGACCATGTCCACGTCTTAAAGTCATCCTGAGGCCTTCATTTTGGTTTAAAATTACACAACATCATGTATGTGTTGCTTCTTTTGGGCTTGTTTTCATAGACCTGGTTGCTTATTTCTCTCAAATCTGGCAACAGAGTGGGCAGGGCGCAGTGTCTAATAGTAGCAGTAAGCTAACGAGAGGCTACGTTCAGCTGGTGACTCGGGACAGAGAAAATGTCAGGAGTTTGGAAGTATTATAAAATTGAAAGCGAAGGCAGTGTAACAGCCAGATGCAATGTTTGCAAGGCGGAGGTTCCGCGTGGTGGAAAGAACAGAGCTACGTTCAACACGACCAATCTAATACGCCACCTGAGAAACAAACACCAACAACAACACAACGAGTACACAGCGGCCATTCAGGTAACGGCACTGAAACAACCAACACTTTCAGAGACTTTGAAAAGGAAAGAGAAACTGCCCCAGAACAGTGAAAAGGCCAAAAAAAGAACAGCCAAGATAGCTGAATTCATCGCGTTGGATGACCAGCCGTTATCTGTGGTGGAGAACGTGGGGTTTAAGGGACAACTTGAATGCTTTTCTCCTTTTTTTTCTCTTAATGCATTGCATAAAGATCGGATCGGGAAAAATCGGTATCGGCAGATTGTCAAAATCAAATGATCGGAATCGGATCGGGAGCAAAAAAAGGTGATCGGGACATCCCTAATCAGTACTTTACTCCACTACTTATTTTTCTGACAACTTTTTACTTTAATACACAAATACCTGTACTTTTACTTCTTACATTTTCAAAAGGTTAGTTACTTTAGTTATAATCTGCGTTTGGTGGTGTGATCATTATTATTTAGAGTCATTGCGTGCCTATTGATTCGAACACGATCCGTGTATCCATCCTTTCCTGGTCTTCTCTAAACAAGAGCGACCAATGAAAACTTTGTCATACTTCTACTTTTAAAACACGAGTATCTGTACTCCTACTTGAGTAAATAATGTGTTTAATTTTGCCATCTCTGGTCATGAAGCAATTAATAAGCTCTTTTCAGGACATACAGAGCATGTTTGCTTTACAGAAGACTCTGCAGATGAACAAAGGCAGTGAAGTCTTTGTGTGCCTTTGAAAGATATAACCTTGTGAAAACCATGCAATATACACAAGAAACATGTTCACAATACAAATACTGCAAACACACATTTCAACAAACACATAGATTCACCTGCACACACAGTCCATGCACAATTGCACACCCAATAACGCCCCCACATATTCAAGTTGCCTCCCACACCCACACATTAGCACCCACACAACTGCACAAGCAAGCTCACACTTTATTTCATAAAGCAGTTGGCTGAACATCTATAAATAGGCTGTAGGGCACTGCACAACCTCAATTTGCCACCCCCATACACTCCTATAGCAATTATCCCAAGGTTTATTTCGGTTAAGCAGTCAAGCACAGGGAATAAACGACTCAGGCTATTCAGCAGTGGTTATTAGGAATGAGGATACTTAATAGCAGCTAGTAATCAATCCGATCAAAAGGGAATGAGTAAAATAAGCTAATGTGTTCATTGCACATGATCTGAGCATAGAGTGTTTGTTTTTAGCAATTTGATACACTGATCAATTGTAATGTCGCCTCGTTGGGGATTTAAGATGTCACAGTTTAAGGTTTAGGCAACAAAACTACTTGGAAGCGATGTGTAATGAGTTAAAAAATGTTAGATTTAAGTCACCTCATTATGACGTATTGGTTATGTCTCCAGAGTTCTGGAGCAGTTGCTCTGAGCAGCCAGGAATAGGTTCACATTGTAGTTAGTTGAAAACCTTGTGGTTCTCATCCAAAGGGTGCCTTGTGCGTCAGTAACACACTCTGAGGGCTGTGACAAAACGTGCTATTTGGGATTCGAGGACAGGCCAATCATTCAGGTAACTAACATGATCAGTAAGATGTGGTTGTCATGGTCACACTGCAAACCACAGCTGTAAGTAGAAAAAGTTGAAACTTCAGAGACTCTCAGGGCAACAGCTTGTTGATACAGTAAGAGCAGATTTGATCAATTCAAGTAGATATCCTAAAGTTAGTCTGTTTGGTATGAAGTCTCTTCTTTGAACTTCCACAAACACTGTTTGTGACGAGCTGCAGTGGAGGGCCTGTGACAAAAATATGGAATTTAAACACTTAATTTGTCTTACTTTGACGGTTGAAACTTTTATTAGCTACAGATTCAGATTCATCAACAACTATATGGATTAAAGATGGAACAGTGTTCTGTAGCACTTTGTTAATGGTTAATAATCTGTTTGAAGGCTATCTACAAACAATCCTAGTCCTTTTTAATCATTCAACATTGTAAATAAACATTGTTAACATTTCAATAACTTTACTAAAATTAAATAACTATTCATTTACCATCTTAGAATGATTGCTATGCTAAATTAACACGGATATGCATTATCAAGGGTTCTTGTTTTGTTTGTAAACTACCAATGTGCTCCATTATACTCTGATTGGTGAGTAATGGAGGGGATTGGCTGGTGAACGGCCCCTCCTGCAGCCATCGTCTGTGCAGCCGGATGGTGATTCGGTCTGGCTCTACGCCCAATGTCATTGAGCTATTTCTTCCATTGGGCAACAGTTCTCTAAGGACCAGAGCAACATATGTTTTTGCCTCCCTTGCCACTTTAATTTAGGGTACTGTTTATTTGCTTGTGGCGATTAGAAACCTCCTGCACAAGGACATCAGTTTTCTCCTGGGAGATCCTATTTCTTTTTTATTCTTCTTCTGTTCACAACCTTACCGTACCGACATTTAACAAAGGACGGTAATAATGGTTATTTGGTTTCTGATGACCAGTTCATTGCTGAACCTAAATACATGCATTGATTTTATATAGTGTGCATGTCATCTGGTAGTAAGACAGAGTTTATTGTGTGTGTTTGGGGGTATAACAATCTCACAACATTAAGACATAGTGGTTGAGCTGTACCAGGTATTTGAAAAACGAATATGTGCAGGTGAAGGGTTGCTGGTGCTTGAATGTAAATTGTTCATGTTTTTGTTAAATCTTGTGATCCCTGACTATCCACCAGTGAAATCCCGACGGAAAACGTTCCCAGAGCAAACTGGTAAACCTAAACTGATGCTGTTGATGTGCACATTGGCCAACAGTATGCAAACATAGCTGTGGTGTGTACATGAGTGGAAACTGCTCTGCCCACTGCCCTGGGTCATTGTATTGAAGAAAAAGGTACACTTTGTGAGCTTGGATGGTTACAAAAGGCTAAAACTAATATACAACAGAGATTTAACAACTTCCGCATTTGTCTTTACAGCAGCCAAAGTCTTGTTGGATGTGCAAAATAAATATCTGGAAAGTACTGACTTAATTAGTTATACAATCACAATGTGTTCGTCCACCTTTTTGCAAACAGATCAGTGTCAGCATCTGTTGCCTTGGCCCATAGCATGAAACTCATTGCAAACAAACTTCTCCTTCTTTCATTAGATCTTTGGGTCAAATGTTAAGTGGTGATCACAGACACTGGTAATGAGTACCTTGCTACCGTTGATATCTCTGTCGGTTAAACATATATCTATCCCTCTCGGTACAATTTATGTTTGCTGTGTATTCAAACTTTGCAGATGTGTAGGCTGCATGGGACTCATTGAATTTGAGGATCTGGAGTCAGCACTTCATATGACTGTGGCACAGGGAAAAGAAAGTGGCTTGTATCGAGGCTATGTTGAATCAGAAACGCATACAAAGAGGAAGGAAGAGCTAAAAAAGATAGCGAGGGGGAAGTTGGCGGGCATACCGGGAGCGAGAGACAGGCAGAGAAAGAGAGGGAAGAGAGGATAGCGAGGTCAGAGAGAAAGCCTAGATATAAAGAAATAAAGAGAGGGAGAGAGAGACTTTACTGAAAGGGAACATATAGTGACAGAGAGGTCTAACAGACACAGTGGCTTTGATATCCCCTCAGCTTTAGACTGACCTTCACCTGCACCACATGAACCGAGCAACAGAGACACAAGGTGGATGGAGTGTTCCCTGAGCTGTCCTTTAGCTCGCGCTCTAGTAACTGTCATAAAACAGCGCTGTCCTGATGGCAAAGAGTGACAGAGGGAAAAGCTCCTGTGACCTGTGCATGCAACTTGTTTAATGACCGTAAAGAGATGCTGGGGAGAATCATATATATAGCCATAAAACTATATTGATGTATAACAGTGTGCTCAGTGAGGGTGTTGCGGTTGTGTCACATATTATTTTAGTGGGATTAAGTGAAACCTGTAATTAATTACATAAGGTTATTCTTTGGATCAAGCCTTCTTTTCCTTTTCAATCCATTAGTAATCTTTGGTGTGTTCGATCAACAATAGCTAAAGAGAATTTTTTATAGTAAATTCACAATCTCTTTTCTGTATAATTGATGAGTTTAAAAATCACTTTGATCAGTTTCAAAGGATATTTTGAAACATGACGCAAACAAAGATACACATTTTACATTTCTACACTCAGATTTATTTATTCTGTCTGAGTATCTTAATGTACAAATTGCGTTCTATTGATAATCTCTCGAGAGTTCCATCCTTACAATGTGAACTTGACTCTCCTAAGTCATACAGAGCGGCTTTACAGCTCCCCGTATATCCACTGATTTCTCTTCCTGAAATATTTATCATCTGGGTGAGAAGGGGTTAGGGTTGTGCCGGAGCCGCAGGGATCTGATCCACCTGTGGGGGAAAGGATTGTGCTGAAATAGCCAGACTGCACACTGCCTTTATCTCGAGACCCAAATCCAGGAAGTGTACGATCAGTTTCACCTTCAGTCAGAAATGAGAAAGTGGCCTTTGGAAGACACTTTTTGGGTTTAGAAAATATTCTTCAAACACTTTTAAAAAAGGGACAGGAAGTGTTCTTTAATGTCATGTCTTTCTATGATTATATGATTTTTGTCACTATTTAATTCTATAGTCTCCTCTTGATTTTACTCGACTTGACCCCTTTTGTTGTTTGTTGCTGACAACCATGAACAGTTATCTCAGTACTAAGATAGATAGATAGATAGATAGATAGATAGATAGATAGATAGATAGATAGATAGATACTTTATTGATCCCAATTTGGGAAATGTTTGCGTTGCAGCAGCATAAAAAACAAGGCAATGTACGTAAGATAAATTAGGACACAAGAAAAAAACTGTCCAAAATATTTCTGAAATAGAAATAAAATAGCATTAATAATGTGATTACACTTAATTTGAGAATATTATACATTTATAATTAACATTACACATTTAAGATGTAGCTTTTGAGTTAGTGTTTGATGTAACTAGGTTTAAACATAGGGGCCTATCTTACAGTACATCTTGCTCAATCCGTGGCATTATTAGTCTCATGTGTTCGAGGTGCCCATGTTGGCTTAGTAGCCAAAATAATGGCAGCATTGACCAGCAAAAAGCTATTTTGATGTCAATAGCTAAGTTAATTCCTGCTATTTAAAGGGCACATTTTTCTTAACTAGTTAGATTTGACATACAGTCGGCGGCTTCATCACATGTTGGTTTTAAAGGGAATTTTAAACGACACTTTATTAAGAGATAAATTACAAAACATGTACATTAGATGCATCTAATGTGCCGCTAAACTAGCAAAAGTGTAGAGGAGACGACGCGCTACAGTTTGTTTGAATGTGCTTTTGAAGTTTAATGTCTTTCAAATGTTTCCATTAAGCAGAAATGTCCATTTTCAGATTCAAATTTTAATTTATAATCTAAGATTTAAATATATAATTATGAAAATGTCCATAAAAAAAAACTGGATTCTCTTTTAGATTGATTAAATAGAGCTTTTTATTTGAACAAACAAACAAATGGCCTCCAACACTTTATTCTATGAAAACATGTAAGTGCCAGATGAGTTAAACACAAGGCTTTATTGTGAGAGTGTAGTAACCCTGAAGTCACGGACCACGGGGTGAAGTTTTAACGAGCGCTGCACGGTGACAGGTTTTCCGAGCTCACATTGGGCCGTGCCATAAAGATAATGTGTGGGTGTGCAGGTATTAAATTAAAGACATAGAAGGAGGGAAATGTTGTTAAAGTCAGTTCTACAAAAGGTTTGAGAAACCTTAGCTTTAAATGGCCCTTCTCAAGTAGACGCATCAAACAGAAAATAGCTTGTTTGCCTTTGCGTTTTCTAATTAAGACGTGGAAAATAAAAAGTGCAAAAGAGAGGCTAGTAGGGAGAGAGAGAGAGTTATGTCTGTTTCCATTTCGAATTTATCTGCAGGAGAGAAATTACAGTTGACTCCTCCACTCTAGTGGGAAAGCTAACCAATATGAAGAAAAAACAACAGCAGCAGCAAAGCATTGAAACTCTGCAGTTCTCTTCATTAAACGCATTCAACACTGACTCTGCATTCCCTTTGAACCCTCACCCCCTTTGAGCTTACTCTGATTAACCATGTTTTTATCCGACAGAAGGCTGATCTTACCTGACAGTTTTAATCATGACACTCTATCATGTGGCCACAGTTAACAGATATGTTCATGTGTTTGTCTTTTTGTGTGTTTACCAGCTTCTTCTTCCCAACAATGGCAGTCCTTGGAGTTGTTCTATGTAGAAAAGTTTTACAACATTTTATTAGATACATTATTTCCTGAAAATGCGTCGTATTAATCAGTAAGTGAATAGGTGCTTATAGTGTGTTTTTCATCTCCTCAACACCTATTATCCATCTTTGTGAAAGAACAGTTACCATTTGGTGGAAAAGACTGAATAAGATGAAAGCCATGTCTTTCAGACCCTGAATTGGAACATGAGCTCTGAAAACTGCCTCATAGTCATTCAAAAGGTGGTTAATAGAAAAAGCTCTATTAGAATATGTAGCTGCGAATCCGATGACTAAGAAAAAGTGAGCTATTCATTCCAAATGATTTCCTTGGCCTCTGAACTTGCACTAAATAACATCACATCTTTCCTGAAATACACAGTACATCATATCAGTTATCTTTAATCTCCATGGCGGATATTGGTTAGGAGAAGTCACTTTTTCACATTTCCACGTCTTCTTCTTAATAGCGAGTTAATGAAGATACATGCAGAAGCCTTTTGGCTAATAAGACACATGTCAGATTTGTCTTGCCTGCGGAAGAAGCACTAAAACTCAGAAGCAAGCTGAGGCTAAGTCTTAAAACTGTGACAAACCACACTTAAGGAGGGGGGCTGCCACAGGCAAAGGTAAATCGGGGGAGAGATAAGAATGGAAGCAAAGAGGAAAGGAAGGGGAAAGGAGACGTACGGGTGTCAAGACAGAATTACTCCTCATTACAGTGCAGCAAGAGGCCAGTAAATCAAATGCCACTGCAGCCTTTCTGCAACTTTCCCCCCATCATCAGTCAAAAGCCCTCCCCGTAAAACATGCTTTGTGTTCTGGCGCATGACTGCCTCCAGACCTGTAATAATAGAAACATGTCCCAGTGCAATGTTCGACAAGGTCGCCTCCTGTGTCTCCCATCTGAGTTGTGTGGTCCTGTGGGTGTGTGGCCAAACAGCATGGGGAAAGAAGAGGATGGGGTGAGTTTCCCATGGTCAACAGAAGGTCGATTGATGAAATTGATGCTTAATTTTCCAAAGTCATCTAAGTGTTGTTTGGAGGTTTGCTGCCCGGCTGGTCCACACGCACCATCAGCTGAGCAGGTGATGTCCTGCCACCGTCGTTTCACAAATAGCACGTTACAGCACCTTGACATTGTCGTGGTCGCGGGGTGAAAAACGATGTCGCACTTCATTAGGTCCCTGCTGGTGGAGAGCTGCTCGTCCCATTAGACGCCGCGGCGTGTCGCACCATGTTACTGCAAGCCCCATTGCCATTTATTTCACAATCGGCCAGATGAAACGGCTGATATTAACAATCTGTTCCTTGATGTGTTTCTCTCTCTCTCTCTCTCTTTCACTCTTTCTGTCTCCCGCTCTTGCTCACACACTTTTTTCTGCCTCTCTTTTTCTACTCTCACCCCCCCTCTGGCAGCAAACTCTTGGCATAAGCCTAGACAAAAAATGTGAAATAATTTGTTATGTTGGGTCACGTTTCAGGACACAATTAATGGAGGGAATCGTGTGGACAGGTAATTTGAATCATCAGCTCCATTTGTTATTTACAATTGTCAATTAATGCTGCCCTCAACAGCCCTTGTGTCAGCTCTCTCCCCGCCAGTTGCCAATTACTCTTCAGCCCACCTTCCTGACCTCCTGGCAGCGAGAGAGGAGGGGGAATGAGACGAGCACGATCCCTCTGAGACGGGAAACATCCCAGCCATCTGCCTCCCGCATTCATGCCTCCCCAACCAGGAGAGAACGGGAGAAAGTGAGTGAGAGTAACAAAGAGAAAAAGTGAAAGAGGGGACAAAAACAGAAGAGAGATGTTGAAAGGAAGAAATCTAAGCAGAACAGGGATGATGAAGGGACAGCTTTGACCTTAGATTCTAATTCGAGATCAAATGTATGTGAAAGTCTTTTAAGCTTCCTCTTTTACTCTTCTATGTCTGGCAAGACTATGCGTGTTCTTGCACTACATAATACTCATGTTGTCCTGATTTTATAATCTTCCCATTAGTCCGACACGATGCTTAACCTGATCAACTGTCTTAGATATTTTTGTGGCTCAGAATTTGCAGAATTATTTTAAGTATTGAACATATTAACAGAAAGAATAACATTTCTTAAGTCACTGCTACATCAATTGTGTCTCTTTTTGAGTCCATTTTGAACAATGACATGGAAATGTATTACCCCACTCATAATAAAGAATGTTTGGCAAGTTTCATGTTATGACTTCTAACACATTCCTCAAATTACTTACTCACTATCACAAGCTCACAAGGGACATATGTTTGCATTAAGTAAGGAGAAGTGGACTTCTCAGTGCAATACAGTATCGTCCACACGGTTCCGTCACGTTGAAGCTTGCCAGTGGGCGTGTATGGCACGCGACCAACAACCAATCACATTAATCTCCCGCCCCGGACACACAAGCACACGGTTTGATTGGCTAGCGCTTGTACTGGCATATGATTTGATTGGCTGGCGCTTCTGTCGACGCTTGAAAAGTTGAATTTTTCTCAACTTTCAGCGCGAGCAACGGAGGCAAAGCGACGCGACGGAACCATAATGCAGTTCGGCAAAGCTTGACGTCACCCCATTCAAAGTGAATGGGAAGCGTCTCCGTTGAAGCACGCAACGGAACCGTGTGAACGTTACGATACAATTAGTTCACTTGCACATTTCTCTCAAAATACCAGTGGCGAACCGTCAGGGCCTTCAAGGTATTCAGAGAATACCCTGGAACACTCAGATAAAACAAACAAAAAATCAATTTAATTATATAAATAAAATGTATGTAAAATTAATAAATGAGAATCGTATCAGTGTTGTTGATCTGTAATATTACAGTGTTACGTTGATTTGTTTGTCCTTCTCGGTCCATGCACTACGGCGCATTTCAGTGGTTTTGTGTTAGAAAAGAAATGCAACCAATCAGATATTTTTCTGGGTCTCTGGGTAAAATATCCTTCAACCAAGGTATTCTATATCCTTGATAGAATACCGTGGCCGTTGAATGAGAGCGTACCTTTGGATTGACAGTTTGATCAACCAATCATATATTGATTTGTAGCCAATGGGTGTATTCTTTCAGAGTTTTCCTCGGTTCCAGGGTATTCTAGAAGGCCCGCTAGTTCACTGGCTCGAGACAGAGGATCTAGAATCTAGATAAATGCCACGAAGCAATTCATATGCCGTTTTATTGTTTTTAACGTTGCAATGGCAAGTCCAACAGGTGAAGATGATGTTGTTGCGGAATTGTTGTGAGTACCCTTTTCAAGACGACAATTCAGTGAAAAGACGGACATTATAACGGCGGCGGGGGGGGGGGGGGGGGGCGCGGCGGAGGGTGTGTGTGTGTCTACAGAAGGTCCAGTTGTGATAGACACGGTTCGCCACTGCAAAATACAAATGTGAAAAATACAAACTCAGTAATATTACTGTGTCATTGCGATTTCCTTTTTGGAAATGTATTGCCTTGATGGTTCAAACTCTTTGTAACTTAAACTTCCTGGGGGGGTTAAGGCACTCCTTTTACATTTTACCAGTCTGTCCCTTGTTGAGTGTCATTTTCCAACCAAAGAAAGAGAAACAAGGAGGAAGTGTGAAGGCTGACCTTATGGGATGTGGAATTGCAATTTGCCATAGCAGGCAGTTCGACACATACAAATGATGAGGAATCTTAAATTCCAATCCCTTAGAGTCCCCTGGCTGGAGGTTATTGCTTTGTAAAAAGGAACATGACATAACCAACCTTGCAAATGTGGCTGATGGCATTGTTATGGAGGGACTGAGCAGGGAGCATGTGGAGGAGTTATATTCACTATTGTAAGGCGAGAGCTTTTCAGCCTTTGTCAGACCACTGATGTTTTGGCCCGAAGAACACCAAGTCACTAGCGGCTTCACAGGTCTAAATGCTTTATGATCGGATGTTCATTCAGATCTTATTTCATGACAACAAAGACAAATCAAGCAGGTAACCAGACGTTTAGGTCTGCAGGCTATCGACTGTCAACAACAAATTTAGCTACAGCGACAAGCTAATATATCACTTGAGGCTTTAAAGGTGAAAATAAAGAAAAGAGTAAGGAACCTTTGGAAGCAGCACATATTTTTGCCGTGTGACTCCAGCAATTTGTTGATACTAACACAGATGTTGCCTACTATAAAAGGGACTGCAATAAATACACAAAGATAAATGACACCTACAGGTCAGTAGGAGGTATATTCAGTTGTAACTTAATTTACATTTAAATAAATTAAGATTGGCCGAAAATACAAATATCAAAAACCGAAATGTTCTATCCCAGAACCAGCCCCATATCACAGAGCTGTTTTATGGTTGTATTACGTAAAGTGAAAATATTTTTGGGGGAATTCAATGGAAAAAAGTGAAAGCTCTGAGCATGGATAAACTGAAGACAGTGTACTGCAGCAGAAAGAGCCCATGTCTTGAAAACAGAATAGCCTGCTGTTTGTGGTTCTTTGCATGAAGCAAATGTTGGAAGTACGCAAATATTTCAAGCCTCATTCCAATGTGTTCACATCGCAGCTCTGAGGGTACTGGGATCGAAGGGTCCTTTAACAGTTAACCATCTGTAGAACAGTAGTTTAAATAAACAGACATCCACCGAAGACCTTTTACCTTAAGCTTGCTTTCTTTCCGTCCAGCATTCGGTTAAAAATGTTTGGGAGGACATACTAAGTAAAACTATTTTTCCAAGGCTACGCAGAGACACAGTGTCTGGTCGGTGTGGGCTGGTTGTGTAAATGCTTGAAATGATGCAGGTCACAGGTGGTATTTTGCCATCATATACGACATTAAAGAGTCTATTTGTGGATGATTGGTGAATGATATTTGTATTGATATTTCTGTGTTATTGTAGGTGTCAGCAGGGATGAGGTTGCCCGTGTGTGCACACTTGTCTGAAGTGCTGAATAAGAACTGCTGGACCTGCTTTCATTCCTTTGAGTAGCTGCCATGGCCAAACATTACAGTGTCTAACCTGTCAATGACATACCACGGATTGCTATTGATTGGCACCGTTATTGCTGCTGGCTAAATTCATTACAAGATCGACCAAGGTTGTCTGAGAGGGGCACAGAGGTTGAAGCTCCTCAAAGCACCTGAAAGGTTAAAAAAACTGAAGAAAACTGAATAAAAAACACTTTCATGGCTCGGAGCTATGAATATAATGACCAAAAAAATACTTTCCTTTGCTGTGGTTCGAAGAAGCAATAGAATATGTTCACTTCTCATTCATTTTAGCTACGATTATATTTGTAATTAGCTCCACTAAATACTGCCTTTATAAGATGATCACAGCCAAGGTTATATGTGGTTTAAAGTCAAAGATGAATCTTGATTGGGCCAAATTTGACCTTGAGTCACCCAAAACAATTCTGCTGGGTCTTCACAGACCCGAACACCAAATTATACACTTTTATAAGAGTAATTTTCTCATAGACTTCTATTGAAATGTACTTGCAGCCAGGGGAGTCACTCCATGCTGACCATTATAGCAGGTTAAAGTCTCTTCTGAATTGGCTTATCTTTTTAGTCCTAGAGGTTGCCCCTTGTGTGCACTTAATATATACCTAAGAATTATAACCTTGTGTATGTATTATAGATGCAGAGCATGCATTGCATCCCCTCTGTCCATTGATCCCATTCTAATTTCACCATGCGATGTTGATTCTGTCTATGTAGTAATGTGGCCAAACACTTTGACAAATGAAAATAGAGAGAGACACAGCCATCTCTATGCCTAATCTGCTACTTTATATTGATAGATATAAACCCTCTCCTGGACTTCATTTGTTCTTCCACACATTAATCCACATCTAGGCATTCTCCATCCAGGGGCTTAGTAGCTCTCTATTCTTTCCTTCCTAGTTGGAGATTGGGAACACCATGGGGCCGGAAGATCCTGCAGAATACCAATTGGCCACACCAGGGGGGAGTTGGATGAGGGATCTTGATTATAGATTTCGCTTGAAACATTTTTCAGTCAAAGACCTAGAGAGAGTTGAAGGAGAAAGGGGAGAGGTGGACTTGCAGTATTGCAGGAAGAAACAGTGTCATCAGGCTGGTGTTTACCGATCTTAAATAGCAGTCCACAGGACGGTCGCTAACATTTTTCTCTGCAGTTTCCAAATTACGATTTTCTGACACCAAAAGTGCAGGCCCAGGAAGGAGTGAATTGCTTTTCTAAGATGATTGCACTGTGTTCTATAGTTTGATTGGTCATGTAGGTACGAGGTATGTCAGCAGAGATGAGAGAGGGGCAAAAAGGAGGAGGTGAGGAGGGATTGGAATAGCTTCATTCATCATAAAGGTTGCCTGTGAATCCTCCCGCCTCTGTGATTCCACATGATCTCTGAGGATTTAGTTTGAGGTCTAAAGCCCTTTGAGACAAAACTGTACAAATTGAGTTTGATAGTTACTGACTCTTATAATCTGCCATAAATCCCGTCTTTTCCATTGAAACTCATCTGTATTATATTGACTTGACTGTATTTGTTTTGTATAGGTTGGAAATGGCATCATTTTCATTGCAAACTAAAACGTTAAAAAAGATAATTAGCTTTTCAAACCATCTGAATGATGATAAGCCATAGTGTAGCACGCCTACTGCATCACTTAATACCCTAAACAGGTCTCACTTAAAATGGACATCATAGATTTAAATGGACCTGTGATAAATTGCTTTAAAACAGCAGCCTCTCTGTTGGTTGCTTTGCATTTCACATTCCCTTGTGAACAATATATTCCCTTTGGTTCAGCTTAATCTGCATCTAATTAATACGATCAACCTGACAAACTAAATTTAGTTGTCGAATGTCCTCGATCTAATTTAAATGCACAGCACACCTATACAGCACATGATATATTTAGAATCTTTGGATTTTTGCGAGCAGATCTGAAGAAACCCAACATCCAAGGCCTCCACTTCAAGGCATTAACTGTAAGTTGCTTGAATGTTTTGCGATAGTTTGCAGACCAACCTTTTGTATTGGATCAGATGAAACATTTACCCACAGATGCAATCATTCAGGCTGATAATCCGGCACATGGCTGAGCCCTGAAGGCCGGTGAAGCAACCACTGGAGGTCTGTGTGGCGGGATCGATGCTGATCGCTGAGCTTCCCTCTGTCAGTCAGTGAGCATGTTATCTGCTCTCGCCCTTCACTTAATCACCCATTCACTCATTCACTCACTCATTCAATTGCTCAAGCACTGCAGCAGCACAGGCCGTCAGTCCCACCTTCCTTTCAAAATAACAACACTGCCCCCTTTTGGTCAACTTAATCCGTCACCTGGACAAGATGATGTCCTACTTGAGAAATGACTTCACCGAACAATTTCTGACATTCACGCTGTCTCATTGATTTATAAATCTTCTTTAGGAGAAAAGAAAGAGTGTTTTTTTTAGCAGGAAACAGTATAAAAGGGTTGGAGGTTGGTGTTCTTTATGTTGCCCTGCCTTGGCTTTATCTCTGACTAAATCACTGCCACTCACAGCTTGTTACTGAGACAGAGCCATTTCACAAGTGCTGGGGATTCACGGTGAAATAGTGCTTGTGGGAGAGATGGGGCTGGACTGGAGTCCCGGGGGGAGGGTAATTATCCATTATGATCACTGGGAGACGACATGAGCCTGTGTGACAGCTTTTGTTATTTTGACCCCCGAGAAGTAGAGAAGAGGCGAGAAAGGATGATTAAAAGACTGTCTGCCCTCCTTGTGTCTTTGGAGGAAGAAGTATGGTGACACCCGGGTGGTTTCTAAGGATGTGCCTTGACAGCAGAGTGGGAGAAAGAGCTGCAAGAGGGATGGACATGAGAGAAAGGAGCATCCTGAGGGGGTGTCGGCGAGATGTTTGAGGCCCCTCCTCTACCACTTTGTTGCTTGGAGACATTTGGAGAAAATGCAAATGAGCAGGAAACACAGGGACTGCATGATTGTATAAACAGTTACACAAACACAGCTGCCACAACAGCCATACAGAGCAGTGTGGTTAAATGGATGATTATGATAACAACTGATAATGTAATGGCTGCATTAATCTAATTTATGCAGACCATGCAATGAGCATTTGTTCAATTTGAATAATTAAGGTTCAGAAAAAAATTAACCATAGCTGTACAGTGAATAATAACATATCATAGAGGTCTCCGCCCTACTCCCCTTTTCCCTCCTGGTGGCGTTTTCTCTTGTTAAGGAAAAATGGAAAAAGCTCCGAGGCTAGCTGGTTTATGTGGTCATGTCCCTGTTGCAGAATCCCATGCCACTTGTTAATTGTTGTTAACCATTCACTGATTCATTGATGGAACATTTTAATTAGACCACGAAATGTCAGCCATTCCCTTACAAAGGCTTAATGGGATTTGGGTGTTCCAGGCTCGCTGTGAGTCTTACTGACACTCGCGTGGCTCCATGACAAGTCACGGATTCGACTGAGGATGTTTTATTCATTTTCAGTGCACTTTATGGTCAGTTGTTTTCATCTCAGCCCTTAAAGCCTTTTTCTTGTTTATGCCACCCTAAAAAATAAACATGAAACATTGGTTTTGAAGCGTGAAGAAAAAAGCTGAGATGCAATATACTGTAAGTCTGAGATGGAGAATTAGAAGGAAAAAAAACGATATCTACAGAGCTCTTTGTTCAAAGTGATGAATTAGAAATGTGTGGGAGTCTCAATGCACTGGTCTTACAATTCCCATGCTAATAACCCAAGAGTAGAGAGAGAGCAGCCGAGTCCAGATTTCAGCATTTCATCTACAATGTTTGCCATCTTTGTTTTCATCTCTTGATTTCTATATAGGCCATACACTTTTGTAATGAACATATGCGGATGGAAATGTCTTATTTGAAAACCCACGAGAAAAAAACAAGTGCAAAGATAAAAATCCAATAGTAGAAAATGGAGTGTGGGTGGAATTCACAATGTGTATAAAAGTGACAGCCTATTTTCAGAAGATGCTCATAAAAAACAAAGCTTATTCAAATAATTAAGTTATGCAGATAAATATGACTGATATGAGTTAGATTGTTTACCTCTGATATGAGTTCACCTATAATATAAGTTAAGTATAAGTAACACTTCTTTGAATACTTTCTTATGAAACTTTCAAAGGATATTTGTGATGGTCTTTTTGTAAAAGCTGTACAGTTTTAGAGAAAATGCAATGTTAGTTACCTTAATTTATGTTATAACATTCACAGTTTCTTCATATTTGAACTATAAAAATCCTCAAAAGTTTTGCTGAAAATGGTAATAGAGTCCTCTTTATCGTAATCCAAAACAGAACCATATCAAATTTGAGTTATTTTACCATTTCACTCCAAACAAAATTCAAAAACTGTCAGTCTGGTCACGGCTGAGGCAAAAGTGCTGGGAGAGAAGGACAAATACACAGATGAGGTAAAAAAGGATGTTGCAGGTTAAATAAAATGCTACAATCTATTCAAAGGTTAAACGCATTAGTGCATGAGCACAGAAGAACATGTTGCAGGCTCTGCTTCCAATTGGATTTAGCTTTTGCCTTATAAGAAGCCACTGGTTTACTTTAAAATAAAATACATATAAATGCAACTTTGGAGTTTCTTGAGATATCAATCATAATAAGTACAGTTAATCTTAATAACATGTGAAATCAAATGTGCCAATGTATGCCCCCTTGGGTCCTGAGGAACCTTCGGCTAGGAGGGTATCCTACCAATAAATCATTCAATTAGAAAATCTGTGAAATGTTTAAAAGCAACTCAACAAGAAGGCCATACCTTTTGTAACCTCATAAAATACCATGTTCAGGATGAGCCGAAGCCTTCAACAGTTGTTTTTTACTGAAATTGTGCTGAATACCTCCAAACATGCATCAAAAATTACCACACACACTTCTTCTCTATATATTTTACTTGCATTTGAACTACTTTATAAAATCACACTGAAAGTGTATAATGCCACTAGGTGTACAGAAGGCTCAATGCACATTGTGCTTGTAGTGACTAACACTCCAGCATCTCCTCTGTTGAGTACCTTTAACATCCTGTATAATCATTACAGTATTACATGTAAACTACTGCATTATAGAAACAGATTTACAAGCCTCCATAATATAGCACAGCAACTCAGACTGTGTTATATAATTCTGTCATACTTGTAATATGGGACAACTAAGTGTGTTCGGTTACTGTCAATAACAACATCTGATGCAGTAACAGGTTCTGACTGTCACTGACGTTAGATTAAAGAACTGCTTTTAAGTTAGCAGCTGTAGGAAGTCCTATCACTGTATGTAATGTTACTTTTTACTTGGCCAAAAGCAAAGCGTCTTCCACACTAACATGTTCTGAGAGAAAACATGAGTTAGCTTAGTTTACCTGCTTGCGGATCCACCGTTCTATCATGCAGTCGTTATTTATGTATTTATTCTTGTCCTCCTTTGTCCAGAGGGATAATGCCACTTTGATGCCATCCTTTCATGGCTTTTACAACATTTGCAACGGCATTTTGACATGGGTGGGCGGGCCGGTGGGCGGGCCCTTGGGCAGTGCGGGGGCTCTACACAACATGGCTAAACAGTTTCCTGTGTGTGTGAGTGTGTGTGTGTGTCCCTAATCCATCCGTAGAGCCTACAAGGCAGAGAGAGAAACACCTAACTCTCTCATGGTTCGGCTCTACCGCTGCAGTGTGAGGCTATTATCAGACCATGGCAATAGGGGTGAGGAAGGGGCCTCTGTAATAGTTTTATAGGTTCAACACTGCCCTGTCTCTGTACCTGGCATTTATCTACCCCTGGAGGTGCAGCAGATGATTTTAAATTAATAAGCAGCTACAGGATGGGCTGCCTGATGGGAAGGCCCTGAACAGGGAGAGATGAATAAGTAGCTACACAGCATACAGGAAAAAGCTTTCCATTTAGTTTGCTCTATTTTTTAAAATCCTTATGGCTATTTCTCAGTATAACCCTTTTTATGCTTGAAGAAACAGGAGCACTGAGAAATCTATAGAATGAAATAGACATTACAATCATAGGTCTAAAGAAAAATCCTGAAACCCAAGCCCTATGGTTATCTTGGTCCACTGGCGAACACGCAAGTGATCAGCAAGGCTCTTATGAGAAAGAAAGACTTGATTGCCGTCTCAGTTGTCTTTTGCAGCTTCTGCCTGGACCTCTGTGTTCTTTAAAAATATGCCTTGCCTGGCAGCAACAGATATGTGCTGTTTATTTGCTTGTATTTCAAATTAATTCAACTTTAATATGCAGACTCTCTTTGTGTGCATAGTCTGCCAAATATTTTTTTCCCTGTGTTAGGGCCTGTTATTTATGTCACTGTACAGCAAAACTGTTAGCTTTTAGGATCTTTCCACACATTATAATTATGTTAATTGTAATTCTTATCATTTTACACTAATGAGCTAAAGTTATCCTCATACAAAAATGTTTTAAAACAAAAAGCTAAATCTTGGAACAGGTAAACAAAATCGCCCCTGTGAGCTTAAAAATGTTCCACCTAGCATCTGCAGCGAGCTGTTTCTTCTTTCTGACAGTGTAGATCTGATATTGTCAACACGCAGTACTGCTATGTTATTTTATTAGTCAATGTTAATTAGGCAGGGGGCTGGCTTTCTCAGCAGGAAGCCATCTTCAGCTGTTTATTCGGCTCTTGACAGCATCATTGGTTTCTATCTTCCTGTGACTGCGGCCCCAAACCCATGAAAAGGCCATTTCATTCAAGGTTCCAGGTGTTTGGATCTGGGATGTCAGAGGACAGTGAGGGTGGGAGGCTGAAGTAAACAGCATGTGTGCATGCATTTTCATACAACGCCCTCATCCCGCCTGGATTCTGGTTGGCAAGATGCCTTTATTCCACAATTCCCGCATTTTACAATTCCACCTACACACACAAACGAAGGCCTGTGAACTTAAAACAAGGCATACAAAAGGAACGCAGCTGCCAATGATGCCTCAAAAGAACATGTTTTGTTACCCCTTTTGGCTCACAGAGACCGAATAATACATAATAAAGTCTATATAGGTTCTACAGTCCACAACATACACAAAACAAGCACTTGTCCACATATAGACATACACACAAAGACACACAAAGCTTTTTTGCTTATTCATCCATGCACCGACTTCAATGTTAAGTTTGCCAGAAGACAAGAACAGTCTCATTAGATTGTTCATTATGTTTCCCTGCTACAGTGTAATATAAGTTGGAGTTAATTCCCTCAAAATTAATTACTTTCCCAAACTTTATTGAAGTCTCAGTCATTTCAGTATTTTTAATCCCTGTCAGAAAATGGATATCTAGGAAAAGACACCTCAAGCTGTGTTGGTGATGTTTACTAGAAGAGAAAGGATTTTGCAGTTTCTGTTCCCAGGTTGCGTGGTTTCACATTAAAGTTGCACACTAGAACAACACTTAGAGCCTATAGCCATGTTAGCAGCTCTTTGAGCCTGTACCTACTGGGAAAAGGGCAGCGAACACTACAATCAAAGATTCATCCTTTAGGAACCATGGATGTCTTCACAAAATCTGGTTCCAATAAATCTTGTAGGTGTTTAGATATTTCCGAAGACAAGGGAAAACTGTCCTAGCTACAGGTACAGTAGGAGAGGAAAGGTCATGGAATCACCAAATGCACTTATGTACGCAATAGATGTGTACCAAATGGTATGGCAATAATTAAAATTGTGGTTGAGATAATAAACAATAGCTTAACACACCAACCTCATGGTGGCGCTAGTGAAGAAGTCAGGGAACTATCAAGTCAGTAGGACTCATTCTTTGGAAAACTATCAACATCAGCATGGCAATCGATTAAGTTGGTGAGATATTACAGCCTGAAGGAAGTAGTGGGTCAACAAACTAGTATTGCCAGTCCTAGGGCTACAACGCTATTATTTAGTGGAGTCCAAAAGTCATGATATAATGTCCTGACCAGCCTCCCTACCACTGGCGTCTGAAACTATATACAATCTCTCTTTCATTATTTATTTCTGTCTAATAACTCATCAGTTCCTGGATTAAAGGGAAACACAGTGAGCCTGATTGGTAACCATGGAGACTGATTGCTGATCGCTAACAGTTTGGATAACTAAGGGAAGACACCTAGGGTGAAAAGAAAAGTGAAAGATAACCCTGACGCTTCCTCAGTTGATTCAATTAAGGTGTTTATTTGTTTTTATTCCATGTTGTCTGAAGTGTTATGTTCAAATATGCAAATAATGCACCAGAAAATAAAATAGCATTTTATTAAATATGCATTAATTTGCATGTGTTCAACATAAATGTTAACAATGGATAGAGTCAGGTTAAATATTCTTGTTTCATTGTGTTCAATAGGTCTAAGTTTGTACTAAGCCAATTTTGGATACATGTAGGTACTTTATAACTCAGAAAATACTGTGAAAAGGGCATAAGAATCTGTATTTCGCCATGTTATAAATCAGGCTTTATATAGATACTCATTATAATGGATGTTATATAAGTGCTCCTAAAGAAAGACTATGAGAGAACATTTCATTCTGAGAACACAGCCCTCAAGGATGTTTCAATCCAGCCAGCAGGCTTGGTTTGTAGTTACTGCACGTCATGTTCGGAAAGGAAATTCATTGACTTCATTTGATATACTCTGACTGAAACACTCATATATGCTTTGAACTAGGGCTAGGCAATTTGGAAAAAAATTATATATCACTGTATTTAGAAGATAATCATATCTATATTGCAATAATAAGACAAATAGTGTAGGTAAAGGCAAATAATAGAACAGCTAAATGTGTCTTAAAGTTCAGAGAAATACATGATTTTATTCTAAAGCCATGGAAACCAGAAAAAGACATGAAAGCTATCTCTCCTAGCCTTGTATGGCAATGTCAATATACAGTATATCAGAACATGAGTTCAAGTTAGGGCTGATTTTTCTCTTCAAAAACATGCTTTCAGACACAAAAGCATGTGTTGTCCTTACACTGCAACCATCAACATTAAAATGAAAATATACTCTAAAAAAAGTTTAAATTTCTTTGGACAGATAAGACCATTTCTACCAAGACAACTCTTTCAATAAGCTGGAAATTCAGAGCTCCAGGCCTCAAATTCATGATGTAATGAGAAGACAAAGTGCTTTGAGTTGCTCATTAATCATGCAATAGTGGCTGTATGGAATCGTTTGCAGTGTCTTTAACAGTGGGGTGTTGTAGAGTAAATGTCTATATGATAACTGTAAATCTGAAAAGATCCCCATACCAAAATGAGTGCTGACATACCCTGTATCTTAGTTACATAACAAAATGTGATGTATTCCAGTACTTAACATCAGCAAGCATGATATAAACAGTTCATTTTTTTTGAGAGTGGCTTTGATAAACCTATTCACCCAAAATGCAGCTAAAGCCTCTCATTTGTATAGATAATATCATCACTATACTTTCTCTCTGGTCATTAGGTTAGTTTGAATTATAGCATCAAGTACACTCCACAAAATCAGTGCTTGCAGTCATTCTAGCAGGATATACTTCTCAGGTAAAGTTGTTTGGATTAGCGTTGAAGTTGGATGTTCCCAAACGTTATGACCTAATAAATTGATAAAGCTAGCATTTGTTGAACATTTCTGTGCCAGATTAGGAATAGTCTGTTCAACCCAACCCAGTTTTGTGATGTCCAATCAATCAAAATGAAGTGAAAGCATCAGTGTGGGTGCACCATTGGTGGGGAGAGCTTTTAAATAACGCAAGCCCTGAATTCTGGTTCTTGAACACCACAGCACTCCTGGGACTGTATAAACACAATTTGTTCATTTACCACCTGTGTAACTTTATCTAGCCATGCAGATAGTTTGAGGTTTGAATTTGAAGATGAACAAATTATAAGAGGTAAACATCTCACTGAAGCTGTGTGTCTCGCTTCAAGTCTTTTTACTTACAATAACCATTATTTTGAATGGGTCTTTCTTTTTGTTTTGTTTTGTTTTGTGCAACAATAAATGTTGTCTTTTAAAAGCTGTTCAAGGTCTGTTGCTCTTCTGTGAATTGGAGCCTTGTTTTATATTGTCGAGTTTATTTATAATGTCTCTCTAGTACATAGTTTTGTGAATGTTCTGAAAGCTATTTAATTATCATTTTACTATCTTTATATTTTTGACTCTTCTCAAGCAAGTCTGAAAGTAAAAGAGTATTTAAAAAGCCAAGCAGGATTTTCTTTCTTTGTATGTCAATACATTTAGCTGTGATTTATATTTCATATCATATTTTGATTGAGTGGGGCCATATCTTTTGGTCGTGTATGGCATAAGTTATATATAAAGCTAACATCACTATAATAACAAGAACTAAGAACATCCATAACATTCACCTGTTTGTAACTTACAAATGATGTATCACTTGTATATAGACTCTTATGGCACTACTTCTATTATATTCTATTGTATTGTATTTACTTGCTCTGTTTTATTGTGTTGCACTGTTGGAGGAGCCTGGGACCTAAGATTTTCATCGACATAACTACACTGTAGCTATGTAAGAATGACAATAAAAGCCTTGAATCTTTGAATAAGAATCAGGATCTGAGCAATGTGGTTTTTGTGCCTTATGTGATTTCATTGTTTTGCTTACAAAGGAAACTATGGTATTGCATCTAACTTTACTTATGCATTGCAATATGTAGTTTATGGTGCTGTGAAGATATGGTACTGAGTGGTATGGGCTTCTTGCTCAACCAGGTGCTGGGAAATCTGGACTGTACCACGTGGGTCTTAGGAGGGAGGAAGCCATGCTTTTTCTCTTTGTATCTTGGTGGCCTTCCAGCCTTAGTAAGATTAACTCTAGCCTGAATGCTATGTTGTTAAGCTATTGTACATTTCAAAGCCTAAATGAAAAAGCCGCTTTAACTGAGTTGGACAATTCAAGTGGGTATATTCATCCTGGCAGTTGAGTGTAGGTTTGTTGCCAGACTTTTGTCAGGCAACAAAGCTTTACACCAGGAAGTATCCTTCTGCCTCGGCTAAGCAAGAAAACCTTGAGGAATCTTGTGCCAAACAGACTGTAACTTTAGATAATAACCGCTTGAACTCAGAAGGCTTCTGCTTTCTCTCAAGATTGCATTTTTGTACAGAAAGAGGGCTGTGGATTTGTCCCTCGTTATATCTTTTTTTTTACACTCTACAAAGCTATCTCATAAATTGACAATATGCAGAGGAGGAATGATTAGAGCAACCCATAACTCTTTCAACGTACATATGACATGTTGGAGGTTTATTATTATTAAGAAACATTGTAAAAGAAAATCAACCCTTTCCTTTAGGTAATGCTTCCCAACACGTTGCTGATAACACAATAGTTTTTGAAAAGTTTTGATAAAATAATGAATATATTATTTCCGACTTTAATAAGCATGCTGATGTTATCTGTAGCTGCTGCGGCGGGGATGTGGGAGGCTTTATTTTTTCATTTTCAATTATGCCTGGAACAGCTATGGATTTACCCTGCTTTCCAGGAAAGCTGTTTATTTACAGGATATATTAAACATGATATATTTTACACTGTGCTATCCAAGTGTTGCAATGCTACTATTACAGCCTGCCTCTATGACCTGCAGGGCAGTTCTAATACACCTAGAATTAAAAGTTATCTATCAAGCATGTTAAAATGTATCGGGATAGTGATTCTTATGCATTCAAATGGCCAAAGCAGGTCAAAGCTAGTGCATAAAGCCTACCGTATAGCACAAATAAGCCTCCACAGATGTGTGAAGCATCCCAATATAAAACAGGTCACAGCAAACAGAAATCCGTTTTCCAGGTTCTGTCACATCCCTCTGTTATGTAGTTTTTCACTGAGCCACAGCACACCAGATTAAGGGGGCCTGGCTGGTACATCTCATCCCATGCACCAGTGACATGAGGCAAGCACACACACCTGCTTTGCAGACTGATATTATGCAGCATAACGCTCACTTGCACATCTGTTGAGGAAGGGACTGGATGATTTATTTATTAGCACCCAATTAAAACTTCAGGAACAAGAACACTTCAATGGGAATATAAATATCAAATAGAGTAAGCTCTACACGACTATTTAGTCATGCAATCTGGCTCCTGCACCACGGCACGCCAGAGAGAAAGAAATAGAAGCCGGAGATCAGGAAATGGAAGTGGAAACACTCAGATCTTTTGTGCAGAAAAAAGAATCTTTTATTTCTCTCTCATCATTTACACCACCTCCTCTACCCTTTCTTCTTTCTGTGCTGTAAATGTGATTTCTTTTTCATGTTCTCCTTCTTTTTTTTTTTAGGAACAGGAAACAGTGTCTGTATTTCGTTTTGACGGGGGCTTTGACCACAGTATAGGCCAATCGATTGGCCTCGCTTGGTTTAGTGCAGGAATAAATGTTGTGGGCATAGCCAAAGGCTGGAGGGGACTGATTGTGTGGCATTTGTTAAGCTCACCAGGGAGTCAGAAGCTGTATTGTTAGGGTGAATATGGATTTCGGTACAGCTGAAAATGGACTGACTTCTCTTACTGGAATCAGAGGTCCAAGTGAAGTCATGTATACATCACACACACCTTGTCTGACACTGTCTGTATTTAGTCCTGTCACAGAGACCATCACTGACTGCTGCCGCTGCAACTCTTTGTTCACATAATGCTCCATTATAACTCTTCTAATAGCTAAAGAGGGATAGTTAATGTGCAAGACACATGGCCCACTTCCCCCTGAATTAATCCATCAAGCTTTAGATACTTTTAAGGATAAGTGTCTTCTCTTACACATGATCTGAGATTCATTTGAAAGTCATTACTTAATTAAAAAAGATTGGTATCAGGAGGTTAAAGAAGGGGGAAACATCTCATGGGAGGATTAGTCATTTCCACAGAGATGAAGACGTCAATTATTGACTTGCAAAAATACTCTCTTAGAAAAAAGTAGGGCAGAAATGTGCAATATGTTAATCTTTTGAACAATTCAATACACTTAATTTCAAAACATACTGAATTCTGAATTATTATCCGGATAGAGATCCCACGTTAATTTAACGTGTAAATGGCCTCTATCATAAAGTGACAAACAGCAGTTTGCACTTTTTAAAGGTCAATGTGTGCTAAAATGGAAAAGTATTTAAATGGTTTTAAACTAATCTTTCCTCTTTTTATGGTGTATCAAAACACACACATCTGGCTTTTGCATTTGAGTAAAATATGTACCGTTTCCAGTGTTGCTATTTTCATTGTGTGTACAACACCCTTTACCAAAGACATAAAGAAAGTGAGACACAGGAAGGGAAGCATTGTTAAAAAACAGTTAAATCACTCACAATACAGCAGCATATCTGTTAGATTAGTAGAAAAGCCGTTAATAACCGGGTGCCTGTCTGACATGCTGGCGCTCTGCCACATATCACTGTGTCCTGTGTCCTTATTACCTCTAACATATTAGATATGATGTGTTCTGTGGCTGTGGTAATAAACTAGAACCTCCTACATCCACAAACTCCACTGACAGGTTCACATCACTAGCATGTTCCATTTTATCGTGTTTTAGCCCCTTTCCCCTCCTGTCATTCATTGAAGAGAGGACAGATGGTCAGATGTGTGAAGATTAGATTGACAGAGGAGGTGTTACTGTAATAGGGAAACACTTTACAGACGTGGATGCATTTATTTGAGCCCGATAAATGTATGTGTGTGCATGTGTTTCTGTCTTTCTGTTCTTTATTTCTGTCTTCAAGCGAACGCTTCTCATCACTGAGCTGTCTATTTGACACAGACTCTATTTTGCAGCTCCCTCAGAGGCAAGACAGGGGCTGAGCAGGGTGGACGGACCAGGTAAAGATTTGTCAGATCGGTCGACAACAAAAACCTGCACACAAGCCAAGCTTAGGATGATTTATAGGGCTTATTTCAGAGAATGGTAAAGTGGAATTAATCACGTTCCCACCTGAAATCGCTGCTCAGCAGTGATAAATGACAAGCTGCCAGGGACAGACAGTGAGCCATCCATGAAGCGCTCACCGTTGTGCTCCTTCCTCAGATAGCCTGACCCAGGGTGCTGCCTTGCCAGATGCCCCCCTCTGGATGGCCGGTGCCAGGCGTAGTGGGGCCGGCCCTGTCCCCTCCTACTCCCTCCCCCCCCAGCTGGGTACCCATGCAAGGGCCTAATGACTTGGGGACAGCCTGCCCAGCAGATGGAGGGTGTAGCAGGGGCTTACCCTATACCAGATACCGCTGTTGTCTGATGGCTGGGCCTGTGGAGGCCACAGGGCAAGGCATGTGTTGTTTCCAAGTTGTGGATGTAAGATGTAATACAATGCAAACTAAGTGGAAGAAGAGAACTTTATATGTGTTTCCCTAGTAGACCCCCACACACACAACAACACAGACTATAACACCTCTTGTTGTTAAATACCAACTATGTGCAATATGTGCAATATATATATATATATATGCCGTTACAAACTGTGCAATATATACCTGGCTGCTAAATCCTCAGAACTGTTACAGGGTATTTTTGTAAAATGTGTAACTTTTTTATTATTTTTGTAAAATGTGTAACTTTTTTATTATAATTTCTTTTTTTTAATCTTTAGTACTTTTTAATGCATGCTTAGGTAACATTAAGCTGTCTTTGTCTCTTTTCTGCTGTAACAATGTACATTTCCCCTCTGTGGGAAAAGGTATTCTGATTCTGATTCTGAAAATTATTTAATAATTTCCAAGGTAGTCTATCTGAGGTTTTTGCTGTACCAGAAATATAGGAAGCAAAAAATGTTGTGTGAGTGTTGCTATGGTATTGTTTACTACCTTATCGCAGCAGAGTTGGGTGGGATTTGCTTCAAATACGGTGTGAAGAATAATAACGGGCTTAGTGCAGGGTGTCACCTCTGCCCTCCTGCAGACACAGCAGCAGCATCCTCTCTGCTGAAACTGCTGATTTATCTTGTTTCTTTTGTTCCATTTTACACGGTTTGTCATGACCTCTTTGTGTGACTTTTGTTTTAACAACATGTGGAAAGGGTAAGTGTTGTGTTTATGATACTGTACAGCTGGATCCATAGGAAAAGACACTAAGGGAGAGAGCCATAGCACAGACCCTTCTGTCAAAGCCTAGGTGTTTAAGTTCCTCTTCGGAGATGGCAGATACAATACTTTCAAAGTTGTCGATGTCCATTAAGGCAATAGAATTAAGGACATTAAGTTGGTATTGAATTTGGGAAGCAATTCAAAAACCCATCCAGCAAAGCAGTTGCCAATGATGACTGCTGCCAATCTGTCTGCTTGTCCATAAACTGTACCCCCTATAGGTTTTATGAATATCCTTTATGTATGTACCTTTTCATTCACAGTTAAGACTGTAAAAATGTACCCATGTAAGATGAAATTTAAACAAAATTATTCCAAAAATGTTGTCCAACAACAATCGCAAAAGCTTCTGTAGATATATAAACACTACAGCTACAGTGTGTACTGTTTGTATATTATGGTACTATAAGAATTAAGCTCTTTAAAAAGGTAATAAAGTGTCGATTTATTTGTTCAAGTAATTCAATGATCCTGATTCATTCAATTGAATTAACATGGTGTCCATCCAAGTATGAAAAGATGAATAACAGTACATACTTAACTGTCTATGTCCATGGCTATGTAAACTCTCCCCAGCTCTGCGTATATTCTGGAGCGATGAAGCTCTGAATAGGATTAATGTACTCTCTGACATAGCTTTGACCCTAGCTGGAGTAGTGGGCATAATCAACAGCACATTTTTCAGTAAACACCTTTCAGTTAACTTTGTTTTGTACGCAAAAGAATAGAATACAAAATAAAATGTGTGGGTACATTCGTAGCATTTATTAACCGCATGATGATTATGTAATATCAGTAAGTATTATGTGTGTGTCCTTCCAGTACTTGTGAGATGAACCCTGGAGTCAGAGTTATATTATGTCACTTTATGTTAAGAACAACATTCATACACTACAGTACCTCAGTTTGTTTTGTATACAACATTTATCCGGCCATTCAGAGCATGCCAAACATTTCCTCCCTCATTAATGTCAGCAGTGACATTGCTACATCGCTTGAGACTATTATTTCCCATAAGTCAGGTTAAGCCATTTATGGCCCTGAACGATAATGTAGACATTAGTGGCCTTTGATTGAATGTCCATGTCCGCCTGTTTCTCTGTGTTGAGGTGTATGTGCACATGAAAAATGACTCCCCTAAAAACCCCAAAGCAGTCACCTACGACATGATTTCACTCTCTGCCATGAAAATAAATAATCTTTAACCTTGACAGCCACATAATTAATAGTGATATGCAGCAGGTCCATTTCAACGCACCCACTTAATCTAATTTTGTTTCCACTCTGCGATTTGTAAATTACTGCAAAACGACGTGTCATTTACCACTGTCTCTGCTTGCGACAATGGCAATTTTTCTTCCTGTGTAATTCTTTCTTTTTCTGGCTCTCTTAGCCGAGGATTTGAAAAAAGAAACTCATCTCTTCTTCTCCCTTTCACTCTTCCTCCCCCTTGCATCTACTTTTCCTTCTGCTGCTTTCCAACTCCCTTACTCCCCCCTCTGCTTTTCTCTCCAATTTAGCAGCGTTGTAAGCCTCTGAGACCCTCGAACACATTAGCTGTTTTACAGCCTTCCCAGAACACATATGAGCACTGATCTAAAATGTCAGCACTACAAATGCCTTGTCCACGTTCCATTATTTGCCACTAAATGTTAAGCGTTTATATTCACATAGTGTTACATTGACATTTGAGAACAGAAGCAGGAGTGTGGCCTGGTGATTTTCTGCCCCATTAAATAGCATTTGTGAACATGCTTACAAATGACAATCATCCATGTGTCCAAAGACCTGTTTCCCTATATGTTCACTGTACAGAGAGAGAGAAATACTTAATATTTCAGAGTTATCTATTGATAAAAAAATGTCACTTCAAGTACTGACATAGAAAAGGTTGCCACAGCCTACAGTATGCCAACTGAAGACATTTAGTTCCAAATGTTAGAAAATATTATTCTGCTTACAGTAATAATCAGCAAAGGAAGAAAGAAACTTTTGGAGCATGACCATAGAAATGTTTGCAATCTATTACCCAATATGGTCTTGAACAAATGTAAATGCTCAAAGGGTTATTTTGCTGCATGTCCCACTTGATATTCAGTGTGATTTTGTTCAAAACTGTAAAACGACTGTCAAATGGGTTTGTTTCAAAAGCAAAAAGGTCTCAGGTTGAATGATCACATCGTTTTTCTACTGCAGACTAAAACACCTTCCTTATATACCCACGGGCTGAACTACACAGGAACTGGAACAGACGTCTTGTCCGTCCTCACATAATGCAAAGGGTATGGCACTTAGCCAAAAATAATGGAGGTCTAAGTCTTGCCTTCCCCTTTTCTTCGAGAATTAATGAGGCGAGGCAAAATGTTTGAACAAACCTCTTGGCCTTAAGGAAAGAAGGGCGCTGACCTGACTACTATTCACAATGTCAACTAGGTGGACTGTCATTTTATACATGCCGCAGAAGACTGATGGAGCCTGACAAACGCCACCAAGTCAGATAAAATACAATTAGCAGGCTCGTTGGACAGGGCAGGAGGCACCCATTTATTTAAAATGGTGGGTGACAGCTACTAGCTGCTGCCATTGTGTGTGTGTGTGTGTGTGTGTGTGTGTGTGTGTGTGTGTGTGTGTGTGTGTGTGTGTGTGTGTGTGTGTGTGTGTGTGTGTGTGTGTGTGTGTGTGTGTGTGTGTGTGTGTGTGTGTGTGTGTGTGTGTGTGTGTGTGTGTGTGTGTGTGTGTGTGTGTAAGTGTGTGTATAAGTGTGACAGTGTGTGTATAAGTGTGTAAGTGTGACAGTGTGTGTAAGTGTTTGACCTTTCTTATTGGTCCAAGTGGAAACTGCCTTTGTGTACTTTAGTGGATAATGGTGTTCATCCTCAGGCTGATGTGTCCATGCTGTCTGGTAGCATTCAATTCCCACTTTAGGATCCATAGTGAACAATTATCTAAGTGGGATGTGCATGGGGAAAAACAACTTCTGGGAGGGATAACTAGGATTGAAGAGGACATTGTTTGATTGAGTATCTTGTGGCCAATTCCTCCAAAAATCGTGTTGATGCCAAAACAAAATCAGTTTAAGAAATATACCCTCTGAGACGGGGGGAGAAAGAGAGAAAATGAGAACAAAAAAAGACAAGAAATTAAGTATGGTGTTACAGAGAGAGAGGGGGAGAGAGAAAGTGGAGGAAATAAGGATTGAGAGGCAGAGACAAAGTGAAAGTGTGCGAAATGTGTTTTCAGTACAACCGTGGCGGCCACAGCGACGATGAAAGCAGCTTATCGATCGGTTTGAGCAAACTGTAAAACAAGGTCCTTCCAAGCTGTGTGGTCATTGTAAATGACAGCACGAGGAATGCTTGCCTGTTATTTAGTTTTTTAGTGATTTTGTTTCAGGGTTAGAACCAGTAGTCACACTGGCCTACTTTAGAGGGAAAGCATCTCAATAGAGCATTGTAGACAGGTTGGAGAGGGAGACGTGTGTGTGTGGGGGTGGGCTTTCAAAGTAGACAGACAATTGGACGATGTCTCTCAGGGACGGTGATGCGGCCAAACAAGAGTCTGCTGAGGAGGGAACTTGAAAGAAAAAGTAAATATGTACAGTAAGGGGTGAAATGAAAAGGAGTTATTCATCCATTCTCAACACCCCCACACCCTCCTTCTAGCCCCCATCACCCACATGCCAACACCATGTCAACTCTAACAGTTGATTGTGCGTCATGTTGAATGGAAATTACGACTAGTGCCTGTTTATTCAAGGCCAAGCCACTCAACACAATTTCATTCTATTTTGATAAAAAAAATATAAATGTTATGGGATGTAACCTTCTACACATCCAGAAATATTACTGGATTACATTACATTACGATATCCATGTGTTAAAAGATCTTCCAATAATTCAAACCTTGGATTTTGGTTTTTGGTGGTGAGCCAACACTGTTTATATTTTGACATGTTCTCCTTTAATGAATCACCACTGTCTGATTCAAGTAGCTTGAGTAAATGTACTATTAGTATTCTCTCCAAAATATCCAGAATGATTGACTCACAGAGATCGAAATTATATTAACAGGCTGTTTTACATGTCCCATGGTGCTCTTCTCACAGTGGGGCTCTTAATCCAGCCCTTTAGGTGACTACTTATGTGCTTTTATGGATGATGGAGCCAATATTGAGCCCACGCCTGTGGCACCTACAGCCTTTGCCTTTTTTCCCATTTGCACTTCCTTCTTTGCTACAGCAATACAACATTTTCACACAAAAGCCTTATGTAATGACAGTGAAAGATGTTTCTATTATTCATACAGGTGGAATGGTTATTTAAAAGCATCCAACCCCCTCCACTTTTTGGTGTCCTTAGTTGTTATCGCTCTTTTTTCACAATCTCATTGTATATTTCTTTGTTGGTTAATATTCTGAGGCATTTTTAGAGATAGGTGTTTGATTGTTCTGCATGTGTGCGTGTTGTACTGATATGTGCATTTCCAAGACCGTGCAGAGAACAAAACATAGAGCTCCTTGCATTTTAAGTAGGCCAAGTCCATTTTTACCATGCAGCCATCTCCTTAAATGAATATTTACACTATATTGATTAGCATTAAACCCACAGCAGTGACTTTCATTTGCATGTGGCAGGGATCATCAATGGGAAAACAAGAAACCGAAAAGAACCATGAAAAAGAGAGATGTGTGAAGCTGGGAGATGCAAGAAGAAAAGGAACGTATATGTTGCGTGGGTGTGGGCAAAGATATCAAAATAAAAAAAGTTTCTCTGAACAGGGCTCCCCTTAATAATCCACCCATTATCTTGTGTTTCTCTGCTCACCATTGGGCCTTAGACTGCGATGCTATACAATCTGGCCCTCATCAGTGCAGACAGCTAGAGAGAAAAAGCAGCGTGGCTGGCAGAAGTGTGAGGGGTTGCAGTGAATGGTTGGCCAGGCACCTCACTGTAGGATACCAGAGAGATAATAATGTGCGGAGGCAAGCAAGAGCCATGTATGTCTTGAAAAAGAATAATTGCTACCCTTTCAAGAGCCATTTCTTAATTGGCCTGGCTGTTGTTGAGGGGAGCTTGGAGAGGAGACAACTGAGAGAAAGACTGAGAGAAAAAGAAGGGTGGAAGAGTTTTAAGAAGAGAAAGCACTAGCTTTAACCGTTACCGGCCCATTAAATGTGCATTATCAATTGTTATTAGCCCTTAGCTTTCCTTCAGAAGAGCCAAACTGCATCTACCTCAAGGTCACTAGGTGCACATGATGTTGTTATCCTTGATCAAAGGAAAATAACCCATGATCTATATATTTTAAAGACTTTAAGGCCAGGTCAGACCATTCTCTTAATATAATAATAATAATAATAATGCATTTATTTTATATAGGCCTCTTTCAAGGCTCTCAAGGTCGCCGTACAAACACATAAAAACAAGATACACAATACATAACACCAGCATAAGAGACATAAACAAGACAATGCAGTATATAAATCAATCAAATAATCAAATAAATAAAAACAGAGGATGTGTGATGGATAATGATCAGGGTGGATATGCGAGTGTGAAGAGATGTGTTTTGATACGTGATTTGAAAATGGGGAGAGAGTATATGTTTTAGTTTCAATAAACAGTTATTTGTTAGCTTCTCAAAATATAAAATCAGATAGCACAGCCTCCTGATATTAAGATATAAAAGCATTTTTGAATTATTGTCATCTGCATATAGTTGTGCATCACAATAAGATGTGGAGATGAAATAGAGAGAAAATGTGTTTCTAAAATAGTACAACCTTAAAACACACCTGTTTCTTTGAATAAACAAACTCATGTATAGCTTCTCAAACAAATTATTCTTGTGAAGATACAAAATAAACCACAGCAGTGCTTGTTGGGACAACCATGAAGTTGGTCCAATCTACCGAGGTAGCAGCACCTTTGAAATGGAAGAGTCCATTTAAATAGATCTGCAATTATTAATATGTGTTTGTTGTTTGAAGTTTGTCAAAATCCCTATGGAGATAAAGAATACGTGCAGATTTTACAAAAAGCTAGCTCTTTTACATCAAGACATTTGAACATGCAGGTCGTGGCATAGAACGGATGATCCTCTGTTTGGCAGGTCAGCGCATTAACCCCCTGAGCTTGATGTATTTCTATTTCATTCTCTGGAGTTATACATAATTAAAGTTACATGTTTTGCGCAGAAGTTTAAATAGCCTCTTCAGTTGAGCATGAAATATGCATATTCACTTTCCTAATTAAAATTCTTAACCTTATGTAGAATGGTTTAATATTGTGTAAGCAGTAAACAGCTGAAAGAAAGAAAATGTGCCTCTTATCTCAGTTAATCTCCCTTCAACCAATGAGTTGTTTTGATGATCTGTAGTTGGTTTTTGACAGATGACAATATGTTTTACCACCTTTACCTTATTTAAATCTTCTATTATGTCACGGTGTTCATCTGGTAGGTTTGTATGTATTGGTTGTTTTTTTCTCTGTCTGCCTGTTTATCTGTCTACTTTGCTCTGTACTTTTGAGTAATGCCTAAGCAAATAAACACTTTGTTCTGCCTCACCAGCTTGTACATATTTTTAGAACAGATCCTTGGTGGTGGTTTTAGATTTTCATTTACAACAAACAGCTACTTATTCCCTATCTTAAGTGAGATAGAGTTACTTGTCCTCTCTGCGTCAGCCGCACCTCTGTTTGAAAATATAGATGAAGTACCCAGCAGCATTTCTTATGCAGGGACAGCATACAACAGGACAAAGAGAAACAGCCCAGCAGGGGGGATTCTCTGAAGGAGGACATGCTGCGGGTTTCATTTGAATCCTCGCCACCATCCTCAAACCTTTGCATTGTTGTGGCTGTAGGAATACACACTTACCTTATTTGCACCTATTTTGAACTGGAATGTTAGAATTGTTTATGATTTTTATTTAAATCTTTGCAGGAAATTACTAAGATACATCATCAAGACCATGTGGTGTAAGCAAGTCCGGAAAGTTGTTGTCACCACAGGTTAGTTTAACAATATCTTTTTTATTTCTTTGAATGATAAAGAAATGCTCTTTCAATTAGCCACTTTTGTTGAAAAAATCAGCAGTGAAAAACACATGGGGAAAGGGAAATGTACAATGTAGGCACAATGTTGGGGGGTATTAGTAGACTCAGTGTTCGGCCCGCATCATTCATATTAAAGAATGTTGTTAAATTGAACGAACCCCATTACTAATTGTAGTATTGACACCATCGTCTTAAAGCTAGCAGGTACATGGATGTTGTTCGTTATGTCACTAGATGTAAGTCAGACTGCATAAAAGTGGCTTTCCTTAGCAAACCAATACATTTGGTAGATTGGGAGTAGATTGGCCTACCTTATCATCATTACTGTACTGAATTTACAGTACATTTCCAGTACTTACAGCACAGTAACATGAGCATTGTGAACATAAACTTAGGTTACCTAAATATGAATTCATATTGGTTAATGCATTTTACATAGTTGTTTATTTTAATGACACAACTATAGAAATTTGAGATATATTTACTGTGACAGGCTCTTTTTTCTGGTTTAAAGTGGACCTATTATGCTATATTGGAAAAATATATTGTAGGGCCATACCTATACAAAACATGTCTGTGAAGTTTTTTGCTTAAAATACCAAACAGATCAACCATTGTAGCCATGCCTCATACTGCTCAAACCCCTCTTTTGCAGCCCTGTTAGAGAAACGCGGATTTTGGGTGAGGCGGAGCTAATGCCTGATCAGAATTCTACCGGAGATAAAGTTAAATTCTGCTGTGATAAAACGCCATCCTGTTCTAAACCACATCAGAGATTATTTCTGAAATAGTATGGAGCTCAAATGCTTTTTCTCTTGCGGGTTTATCACACATATTTATCTATAAAAGACATCACAAAGTGCATTTTGCATGATATGTCCCCTTTAAAGCATGGTTTAAGTGACCTCGACTGTGACTGTGGTGGATCTGGATTAATTTTTTTAACCTACTTGCATTAACCCATTTAACTGATACAGGATAACTACAGACTAGGGGTTGGGGGGGCTCCACACCCACTTCCAGGGGCGGACTGGCCATCGGGACGTTCGGGACGAATCCCGATGGGCCGGTACTGAAGTGGGCCGGTCGGCCGACGTGGGCCGCTCGGATAAGTCACTAGCAACCCCCCCCCCCCCCGTCGACAATTTCCCCGCGGTATTTACTTGCGGCACCGAAGTGGGCCGGTCGAGAGTCCCGGGCTGATTTGTAGTCCCAGTCCGCCCCTGCCCACTTCTATGTTGCCGATAACTGATAACGCCCATTTAATGGAATGATAACATTTAAAGCAGGTCCACAGAGAGAGGAAAGAAACACTTCCAGCAGTGTGTGTGTGTGTGTGTGTGTGTGTGTGTGTGTGTGTGTGTGTGTGTGTGTGTGTGTGTGTGTGTGTGTGTGTGTGTGTGTGTGTGTGTGTGTGTGTGTGTGTGTGTGTGTGTGTGTGTGTGTGTGTGTGTGTGTGTGTGTGTGTGTGTGTGTGTGTGTGTGTGTGTGTGTGTGTGTGTGTGTGTGTGTTCTCTATCTTGCATGCACCTCTGTTGCCCTGGGAGCAGTAGTCATGGAGCTGCTCTTCAACCAGGAGATGTTTCACGCACACAGGCAGTGAGCCATTGCCAGGCTCAGAGCCACAAACAAACAATCATACACATGGTTTAAGTTACAAGTTAGACTGTTTTTTGAGATTTCGAATAAACATTTGGATTTTTCCCCTCTGCCCCAATATGTTCATACTTCAATGAGCAAGTGACTTTGTACTCTAGGCTTGTTTTATTTGGGCAAGTTCTAGTTGTTTTAGCATGTTTTGCGATGACTCATTCCGCCTTGAGACTCTTCAAAACAGAATAACATTTGAATTGTATATGATTTTCGGGGTAGAGTAGACATTCATCAAAAAAGACAGGCTGAGCACCATTCTGCTTTCTGTTTCAGCTTAAAGGTGGGGTAGGTAATTTTGGAGAAACCGGCTCGATATCGCTAGAATTTGAAAATACACAACTGGAGAAAATCTGCCACTTCCTTACAGAGCCCCTCCTCCAACACACACGAACGCGCACATGACCAATGAGGGCACGAGATAAGTTTGTGCACAGATGGAAGGCTGACAGGCAGGTAGGCCATCCAGTTATTTTAGCCGGGCCGGCTAAAATGATTGGTCGTGCTTTTTACAGTATTACGGCTTCCACAGATGAAATAAAAAATAAAACACTGATTAGCTGCATATCTGTGTGTTGGCTGTGGTGTCCTTCCCACTATTCAATTTTTGATTGAATAGTTACACTGTGAGTGTTTACTTTTTCTTCTGATTTTTTTATCGATTTTTTGTCAAAGCACTTAAGATATTCATTGTTATCTGTTGTTGTCTGATGTTAAGAGCATTCCATGGAATATAACAAAAAGTGTATCTCGAGCCGGTTTCTCAAACTTACCTACCCTATCTTTAAGGACAGAGGTGCAAACACGTTTATTCTGACCATAAACAGATAGCAAAATGAAATGTTCAGTACTGAAAGTAACATTGTTATGCCCCAAACTGACCCATATTTGTAGGGGATTGATGGATTTAATGAGTCATACTGTTGTTTAAATAAATCTAAAGCAAGAGTGGATATATTAAAACTCCTTTTATGTGCTCCTTGTTGCTCTGCTGGCTGTTGGTCAGTTCGATCCACCAGAAATGTCCCAACCTTTATCAGCCACGGTATTCGCTCTAAAGGCTTACATTTGGCATGGAGGTCAAGTGTTTATGATGTTGTGTGTGTTGTTTGAACAAGTACATGCATCAGTTACGTTGTTGCAGCTTTTGCAAATTGGTCCATTCAAAGCCATGATCTGATTGGCCATGCTTAGGGTTAAGGCATCTGTGTGTCCAGTCTAAATATGTGGCATGGATTTAAGATGAAGGGCCATACAGATAGCACTGTCATGTTGGAACATTTGGTCAACATTTTAACTTCAGGTCTGCCTGTTTCAGAAGTCCTCGTGTCAGCAGGGTCGTGATGAATCAGCATGGATATCTCCATCCTGGTGAGATGTGAAAAAGGTTGGTATGGCCTTTTCCAATTAATTTTCTCAAATTATCTCAACCTCAGCGGGGATGCCCCAATCAGTGAGGTAGGGAATGAAGGGTAAGAGAAAGGATAACATGAGACAAAGTTCCTAAGATGAACTCAAACTGGATATACTTCGCTACCTGGTGAGCATCCCTATGCGCCAAAGACACCCTTAAGCTTGAAAACTGAAGGTGAGATCCATAGCAGTCTCTAGTCATAGGAATTAGCACCTGAGGGCTTCTGTTTTTTGGTTATAAACATCCACCTGCCATAGAAACCACCTCTTCATGAGTTGCTTTTACAGTAGCTAATTTAATTTTGCACTTCACTCCACCGTTTCTGTGAAGGACTTTCAAAAAATAAAACACTGATTAGCTGCATATCTGTGTGTTGGCTGTGGTGTCCGTCCCACTATTCAATTTTTGATTGAATTGTTACACTGTGAGTGTTTACTTTTCTTCTGATTGTGAACCCTTGTGATTATGAAGAGCTTCAATAGAGCAATAGAACATGCATTTAAAAAAGAAACTGTAAATGCACTTTATCAAACAGAATTTATACACATATTGCATCTGCATTTGATTACTAGTATATGAAATATATCAAAAGGACCTTGTCAAGGACACGCGGAAAACAACCTTTATGAGGCTGCTTTGAACCATACATTGAAAAAGAATTGTCTTATTTTACGGTTTACATTTACTTTCCTCAACATATTTTCTCAATATAAGCATCTCAAAATGTCTCATTAATCAGCCTTAATATTTCAAAACAAATTATATATGACGGCAAAATTATAATGCTTAAATATATGATTGTTAGAATACTGCACAATTAAAATGATGCCCTAAAGGTATAGCATTTATGTCTATTTTATTGCTTAATATATGCAGTCCACACAGGTGGAGCTTTTCAAGCTAAAGCTTTTCCTCAGGCAGCGTTGACCAGATAAAAGCGTACCTGTTACTAGAGAGAGGGAGCTGAAAGGATGTCAGCACAATACCTCTGAGATCTGACAGCACATAGCCAAGCAAACAGCATATATGTACTTGAAGGGATGCCAGCATTATGTAAATAATAATTTACTGTTGAAAACTAGTTTTAGAAATAACAAGAACTGGCACCAGCCCTGTTCTCACCAAACATTTTCAAATTAAATCACTAATATGTCTTTAAAACATGTATCTTTGGACGAATGCATCCCCCTGTACCACCTGTACTAAATGGTATGTTGTTGAAAAACACTTAAATGCATAAATAGACAAGTTCCCACCCTTTGCGTTGCAGACAACTTCATGAATCATAAACAGAATGCATGGATTTAAACATTAGACCTCAGAGAATGCAAAACCTGCTACGCACGACATAGCCAGCCAAGAGTCATTCTTCCAAGACTCAAAGCATTCATGCATGTTCAATGTGGTGGCTTTTGGTGTTATATGTCTTAGCTTGACATTAGGGCAGTCTCCTTAAGTGATAATCTACTGTGTTACAGGTTGAAGGATGAAGGACAGAGGGAAGAGTTTGAATCTACAGAGTTTCCTATCATGACTACACCTGAAGGAAAGTGATGACGTGGCTGTTTTGAGGATGTCTGTGTGTATGTGAGCGAGAGAGATAACAAGATAGAAAGGGCATCCGTGGCAGGCATACCTATGCGTGCAGTACTATACACTGCACGATGTACGGTGAGTTATTTTTTACTAACAGTGTTGTGGGAAGGGGCTTGGACAAATGTCCGTACCCCCAGAGAGTGAAGGGGAAAGAGAGAGGTTTTGATTGAGTGCCCACTGAGGTCCCATCAGATGTGGCTTAGAGGAATAAAGGATTCATTTGAAGGAAGGTGAGAAAGATTACATACAGTCCTCACATCTATCCAAATCCCTTCCAAATCCCTCTACATCACACTTATCAGGCCATGTGCAGTGTGGTATACTAACTCTCATTGGTCTTATCACAAGGCTGCCACGTATCATATTTGTCTTGGAGGTGTAACTTATTCCCTGATACACTCTGGATCATGCATGCAAGTCTAGGTGGGTTACTGGGCTACACCCACTCTACACACCTCTATCTGGAAATGCCACACTTAATCACAGATGTCCTTTAAACTAATGCCAGGATTGGTCATCCAGTCATTCCAGCCCTTCATTATAATGCTGTGAGAGCAAGAAATATACTAGGTGCTGGCCATGAAGGTTTGTCAGTTGTTTTTATTATTTGAGCATTGCCAGGACTGTTAGATAGTACACATATATTGGTAAGCACTATAAAATCCCTTAGGTGCAGCCTTAAGCAGTTATTTGTCTGTCTTTAGGGCATTTCATCTGGGCCAGTGCCTCAACACATCAGTACTGCACATCATAATGACTCATTTTAGTGTAGCTAGCATGTACTGTAGTGACAACAATCCCCACAATATAAATAATGTAAAAATCTTAGATAAATGTCTGACAATGAGTACAGTGATAATATATAGTTTGTGAGGGAAACAACTCGTTAGATTTTTCAGTTCAACCCAACATCCGTGAGTGTCCCTAACATAGTGTACTTTATACTGATGTACTGCACATCATAATGACTTATTTTAGTGTAGCTATCATGTAGCGAAAACCTTTTTCAATCCTCACAATATAAATAATGTAAAAATCTTAGATAAATGTCTGACAATGACATTGATAATATATAGTTTGTTTAATGAGGGAAACAACTGGTTAGATTTTTCTGTTCAACCCAACGTCCCTGAGTTTCCCTTACATAGTGTCCTTTATACTGATGGGAAACTGTACTGTTTCAACAGCTTAAAGCAAGACAATGGGATTGGTCATGCAGGCAATTTAAAAGTTGCCCCTTTTTTTTCATTTAAAACAATTAAGTATCTGATTGGTGGTTTCATATTCTTGGAAGTCAAGTTATTTGGCTTTGTTTCTTTTTCTTTCCTCTTCATCTTCTTACCAGAAATCCCTAGACTCATTAATGCCATTTATTCAACTTTACACACTAAGAGTTTGGCTCAAGAAAAATATAGGTTTTACACGTACAGTGAGATTTCTATAGTTCCTAATGACATAGAGTTTAACTTTGAAACACTTTGTAGTGGGGAAAGCTGGTAAATCTGTCAGAACAGTATACCTTTGTTTCAGAAAGATTTCTTAAAATCACACTTGCTTTGACCAAAAGCTAGCAACAGAATGATTGATTGACCGCTCGCAACACAGATGGCAGTGAGAGCCCAGAAGCTCGCCGCACTATATCTATTCATATTGAAAAAACTGAAGAGATTTATTATAGCAGGCAAGATAATACTTTGTCTGAAATCCAGTTGAAGACACAATTATAATGCCTGAAGAAGAGTTAGCTTAGCTGCAGTGCAAGTCAAATCTAATCTCTTTATTTAAATCTTGAAATCTTCGAGATGAAATTCCACTTTTAGGTACTTTCTGCTTCGTGGATCGACAGTACAGTCATATATCAACATAACTGATATAATACTATTGACAATGTTGAAAAACTATTGAAACAGTAGAGCCTGTAGGAGAAATCTGAGAATACTTTAGACAGAAATTAGAGTTGTGAGATGAAAATGACTGTTTAATCCCCAAAAACACACATATAAATGGGATAGCAAGCAATCTCTCTTTATCAGATGAATTTAAGGATAGAAGGTGAATCAGTGCTGAAACCATTAATGGATTTGTTGCTGGACAGAACACATTTGGTGATTGGTAATTGTTAAGGTTTCTTTATGCAGCAACAATTGAATTTGAGAAACAAATGTAAGAATATATTTTCTCACAGTACATTTAATACATTTGTGTTTTGACTTTAGGTCCCAAAACAAGCATTTGAAATGTCACTTGAGCCTCTGTGAAGTAGTGATGGGCCTTTAATGTATTAATTGAAAAATAATTCACAACTTCACAGTTTGTGCCTGAATAAAATATTACTGCGGTGGACATAATGCAGTCAGATCAGACAGTTCTTGTTGTATTCCTGCTGTCGTGGTTACGGTACATCACAATCAGAGCTTGTTGCACTATCATTATGTGACAGCAGCAGTAGACAGATTTATTGTTGACCTTTTACAACAGCACTAGAGAGCCACTTAAAACTTTTACTGATTATCAGTCAAGTTCAAACACAGTGACAGGTGAAATGATTTGAAACAACTGTTGAACAGGCTGTTGCCATGGCAAGTGGATAGTATGATGTATTGAACTGCAAGTATATAATGGCCCCCTTGCTTTTTTTAAACCGCATTTTTGAGTATTGTTGTCCCGTCCAATCAATGTCTCCTGCCTCTCAAGGTTGTTGTATCATTACAGATTTGTGGTACAGATCATTTTCCTTTCCAACAGTCTCTGCCCCTGTGAAGTATTTATGTATTATTCACCCGGTCTTTTGAATGTGTCCGTGTACTGTTCACCCTCCTAGGATAATCTACTCCTTGTTCAAGCAAAAGCATTGTTCGACACCATGTGTTTTGCAATTCACATGGCCAAATTGTGTAAAGCGGGATTTACCGTAGCAATGATAAACTACTGACCAGTGATGAAAATCAGTCACTGCCATAATCCTTCTAATTCTACGCTTTGCGAGAGGTGTGCACTGAGGTTGTGTTTTGACAACCATGGTGGCAGAGAGGCAATCTGGGAGAAAAGAAGCGAGAGAACAAAACACACCCCACCATGTAACCCAATAGAGCTTGGTGAAGAATGTGTCTCTGCGGAAATAAGAAAGAAGAATAAATAAATCAGCTCCTCATGAGTAATAATCCAGACGGTGGATAGTTTGAATTGAAATTTCAAGCAGGATGAATGGAGGAATATTTGTGCGTGGGTTAGACTATGTAAAGCGAGCAGATACACCTACGTGCCACGGTCAAAATAAGGAAATCATTAGAGATGATGAGACTGAGCGTGGGCAAAGCAGGGTGCATTTCTTTAAAGGTCTGTTAAATTTACTGTTGTTTGAAAGGTCACTGTCTGGTGCTGGCAAGCAGCTGGGACTTGTAAACGACCATTCTTATCAAATGTTAATGCTGGCAGACCCCGCGTCACATGCGCCCGCAGCGGGAATATGTCTTTGAGGTCCTGAAGGTTCCATGGAAACAAGTCATTTAATTTACATGCCGAAATGTGACCAGCTAATTGGTTTTTGTGGAACATCAAATAGCAGGATGGCTATTTGTGAGGGGGACAAATACCTCACAGGAGGTAAGGAAACGGAGACCCCCCCTGGGTCTGTTGAATCAGTCTGTTTTTGTCACCATATGTGTCACTAGTTTTGTGGGCAGTAGACAGTAGAACATGTTTTGTCCCTCAGGGATGTTTGTTGTTTATGGAAATGGCTTTGTTTGCTTTAGGCCAGCATGAGGGTCACGTTATGCATTTATGTTCATCCAAACCCCTCAGTGCTTCATGAACAGTTTACATTATTGAAGGAAACATAGTGCAGTCAAGAAATGGTAAGAATTATAATAAAAATAAATGTATACATCACAAAACCATGTAATCTAATAGGGGGATCAGTGCTTTCTTTGTATTTAGAAATTACATGCATTCACAATGCTTTATCTCGGATTAACATATGTATTTAGTTTCCCTCTATGTGTGTGTGGTCATATTCATTTAAAATGCAAAACATAATTTGCTGTCATCAGATGATCTTTTAATTCTCATCCGACAGCTACTAACTGCCGGCTAAATTAGGATATGTGCCCACACTGACTCCTCAATTAATTCAGCCAATGTGAATATTGATGAAAGGCATGTCTCTGTTGTAAACATTACCACGTAGACAGGGCCCATTATGCTCTGTCTGTGTGTGTGTGTGTGTGTGTGTGTGTGTGTGTGTGTGTGTGTGTGTGTGTGTGTGTGTGTGTGTGTGTGTGTGTGTGTGTGTGTGTGTGTGTGTGTGTGTGTGTGTGTGTGTGTGTGTGTGTGTGTGTGTGTGTGTGTGTGTGTGTGTGTGTGTGAGGATGCCTCTGGACCACGAGGAAGATGGCACTTACAGTACTGTGTGTTTACCATCTCAAGGCTGATAACATGATGTGACGGAAGCAGAGAAATTGATTTAATCTTCTACTGCGTGGCAATGAATGTTAATTTTCCTAGAAGATGTAATCTTTGCCACGAATGGATTGTTATAGACATTAGTGTAAACCCTTCTGTCGGAAGAAACATGGCTGGTATAATTTCCCTTTTGTCCCAGCTGAATGGGAGATCAAATGATTTGTGATTACAGTGATATAGTGTTATTTTCAATCCAAAAATGCCGGAACCAGGAAATGTAGACAGCAAATCCCCCCGAATTATTCATGAATCTTATGATGTGCCCACCACTGGAAATTTCATGAGAGAGAAAATAAGACTTGCATATGAATCCCCCTTTGTCCTTGAGAGCTATTAATAAGAGTAAGTTCACATTAATGGGGACAGAGAGAAAAAGAGAAACAAAACAAATATATGGCTAACGCACTAAGGGCCCTCGGTTTTTGTATTTACGAGTGCCCCGGAGACACAAAGCATACTAATCACCCAGCCGAGGCCTGAACTTGTGTCTAGAAAAAGTAACAGTGTCAGTGGTAATTACACATGTAGAGTAGGGCTTGTCCAAACACAATTGAGATGTAAAATAAGGGGAGAAACGTACGTCCAATGGCTTCCTCTTGGTCCCCCCCTTTATGTCCTGTTGTGTTGTGCAATGCAGTAGCCCCCCCACTCTTATTTTCTATCTCTCCCTCTATCCTATGTCTCTCTTCTTCCTCCTCTAGACAAGACTGCAGCAGCCCCATCAGTCTGAAAGGACAAAAAGTCACCATTGAAAGAGATACCTCATTTAACACTGCCCCCTGCTGGCAGGAAACAGGATGGACAGCTCCGACAGAAAAGAAGAGACTGCAGCCGCGCAGCTCCATCAAAACACCGACTTATTCATGAAATGCTTCATGAATACATACATTACATGCTTTTAAGATGCCAGTCGCTCTACATGAAATAAACAGCACCCTTCGCACGTTGCATGTCAAACTGTTAAATTCATCAATGCACCTGACAAAATAAGAATTGTTAGTCATGAGCAGTTTACAAATTGATGGTTTAAAAATGACATTAATATCTTCTTAACTGGCTTGTGTACATGGACTCGGCATGAGGGAGGAAAAGAGAGGTAAGGGTGCACAGATGTGTGAAAGAAAAAGACGGAAAAAGCAACTAAATCATTAAGGCAGACAAATATAGATTTTCTGTCCGTGCTTCATTGTAATTGTACAGACTTGGACCATGTCTCTGCTGTATGGGATTTAAATGAGACTTAGGAAATTGTGTGAGCAGAATTTGTGGTCAGACTCCACTGCATTCAGGTTGCCTCCTTAAACATCCTTTACAGGACGACTGATAAAACACGACGAGGTAAGAGTGGAGGAAGAGACGGAGCTCAGGAGTAAAGGAGAAGAAAAAACTACTAAATTTGCTGGCACAACACGCTAAAATTGGTGCTCCTCTCCGCTCCCCTCCCACCCCCGCCACCCCACCTCCCTGCTTTTCTCACCTCCATCCTTATCCCAGCCCTTCTTCCCCTCCACTCCCTCAATTGGTACTGTCCAGGAAAATAAACGATCTGCAAGTGCAGGCACAGCATGGTGCCAGAGTTAACTTAGCCAGAGTCGGAGAGATGTTTTAAATTGTATTCTCCAAAGGTCACGCTCCCCTTTCTCACAGTCTCTGCCTGTCACCTCAGCTTTGTGTGTGGAATCCGCGCCTATTGATCCGGCCTCCAACGTGCACGTCCTCGGCAGCAAGCTGCTCAAATCACAGCATGCTGGCGTGGGGAGGCTCCCACACTTCGCCCAGATCACAAAGCGTTTGATAACGGAAGGGAGGGTGAGAGGGGCCAGAGATAGGAGGGCTGGATGGCGGAGAAAGACGGATGAAATGTAATGGGATGAAGGAGAAAACATGGGGTAGAGGGCATTATCTTCTGTACAAACTACATGGTGTTTGAGATGGAGAAAGAAGCCTCCCTCGGATGTATAAATCTTTTGTTTTTTCCCGCTTTGAAAATCCAAATGCCCTATCCTTCCCTCCCCTCCATTTTGTCCCTTGTTAAACCAAGGCCAAATCACTAGCCCCCATGTGTAATTTCTCAACAATGCTTCTGGCTGCCTGGCTTGATGGCTCAATGTTCCCCGTATGACATGCACTGCCTCAAAGCGAGGTCTGCGCTTTTATTCAGCTCTAACTTGATACCAAAGCTGTTCAAACACAAAAGCTTTTCCTCTAAATACAGAATAAAGAGTGTATGTGCCTCGCTTTGTGTGTGTATGTGTGTTGGAGAGAGGTAAAACGATGGGTGGATGAATATGTATTCTATGACAGGCAACTATTTATTCAGTAAAATTCTTTTTTTCTCCCTTACTCTTTATGGATTTTCTTCCTTATCTTTCCTGCCGTCTTCCCTTCTTTTGTTCTGCATCTTGGCTCTCTTTGACTGCCCCTCCTTTTTACATGCCCCTCACATGACCTTTTGAAGGTGTACCATGAATTACATTTTCGCCTACCATGACACATTTTAAAGATCTGTTAAAGCAAGCAAATGTCATCTTTATTTGGCCGGGTGGATCAATAAAGTGGCTAGAGATCCATGTCTCTTTATCCGTAACTCGGGGCCTGCCTATGGAGGACATTAATCACGTTGACCAGGATTTGTGTGGTCACTGTGGATCTTTACAAACAGCCGCTTGGGATACAAATAGGCTGACTGGTTGTTGAATTAGTGCCTTTGAGTTGCTGGCCTGACTGAAGACTCCTGTTCACTTCTGTGTGAATTAGCAATTGATTGCCGCCTTGTGTCGAACTCGCAGACAGTGAGTGCCAAAGGATGGAATTCCTGAGTGTGCAGGAACCAAGAAGTCTGTTATCTCAAATGGATGTTTGATTATGGAAAGAAACAAAGCTTCCTTCAAAAGCCTTTGGCCATCAACACATAATTCAAATCACATGGGAGCAACAACATGCTTTTAATGGGACTTTGTTTAATTAGGTACATTTGTCCGTATAAAGGCTCCGACACCATATCCCCACGCTCTGAGTGTCTGCCATCACATGCAGGATAATGAACTACCTTGACAACAATACAACTGAATATTCAGCCTTGTTGTCACGCTGCATCTCTGATGAGCAGCCCCACACAATGATGACATACATCGAGGATTAACTTCTAACCTCTTGCTTTATTACACATGATGAGAGCTCTCATCTAATGCATGCACAGTTTGTACTCCAGTAATGTAAGCACGGCAAAAACTAATCATGAATGCCATCTCAAGGTGATCTTTATTTCTGCCATCATATTAAATGATTTTTAGCTATTGAATTCCAAGAACACTAAATTACATACAATTCAGGTAAATCATTGTTTTGCTTTTTACCCAAACACATCAAGATCAAATAGTTTCTTTATATTTCCACCTACACAATTCCTCGAAATTAGGTAAAAATGTTCATTTCAGTGAGCATTCTCAATGATAATAGAATATAACGTGTGTGTAACAGCAGCAATTATTCCAAAATGTGTGTTTTTATTGTCCTTTTCTTTTTATCCTTTTTTCACAATGCCGGTAGAATTAGAGCCTATTCATAGTGCACGACTCCAGCAAATGCAGGAAATTGGCAAAAAGCACAATTGAGCAGAATTCAGTTTGGTTAAGCGGAGGTGAACATGGCTCTGACGGATGGAAGGATGAAATCACAGACACAAGCATTATCACTGCTCTCTAGTGCCCCCATGTGGGGAAAGGACATGCATCCTCATGTCTGCTCACTGCACCAAGGACACGATTGAAAGCAGACTATAATTCATTCATTTTAATTCTCAACTCAATCTCACTGAGGATCATGGGGTCGGGAGCCAAGTCCTGTATCAGTGTGAGCTCGAGGTTAAACTAACTGTCTATAACAGGGTGAATCATATTTATTTTGATAGATGCTATAAAGCCTACACCCGACTTGAATGCCTTTCAAATGCGGCTCAAACAGAACAGATCATGCTAAATATTCTCAACTTGTTGAGCACTATATGGATAAATCATGTTATACCCTCTTAAATATACAATCATGTTTTAATTGAATCTAATCAAATGAGAATAATTTAATTTATAAAGACTATCAGAGATTCAATAAAATGTTCACTGTTTAATCTAATTTGACCTAATTAAGAATCCATGTTAATCTAATCTATCTGAACTGTGTAGTCTCACACATAATTGTAATATTTCCATAGGTATTCATCATTTTGACTTGTCAGTGTAATTTCGTTATTAGCTATAACTCATTATAATCCAGACGGCCCCAAAAGTGTGAGTCAAATTGAATAATGGTCTTTGATCCTTCGTCATGCAGGAGTATAATCTATATAAATTTCATAAACCAATCATGTGGAATCATGAGTTAGGTCATGCTCCTTTTCTTATTGTTTATAGCAAATCCTTTAAGTCACTTTTAAAAGGCATGAAGGATGATCACTGAGCTGGCCTACAAAAGTGACTTCCATGCAACAGGACGCCGCTCTACAAGGCTTTGTTAATCATATATCACCACATCTGACTCATTGAGATATAACCCTTGTACTGTGGTGAGCAGGACATATTTCAAGCTATGAGCTGCAACACAGAAATCTCAAGAACCTGCAACTACACCGTCTTCCCTCTAAACCTGCACAGAGAGCAGCGAGATAATCACACTCGTAATGAGTCCCCAAATTAGGAGGGGATCGGCATGCCAGATTAGAGCAGAGCACAGAGCCAACAAAGGGCTCTGCGAGAGGGGAAGTAGAGTTGATGGAGGAGCGGTGGTGAAGGGATAGAGAGGAAAAAGTCTGAGGGAGAAAGAGAGAAAGTGCTGGCAGTTTTATTCCTTAATTACTCCCCTTGTTAACCCCTCTCAGCAACTCGGTGTCTGGTTGGTGTGCAGGTCAGTGCTACAAAGTGTCTGGATGAAGAGGCCAGGGACAGTTTAATCCCACTTCCCTGTGTATCTTGCCGTCTGCAATAGATTCTTTCCACTGTCAGTTTCTCCTCCTGCTGTCTCTTGCTTCCCACATGAAAACCTTCCTGCAAACCACACACAGCCCTTTTATTCTTGAAGATAATGATCTCAGTAGGTTATTTGAATAGCGGTTGCCATCAAAGGTTCAAATTATCCTGTGTGCAGCCAACATATTTTAGGCTTTTAAACACTGTAGATAAAACTAAGTGGAGCACACATTTTGTAAAGCAAATGTCCCACTCCTATTTTAATCTTCTGATAGCTGAAAATGGAACTCAATATAAAGCAGTCAACTGTAAAACAGTAGGTACATCTGTGGTTAAACGTGAATAATGTATGTTTCATTTGTCAGCTGATGGCTGTATTTTGTAGTCTATAAAATTAGGCTCCAGCTGCATGAGGTGACTGAACAAACCAGTGCGCCATGTGTTGCTTCTCAGTGCCATTGGAATGAAATATTAACTCAGTTCGTAACCTCAGCATAGTGCTTTCAGTGTGTATTTCATGTTGAAATCCACTGGAAAGCCACCAACATCTTGTTTTCTTTCTGCAGAAATAGTACACAGTGTCCGAGACTTTTATGATGGATGATATGATCAGAGATAAAAGTGTTATCAAAAAGATAAGGTGTACACACGTACTCTCTCTCAAACACACACACACATTTGGTTTTCTTATCTAATTTATTACAGTAGGAGTTAGATTAGATATTCTAAAGTATTTATACTTCTGTGAGTTAATCTCCAGTCAAAAGCTGTATTACACTAAATATTATCAAAAGTATTGATGACATTTCTCCACCGCATCTTCTGAGATTTGATTTCACTTTCGTAGCTTTTGTTAATATCATAATGTTGCTTTTATCTCATGCACATTATTTGAATCATCAGTAAATGCTGCTGCTCCTGGTGAAATGCTGTATATCCAACCATGTTTAGAAAACAGCATTAATAATCTGATAAACTTAACTAAAAATAAATGAATTGCAAAGTTGTACAAGGCTTCATGTTGAGGTAGAGCTGTTTGGACTGATGTGTGATAAATAACCATGCACAAACAACTGATAAATAAGCAATGATGTTCAGCCAAAAACCGTCACATCTCACAAATGATGTACACAGTGTAAGACCCAAACAGCATACCAGAAGTCCAGAGTATCATTGGCTGTTCTACTTGACTTTAAAATGGGCAAGCTTAGTGATCTAAAGGAGCTCAAATATGATATAATGGTTGGTGCATGGTACTAAAAATGTATCTTGCATTACAGATTTTTCACGTCTGCAGTCTGTTTAAACATATAAATAATTTTGGACAAATCTGCTCTCCTGGTATTTGGCTTGCTTCATTTTGTTTTAGCATTCAATGCATTACACATGCTTGTCACGAACTTGGAAACACAAGGAAAAGGACTCAAATGCACGACCCGGGAGACAGAGGTAAAGTATAAGTAATATACTTTATTTCCAAAATATGTATACAAAAAATGATCGACACTCTTAACGAGGTGACAAAAGGCTAAAAAAAGGCACAAAGAAAATCGCTCACTACGTGAGGAACAAAACTTACAAAGAGTTTCAGGAGCATGAATCAGGCTTGAGACAAGATATGAAATCGCTGGTAAGCAGACTACTGGCATGGAGACAGGACAAGACGAACAACTGACACAAGACAAAGGAAGGCTGGGGAATTTAAACAAAAGGTAATTGGCACAGGTGGAAACAATCAGGGGCGGGGCTGACGCTGATGAGAGCGGGAGACACACACTGGGGTTGCGGTCGAATAGTCCATTTAGCTTAGGAACCTTCCTAACGGAGTGAAATGACCCGGAAGTCCCTCAGTGGCAGCCATGATAAGTGCCGTTCGAATTCTCTAAATGAAAGGAAAGGAGGTTTCAAACTTCCTTTATAACCTCCTTTAGCTTAGGAACCACTGGACCTCCCTAACCTAAAGGAGAGAAGAAAATGCTGCCCCACAATGCCTTGCGGCCGCCGCATTTGCCGTCACACCACAGTCGGCCGTTCACGGAAACAACCGATTATGAACGAGAAATGATATCATGAAAGTTACGGTGCTTATTAAGCATTTTAAAACGTATGTGGTAAGTTGCCAAAGTGCTTTGTTTTGAACGTTCATCAGAAAACCAGTCCACCCTTGTCAGGACCGTAGTTTTGCCTCTGCATGATGGAAGTCCTGTCACAAAGTCCATAGAAATGTGTGACCAGGGACGTTGGGGAACCGGCAACGGCTGAAGCAAGCCCATTGTGTATCATAACTATGTGTACTCGGTGAATAATAAGTTACACTTGAGACACAGAGCATTGAAACTTTTGTTCTATCTATTTGTAGAACTGTCCTGAGAGCAGCATCCTATTTAATTCTCTAAACTCCCAACCACGGTCATTGTTTTTTAAATTTAAGATATATATTTCTATGTAAGAGGATCCCAATACTCTGTCTAGAATAAGAACAAAATGCTTTACAACAGATATATCCGTTTTACATGGACTGTAAAAAGTATACCACAACTTAGTTCATACCATTACCATCCTAATCCTCCTTGACCTCACAGCTGCCTTTGACACCATCTCGCACCCACTGCTTATCAAACGTTTGGCAGACATTGGGATCACTAGTACTGCACTCTCATGGTTTTCATCCTACCTCACAGACAGAAAACAATATGTCCGTCTCAGCACCCACCGGTCAAGCTGCTCCACTGTCTCACATGGTGTTCCACAGGGGTCAGTATTGGGTCCACTCCTGTTTATTATCTACCTACTCCCCCTTAGCACTATCCTCCGTCATCATAATGTCCATTTCCACTGTTACGCCAATGATACACAGGTCTACATTTCCAGCAAACCCAACACTGCCCTCCCCCCAACCTCTCTCACCAACTGCCTCCAGGACATCAGGAACTGGATGAGCAGGAACTTCCTAAAACTCATCGGCAGCAAAACCGAAGCCCTGCTGGTTGGCACCAAAACCACCCTCTCCAAAACCTCATCCTCCCCTGCCTCCAACCTCATCATTGATGGCTACTCCATCCCCTTCTCTGGCCAAGTTAAGAGCCTTGGTGTCATCCTGGACAGCTCCCTCTCATTTTCACCTCACATAAATAACATCACCCGGACTGCCTTCTTCCACATACGCAACATCTCCAGACTCCGCCAATCCCTTTCTCAATCAAACACTGAAATCCTGGTCAATGCATTTGTCACGTCCCGCATTGACTACTGTAACGCCATCCTCTCAGGCATACCCACCAAGCTCATCAACAAACTACAAATCATACAGAACTCTGCAGCCCGGATCATCACCGGCACCAAGGCCTCAGAACACATCACCCCCATCCTCATCCAACTCCACTGGCTCCCCGTTCAATCCCGCATCAACTTCAAAAACCTACTGCTCACTTACAAAGCCCGACATAACCTGGCCCCCCCCTATCTGGCTGACCTTCTTCAGGAGTACACCCCCTCTCACTCCCTCCGCTCCTCCTCTGCTGGTCTGCTAACCGTCCCCACCCCACGCCTCGTCACCATGGGTGCTCGGGCTTTTAGCTGCACTGCTCCCAGACTCTGGAACTCCCTCCCCCCGCACATCCGACAGTCAGACACAATCACCATATTCAAATCCCAATTAAAAACCCACCTGTTCAAATCTGCCTACTCACTGTAGTGCTCCCCATTATATGTTTCATTTGTGTCCACTTGACTGTCTCCTCCATGATTTCCTGTTTGTGTTTTTATCATGTTTTGTTGCCTATTAGCGTTTTCTTTCTTTTTTAACAAATTGTACGGTGTCCTTGGGTGTCATGAAAGGCGCCTAAAATAAAATGTATTATTATTATTATTATTATTAACTTAAAGTGCACCTATCATGCTATTTTTAGGCAATAGCATAGGTCTCAGATATATAAAAATATATAAAAAACATGTCTATGAAGTGTTTTGCTCAAAATACCAAACAGATCACCCATTCTAGCCATGCCTCATATCCCTCTATTTCACTTCCTGTTTCAAAAGCGCTGATTTTGGGTATAAAGCTTTAAAAATATATATATATTGATAGCAAATAAAAAAGGAGGGGGCTGAGCTCATGCCGGAGATTCTACCAGCAGATACTGCCGTGATGAAACGCCATATCATGGATTATCAAGGATTATTTCTGAAACAGTATGGAGCTCAAAGGCTTTCTCTCTTGCCGGTTATACCACAAGGTGAGTTCCTTTTTATTTCCTGCTTCTTCACACACATGCTCTCCAGTACAGGTTAGCTCTGAGTGTTAGCGATGCTAATGTGAACAGCGACCATATTACGTCCAAAACAGTCGGGCATTGTTTCTGATAGCAACTTTCTGATAGTGCCGTGGGTCCACATTTCCGATATTACGTCATATCGGACGCAAATCTGGATAATAATAATAATAATAATAATAAATTCAATTTATAAAGCACCTTTCATTGCTAACAGAAATCCCAAGGTGCTACAAGAGGCATAATAAAAACAAACAAAATAAACAAAAGTTTAATGAAAAGCTTTTTTAAAAAGAAAGGTTTTTAGGCCTTTCTTGAAGGCGTCAGTGGTCTGTGGAGTCCTCAGGTGGTCTGGGAGGGAATTCCACAGGCGAGGAGCAGCTGCACAGAAAGCCCGATCCCCCATTGTGCGGAGTTTGGTCCTCGGGGGGCGAAGCCAATGGTTGGTTGTGGAGCGGAGGTTGCGTGTGGAGGTTTGAGATGTGAGAAGTTCCTTCAGGTATGGAGGAGCGTTCCATCAGCTCCGTTGTACCCCCAGCTCCGTTGTACCCCCGTTTTTAGAGATTTGGGTACGGAGGAAACGAGAGAGGGTTTTATTTTCTGACGCTGCGTGAGTTCCCCGGCACACCAGGGACACATATTTATGTATAAAAGACATACAAAAGTGCATTTTGCATGATACAGTAGGTCCCCTTTAAAATGGCCAAATGGCCGTTACATAATAATGACCAGTAGGAAGAAGCACATATTTTCCCTCCAAACGTCTCGACCTAGTTCAATTTTTGAGCGTCTAGGACATTTTGTTCTTGTCTCATTCATGGTCCCCTATTTTTCTCACATGAGGTCAACCGCTTTAAGTAGCTTAAAGACCGACAACTCAGGCGACTGAAGCCAAAGAAAAAAGAACATATCTCACATTAATGAGGCCAAGCATGTGACAGGAATGTCCTTGTTCATGTAAATAGCCGATCTGAGTCCACCGTTACTGAGCAATTAAAAGTTCAACAGTTAAGAGAAAAATACCTGTTACCCTCTTGAGTTGTAATATAAATCAAATGCATTCTAATGCTAACTCTTTTAATTAATTTAGGCAGGATTCCATGTCAATTTATATACTTCAAGGAGATGGAGCCCTTACATTTTCCAGTGTCCAATGCTGATTTAGTAAAACCAGCCTATATCTTTGCCGTTGTATATTGTAAATGGTGTGTGTGAGAGAGAGAGAGAAACAGACTCAAGACAATACATAACACATGTGTTATTGGATTATGTGACATTCCCAGAGATATAGAAAACACTGTTGTACACAGACAAACACACACACAGCACTATTCATTGTGCACGTGTTTATTGAGGAAGCACATATATGTCTCGCCACAGGATAGGAACCAGATACACTTGCATTTTTTGAGGTTTGGCTTTGTGCATTGGAAGTCAAATGGTGTAAACGTTTGTAAGAGTTCAGCGCTAAATGGATTATGTTATGTAAATGCCTTTTTGTTGTGTGTGTGTGCACAAACATCTTTATCAGTGATCCTGATCAAACAGCGATAACGCAGGAGTGGGGTCATGTTGGTGTCTACGTGAAAAAGAAGCTGGTGTTTTGCGTACGTGATTTAAAAAACGTCACTCAGCAAGAGATTTAGACACGCGTTTCTGCCCTCTGCTCGCAAGTGAAGCACAGCAAAACTCATTCTGAAGGGCTGCATATCAAAATATTCATGGCTGTGTGTGTGCGTTTTACTTCTGTGTGTCTTTTCACAAAGATGTCTTTTAGGGAAATAAGTTATTTTGACCTCCCAGACCTTCTATTTGGCATAAAATTCAACAAATTGTATCTTTCTTTTTTTTCCATGTTCTCCTCTTTCTGTGGAGCTCAAATGGGAGCATCGCTGTAACTATTACTATAATTCCAGGTAACTGAAACCAGCCATTTTCTTGTGAATGAGCAGAAGTCAGGGACGACTTTTTGATGTAGATTATAGCATGGGTAATAACGGTCTGCATTGTACAGTGATTGTTTTTTTCCTAAAAATCAAGCTATCAGGCCATGTTTAATTCAGTAACAGTAAATGTTGATGATGTTGAAGCTTTTAGCAGATGGGCATTTGGCAAAATGTCTCTCCAGGGAAGATATTTAGGCTCAGCAAATCTCTGGCAGTATGTCTGTGTGGCACTAAGAGAGTCCCGATGATACCTAGCAATAAGGCAGCCAAAGCTGTTGGTAGACATGTCCTAAAGCTGAACAAAACATACACAGTAGCCACCACTAAACCCATGAAAGGCCTTGCCAGTCAGCCAAAACAACAGCCTTTGTGCAGTGTATCACTAATCTTCTACAAACCGTTAGGATGAAGTACATTGTGCCTACCACCCTTATGGTGACAATGAAGATTAGAGACATGCAGGGAAATGAGCTGCAGGATGAAATGTTGTGAAATTAACTAGTCTACATTAACAAAGCCAACTGACAAACCACATTAAGATAGGGAAGTCAATGTCTTTTGTTTTTTGTCAATACCCCCGTGGTATGTGTATACACGTGTTTCTGTCAGGATGTTTTTTGTTTTGCACACATCTCACCGGACCACAAACATTACATCAATACAAAAACAGCGTCTACAGCTAATGGAGGGCACTGTGCAGACGTCTCAGATCACCTTGAGGCTCATTATTGAAGGAGCAAGCCTCCGTTTCACTCAGGAAACATGTTGCTTGAACATTCGTCAGCAACCATTCTGTGTTATGCTTTGTAAGTGAAAGCACTCATTCTCAGAACATGATGTCCTTGGTTGGTTTTTACAAAAGGAAGTGGCTGAAAACCACCTACATACTCACACTCACACATACACCAAACTACACGTATAGAGAGACATCATTAACAATAGGACATTGTGTATCTCTCCCTGCAGTGAAAAGAATCTTAGCTGAAAAGATGTTTTCTGACACACAAGATCAGTTAATACAGTAAATACTAGCTATTTCAACAGACCTTCGCAGTAGGCCTTACAATACTGAAATCATTTCTTTGTGAAGAGAAAGTTAAACTTTATATTTCAATTGACTGCAAGTAAATGAATTGCTGAAAAGGTTTTTCCATTCAGAGAGGCAGGTCAAGGAAACATAAATGCACTAACGCTCAGGCTATTATAGATACTTAATCATTACGTTTAATCAAAACAACCTGGAGTTTGATCTGTGCTATAATGTAGAATCCCAAGTAGTCAAAGTGACTGCCTCATGAATTTCCAATGTAAACGGAAGTTGTGTCCCACATGAGAATTGTTGGGAAAAGATATGCACAGTCTAGGGAATTTACAGTGAATGTAGAAAAATAAACCATCTATAAAGTGCAATTGCAAACCATCCTGTGGAGAGAGATTGCTCTTGAGCATGTGCTGTATTTTCCAACATGTTTATGCATTATTCTTCTCTGCCCTTTGTTTGGTTTGCCTTATTGTGTTTTGAGTAGGCTCTAGGTTTGACATTGAGTTTTTCTCATACTGTGGCTGCAGCATTTGCCAACTTGACCTAAAATCACCCAGCCCCAGTGGAAGGAAGCTAGCTGTGCCAATTTCACCATCATCACACAAAACTGAAGGGCAAAGGGGGAAAAAACGACAGTTCAGGACATCAGGGAATACGTAACCCTTCAGCCTTCCAACATAAAATAAACCTGGCTAGCTCAGGGTGTGAAGTACTGTTGTTTATTTCAAATTAGGGAAGTTATGGGGGATGGGATAATATGGCTTGTACACTTTTACTGAGTTCTTTGTTGAGATCACGTTTACTCAATTTCTCTGACAAGGATAAATCTGTAAAGGATAGCTAATATATTTATTATACATTGTGTTTAGTGGCATGAAAATGCTAAAGCAACTCTATGAACATTGTAAGTATTCATGTCTAAATGTTAGACTAAATGCAGTATAGTTTACTAAGAAAAGTTAAATGATTTATTCATGAATATTATGGTGCCTTTCTTCTATACATCTCTAGAAAAAGTAGGAGATCGCAATATAATCATACATCAGATGCAATCTTTGTAATTTTAAGTCCCAAAGACACTTCAGCATGTTGCCTTTTTTACCACGCTGCACGTTTTACATTTAATCAGCAACAGGACACAAACAAGAGCCTCTTCTTTCAAATAAAGTCAGAATCAAATGTTATAACCTCCATTGCTCTGTGAAGAAATGGTTCAATCGATTCAGAAGGGAGAGAAAGTCGATAATACTGCATGGGCAATGTTGTGACTTTAGTGTTATCAAATAATTTAGTGCTGTACGCAAAGAACTGCAAATAATCAGATATTGAACATTGAACTTTTCCTCACTGCAGTTCAGGAATATTTTTGAAGAAATAAAATGAAGGAATTGGGATCAAACAAATAAGAATGAAATTAATCGTTTATTGATATGCAATCCTTCTACAGTATCTGTCCAATTGCTAGTATATCTAAGTATATCTATAGCTAAGTATATCCATAACTCTTCTAAATATTTATTGGTTTTATCAGGTCAAGATCTTTGCAATAACAAGCCATTGAAGCTCTTGGCCTGAAAAGTTGTGAACTTTCATTACTTCACAGTAGTTAGACTGTGACACATTTGGTTCCAAAAAGACATAGGAAAATATATGTATGTTCTGTGAAACTAAAACTGAGCTAACTAAAATGGGACTAACACCTCTTTTGGGGACAATAACGTGTCCTACCACTGCCAACTTCTTCATTCATCCACTGGCACTGTAGACTGTACGTCACATCAAAGGCCTAGGCCTTGATTCATAGGGGTCATGATGGTGAATAGGAGAGTTTTTGCAGGTGTTTTGGGTGTAGTCCACGGTGGGCTCCCACATTATAAGTATATGAATTTGGCAGGACAAACCCATGTCCCAAGTGTGTGGCCAGATGTGTGTGAGCCAAAGTGTTAACGTCTTATTTTTTGCGCTTGTGATCAGGATGTCCACCCGATGGTCATAATAAAGCCATCCTGTTTACTCACCTTATAACTTCAAGGTTTCAGTGTTATTGTGTTGTAGTGTAGAGTTGTCACACACACACACACACACACACACACATACACACACACACACACACACACACACACACACACACACACACACACACACACACACACACACACACACACACACACACACACACACACACACAAACAAACTCAGTTCAGTTGGTAAAATCAGCCGTTTGTAGTAATCCTTTTTCCCTCTTTTTTTCCGTTTATTGCTCTTGGGAGAATAATACAGAAATAGTTCCACTGAGAAGTGAAAGTGAAGTAGAGACAGCACACTCAGCTAAGAACCCCCACACACACACACACACACACACACACACACACACACACACACGCACACACACACACACGATTGGTGAATCATCCCAGTTTTTCTCTAGAGCCCAGATGCAAATCTACCCAAACAGTGGTGGCACGCAAGCGGCAGCCGTCTGGGCGTTGTGCCAGTCCGCAGAAGGGAGAGACAGTGTGCTAGGGACAGGCGAGGTCATGCAGTTTTCCTACTGAGCAGGTTTAATAGGCATGAGTAAAACAAAAATTAAAAAGTGTGATCTGTGAAAAAATTGAAACAGTAAGTATAGTCGTAGAATCATTTCTCATGGCATGTAGTCAAGAGTTTGTGTGCAGCTGTGGATTGAACTATAGCACAGAAGAAAATAAACAATACAATTGTCTGTGGCAGTGCAACATGTTCTCTTAGTCATTATATGTTGCTTTATTTACTTTTATCTACAGTACTAGTTATAGTTTCCTCAAGCACTATAAATGTAAGATTGCTATTTTATCTAAGCAAAAAAAAGTCACGAGCTAATTCAAGAAAGAAGAAAACATGCTCTGTGCAAAAAGATAAAACATCAAAAGGTTTTGCAGGATACTATGATCGCTAACAGTGCGATAAGGAAGCTAACGCACTTAGACTTGACATATAGCACTCACTTAAGTACTTATGCTTTCATTCTCAGAGGAATGCATTTAGTGTGTCTGGCTTTTTGTTATGAGTGTCACATTGGGAACTCAGGCATGTTGGTATGTCCTCAGGTGATGGATACACCCTCTGGGCATGAGCCAGGATGCATTAAATATATCTACCTCTAGGGGGCTCACCGGGACTAGATTCCTCACTCATCAATCTCCAGATAAGGACAACTGAGCATCAACAAAGTCACACATGATTATATTACACATTGAACTGATAAACGAGAAGATGGTTTGGACGGACATGAGTCATTTTCTCAACCAAATGTATGCTGCTGTAATAAATCCTGCATTGTGATTTGAGTAAAATTGAAGAAGTGGATATGAACTGAGGTTTGAAGGTTCTGCTGTTTTTTTTAATTTAGAGACAGTTTTGCAGCTGGGTTGCTAGATGAATGCATTAAGCTACTGCAGCTGCTAGGACAGGAAGCCAGCCTTTCAGATTTGAAGGATAAAGGCAACAAAAGTAGGGCCTTGAACAAACACTGTAACTCATAACTGTTCTGTGCTGCAGCTTAAGGTGTAGCTGCTGGCTGCTGTGCAGAAGAGCCTCAGGCCTCTAGAGGGCCCACTAATACTACCTGCACTACCTGTGTCTTAGTGGTATTGTAGCTGGTAGATGTTTGGATTTGGACAATGTGGGAGGGGTACACTCAATACCTGGCTCATACAGTGATTTCAGAAAACGTATACTGACAACAATTCTCCAACACTGCTTGCAACAGCAGAAAACTGGCCATTAATGTCCCAGGTGTCAGTGTTTGCAACCGAATGAATGGGAAGCTAAGTGTTGCTGGCAAATCCCTGCATCCTGAGTTTCCCCTGGATTATAATGGCTGGAAAAGCAAATGAAAAATGGTTGATGACATGAATGTGGTGTTAGAAAGCTGTGACATCTAAGTAACTTGTGTCCTTAGTGCAGCAGCCAAAGTGACTTGTGCCAGCATGCAATCACCACAGCCTCATTTCCACATCCTGACAAGTGCAGCAGGGCCAAATGACTGTATGCTGAACGTCTGTCACAGTCCTGTCAGGGTTCGAGCTGACTGTTAAACATTTGTTGTCCATCATCTGGAGGAGAGCAGCATGGAATTCTGGGAAGATTGAGACATGTACAGGGTATAGAGGAAGAATATACAAGCTTGAAGATACATGTGCGTGCTTAAATGTTATCAGTACTTGTGTGTGGGTTTTTCATTTCAGAACACACTGTTCCAGCGTGATCAATAATATTACAGCTCCTGTAGCAACTTGGCCAGTATCTTCACAACAACTTAACACCAGCTGCCAGGAGCTCTTTAACTTGCACACAAAGAAATACTGCCTGGCAGTGATTTTACAGCTCCCATATAAAGCTGCTTTTTGGGATGGTAATCTCGCCCAATCTCTTTTAATTTGTTTGGCTTTTAGTGTTCCCATAAGAGACTCCTCTCCTTGGCAGGAAAGTGAGCCCCTGCTCGGATTTTGACGGGGCCAAACTGCTTAAAGAAAACAATTTAAGTCAAAGCTGAACAGAGTATTATATTGCTAAACCTTTTCCCTGAAATACACCGAAGACCTCAGAGGTGCGTGCAGTAAATGAACACTGGAACACCTCATAGATTCAGTTTCAGTTTAGAAGTGTGCTTGGAGTCTCATGTGATTTATACCACATTGGCTAACAACACACACGCTTCAAATTACTGTTCGGGAATGTGTTTTACAGCTATGAGATTTTGGGATATGAGTTAGATTGCTTGCGTGAACAGGATTGTCCACAAAGCTGTTTACAGAGATGTCTGTTTATGTGCAGTACCGCCTTGGTTAAATAGCAAATGTGATATACCAAATGTAGCCACAAAAGCACACACATACTGTATGTATGACAACACACCTACTTTACTATCTTGTCTTCCTATCTTTATTATTTTAACTCCAGCTCAGTGGACAGTGTGTTGTTACAGTTATTACAACACATAAATGCAGTTCCAGGTGTACTGGAGTCCCTGAACAAACAAAAATAACTGCAAGTTTTGAGATTGTCTAATTGTGTGAGTACTGTGATGGACTGGTTGCCTCGTTTTTATTCTGCGAAAAATACATGACGTCAAATAAATCATTGTATCATTCAATGAAATACAAGATGAGAAAGAGAGTCCCACAATCCATTTAATAATATTTTTCTTAGACGTAGCTTCAATAAGATCTTTTTCAATCTACTTCATCACTCAGCTCAAATGGTGCCACTCGCAGATATGAACTTTCAACATATATTTTCATCAAAGGAAGCAGAACCACCCTAAGGTTGGGTCCTCGGCCTGGGGTCATTTTGCGACTGTTCTCGATTTCTGTCACAGAAAGAGGAAGTTTGTGGTCACAGAAAAGTTACCTCAGTGTCTCAGCGCTGTACATCAGATCAGCAGGGTGTGATGGGAACGTAGAGATGTCGCCTCATTGTCACGTGGTCAACTTCTGCATATCGCTGAGGTATAAAACCAGAAGAGTTATTCTTGTGCTCACAGCACGCCACGGCTGCAACTGAACAACATGTTGAATATGCGTCATTGTGTGGTGTTGCCAACGCTAAGGATTGTTTGATACCATGTTGTGGTTTCAACAAGAACTAGATGGTTGATTCTTCTCTCATCACTACTTTGATGGTGTGTTTATAGCTGTTGGTAGTATAAAACACCATCCTGCATTCTTTTGTCTATTTGTCTTTAACACTGTGTCGATTTGTAACATGCTGTAAAGTTTTATTTAGCGTTTTTTTAGCGTTAAGAATCAAAAGTCACATGTCTAGGTGTATGGTTTTGTCATATATCTCTCAGACAGAATAATAGTTTAATTTCGTAGGAGAGGCAGCTGCATTACATGGAAATCATATGTTGCTGTGTACATTTTTGCCTGGGTTTGTATGTGTGTAGGCGTGAATGCTAACATCTATACCTATTATTATGTTAATGTGTTGTATGCGCTTGTAATGTATGTGTGCCGCCTGTATGCCACTAAACTAGTGTTACAGCAATGCATGACGCCTTCAAAACTGTGGGAAACACAGACATTAACCTGTTGCCTCCCACCAAAGAAACAAGTCCTAAAGCAAACCCCTCAGATCAAAACATCCCTTCTTTGATTTGTCTATTCCCTGTAGATTGCAAGAAGAACAAGTTCTCTCTCATTTACTATCACCTGACAGCACTGAATCCCCAAGCGCCCAATTTAGTCTTCTGCATGAAGAAACCTTAGTTGTCTGCCATTGTATAACTTTGTGTAATCCCCGCCTTTGTGCCCTAACAACCATTGGGAAAGTGGAAAGGGTATAATTTGTCAGGCAGCTGGCATCCTGTTCAAAAACACACTTCATGTTCTTTGCAACATATATGAAACAGCACAGACCCAACATAAAAAAGCTTTGATTATTATTATATAAATGATTATGAGCCTCCAGGTAGCTCTTTTATGTTGCTGCATGAATACTGTCAACATATTAACCTATTTGGCTGACTTCTAGCCGTACTTTAATGAAAAACAAACGTACATGAAAATAAATTCTGACTGTTTCATAACATGCCTGAACTGACCTTTCCAGGCGACACAAGATTTAATTTATTTTCTCTTTACTTCATGTTAAAGGTCACCACAATTAAGGGGCAAATCACTGCAAGATAAGATGTTTTTTGACACTACTGTGGCGCATAACGCAACGGCAGAGTTAATATTTGATGCTCAGGGCCACAGCACACACCTCCACACACACATATAGTAAAGCATTTACAAACAGGCCATGCTGAATCCATCTGCAAACGCTTTATGTAATGTTACACAACCTTCTCTGAGCTCAAACCTATATGCAGGAGGAGTGCACTGTTGCCATACCTGAAATTAAATATCATCGCCTCAGGATTACCACGGCCTGGCTGGGCGTCAGCTCGCCCTGCTGGGATCTCATCTTGGATGGCAGAGGAGGAACGCCGCACTAAAAAGCAGTCACACTTGATCATATTATATACTGTAGACTTATACACAAGTCACACAAATGAGGGTTTTTAAAACTGTTAATTCTCATCAATTGGGTGTTCCCAGAATTAAAAACATTCTGGATGAAATTGATTGTGTGACCTTTGTGATATTGCAGAATTAAAAATAATTGGTTCCTATCTCTCTGAATTAGACATAAAGTATTTTGTATCGGTTTGACAAAAGCCTGAAATAGATTGTAAAGGTTGTTTATGGTTACTTTAATTAAAGTTACTTCATTTTCATCAACACAAAACTTTATTAATTTGATTTCTGAAATTAGCTGTTGACATAGTCTCTTATTATACATATGTTAGGAATGTTAATTCTATTGATTATGTTCTTAAAGGTGTTTGCACTGCATTCCCCAGCTGGTTTTTAATCATTTGTTGTTTTTTGTAAGCCTCAGCATGTTGTGCATTTTTGATCAGTTCACTATGTGTTGTGTTGAATGTGCACTCCCGAACTCTGGAATCTGCAACTCCAAAACCCACACACACACACACACACACACACACACACACACACACACACACACACACACACACACACACACACACACACACGCACACACACACACACACACACACACACACACACACACACACACACACACACACACACACACACCCACACACACACACTTCGTGCACATACAAACTCTGTGCTCACCTGCAGCTGCACTGGTTCTGACTGGCTGTAACTGTTCTCGCAGCGGCTGTGTTGTCCCTCTCCAGGGACACACTATTAATTGGTCATTTGTTTTTTCACCTGTCTGGGGACATTATATAACTTTGGCGAACTATCAACAAGGTCACAACATTTAATATGGAGTCAAATATTAGTCCCTAATCTGCTTGCTGATAGCAAGACCGTCCTGCTTTTGTATGGTTAATCTATATACTGTAGGCGTATGTGTTGAAACCATGTATGCATGTGTTCATTGGTTGTTATAAATATAAAGTAGATGTACAGATACATTCATCTCCTGCATAAATTACTTGTAGGATAAACACTGGGTTATATGGTATGCAAAGCTTTTTGGCAAACGTTCAAACATGGCATGCCTAAATGGTTACTCCCTCAATCAATTATATTCATAAGTACACCAGTTCTCAGAGGTGTGAGTTGGTACGTGAGGAGGTCACAAATTATTGTTTTGCCTCCACTTTCTGATCATTTACAGGCCAGGTGTACAGTAGCTTAGCTTACTCTGTTGCTATGCATTGGGCTGGCTATTGGTTTCAGAACATGCTGTGGTTCAGGGTCTGTGCTCCAGTTGACAGTGGGAGGGAAAGTGGTTTTCAGTCAGAGTTTAGTTCACTGTGTTTGCCTTATGCTCTGTGCTTCCCATGTATGTGGGAAGTCTCTGTAATAGTTCATATCTGCATTTAAGAGGGAGCCACAAGTAAATCTGACCTAGTTTCCATAGAACTGCACCCATGTCTTTAGATTAAACTCACTTGACCTCTAAAATATGGTTTTATTTATGTATTTTGAACCCAGTTAGATTGAAAGGAAATATGATTTACCAAAGGCAATCCTTCTGCAACTTACTGGAATGTCAGCACATAGTTGTGCAAGGTAGTATCTGAAGTATTTTCCCACACCCTGACATCTCTTGCAAAATAGTTTCCAACTTGAAAGTGAAAATGCAACTTACATTGTGACTCAAACAATGACAAACATGCACTTGAGTTGAGATCATCAAATCATTAATAAGAGGACAATCAAATGCAATTGACCTTATTCTTCACTGTTTGTTATGTCAGTCTATTAAACTCATATCATGTTTTAATTCACAATGTTATGTATCACTAATCTCTACAACAAAAGGTCACATTGCAAGCATAGTAAACTCTTCTAATATGTCTGACCCCGGTCCTGTAAGATTTGTGTGAAATGTCCATTCTTAACAAAGAGAAACATTTGACCGCTGTATGCTCTGTATGGACGATGCCTTTGGGAAATAGAAGAACCAAGACAATAACAATGCAATGCCTCACATCTCTAATCTGAAGGGGAACTCAATCGAGTTAGACTGATAAATGAGTTTAAATACAACATAGGCAAGAGAAACTGGGATTACAGCACACACAACATTTGTTGTGATTGTACTATCTGCTCAGGACGCAACTTGTTATTAACTGCTTTATATTGCTTTGAATGTTATTATGTAGAACCTTTGGGTTAAGATAAGATAAGATAAGACTTTATTTATCCCGAAGGAAATTGTTGTGCCAGAGTTACCAAAATACAATAAACACAGCAGCCTAATATTAAAACTGTACACTAATAGTGCAGTAAAAAGAGCAATTAAATATTTACAGGAAACATGAAACATAGACGGTCACATAATGAATGTAAATATTACCAGTATTTAGTAGTGCAAAAAAAAACGTAGTGGCACATACGTAATTGCACGTTATCATAGCACATTATTAATAATAATAATATTGCACATGTTATATAGCAGCGAGTGTTTTGTAAAGATGGTAATGATATTTATATTGCACATACTGTTGGTGTGGAAGTTCTCAGTTCCCTTTACTGAAGGGTGAAGAGTTGCTAACATGTATGGTGCCACATCACCTTTGGAAAGCCCAAATCAGTCAACCTGTCCTTCTTATCCCCTCCTCCTTCCCCTTCTTCCACTAATCTTTGAAATGCACCCCTGACTACCCTCTTACTCCACTTCTGTCCCCTTCAACTGTATGCACTTGTTTTGCAAATGTCCCTCTGCAGGAGGTGGTGGAAGGAGGCTGTGAGTTGTAGCCCGTCATAAAGCATTGTGAATGGGTGAGCAGCTTGTACCAGACACATACAGGGCTGTTAGCTGTCTGGATCCCAGGACTTAATCCGTACGCTGGTAGGAGTTAATAAGGGTTTAGAGGCGGGAGACTGTCTATTTAGGCAGAACTTAAATGTCCTGGTGGGGTTGATGTGGCTTTCAGGAATGTTCTTGTGCTGTCTAACACGTGTGTGCACAAATGCATGGGTAAGCACATGTATCAGGTACTGTACAAAAACATGTGCTAAAATGTGAATGACCACCGAGACTTTTATCTTAATAACAACAACACTTATACTTCATGTTTTGTTTCCACTTACACTCACAACAGTGTACATTAAACAAAACATTTGATTTTGAATTTGTTTCTGTTATAGATAATAGCCAAATGGTGGATAAGGTTCTTTACATTCACCTCCTCCATTACGTTTTCCTACTGGTCCCCTCACTGTGCATCAGCGCTTTTACACACTGTTTATTGCATCCCTAACGCATCTAATGCGTCCGTAATGAGTAAGCACCTAACAGAGAGGTGATAAAAAGTTTTCCTGCCAGTAAACCTCTGGCGGGTGTAACCATCCTGCCCCAGGACAGGAAGTCAGGTGATGTATTTGCCAGTAGGTCAGTGGCAGCAGGATAAGGCTCAGGCATTGCATTGGAAACAACTCCTTCCTGTGTCAAAGGCATATTGGGCACAGCATAGAATACATCCCCCACATATGTACACACACACACACACACACACACACACACACACACACACACACACACACACACACACACACACACACACACACACACACACACACACACACGGGGAGCAGCAGCAGGGTGCCTCTAATCTGATAAGCAGCATATTGCTCACTGTACCTGCTCAGCACCCCAGGGGCAAATGTAGTGCGTCACACACAGTTAGAAACCTTTGCATTTTCCTCCAGTGACGGCTACTGTGCTGTAAACACTGACTACAACACAAAATAAATGTTCTGTCCTGTGGCATATGTATATCCTGGTACAAAATATCTGAGATTGGCTTATTACGACATATTGGTCCTGTATAAAGTGACATTTCTGAAACATGTTGGATAACTTCTAAACTTTTCCTTTCTTTGGATGCATGCTGATATGTGGCGGTGGGAAATTGTAGAAAGTAATATATTAATAATATTATAAATGCTACACCAGCAAATATTTGAGACACCTCAGCTTTATGTTGTTGGTGATGGATACATATTTTGATGTGGACAGGAATAACTATATTGTTGCTTCACATCTTTCACATCGTATCATTTGTTGTGAGGGTTGGTAATGCATGACTTTTAAGCGTTTTTATGATTGCCTTGTCATATACGTACTGCAGTTAGCATTGTAACTGTGCTTGGGGCCATCATGCCCCTCTGTAATAAAGTGTGTGTACACATGCTGCTTGATATTTATAATGCTATCAATAAGTCTGGCATGTTCCAGGAAGTGAGAGGGCAGGGCTCGCTTAGTGTTTCCTGTTAAAAAGAACATTGGCAGATCTGAGTCACATTAAAATAATATTAAGCTACTGTAAACAATATATCTTGTGTTGGCTTAACCTGTCACTCAATTTGCATTGCATTAAAATGTTTGAAGTTGGAGATGCCTGAGAGAGAGGAATCTTTTTTCTGTACAGTAAGTGAAAGGGTTTTGCAACCATAAGTAAGTGTTGCCCTCTAAGGCTACACTGTGAAATCACAGTTAGATGAGCAATGATCTCACTCCTAATTAAAGAGAAGATGTGGCATTGTCTCAGAGTGTGTTGTTGCCCTTGGGATGTAAATATTTCAGAAAATTAAGCATCTAGTTAGATGAACTCTGGATGACTGTGATACCTGTGGTTTCAACATCATTACACATCACATAATGCATTTAAACTGTTCCTTAGTAACTGTACCCTCCCTGCTCATTCAGCTGGAAAGTGTATTTTGTTTAAACCACCTGAAGTTCAAAGCAGGTGATGGTGATGTGTTGGAAAATAAACCAAAGCAATTACATGAAGCAGACACTTATATTTGTGTGTGTTCTTATAAGCAGCTCATGTAACAACATGAACAGATAGAACAGCGTTGAGGTGGAAAGAGCAAATGTGAGATCATCTTTGTTTGTGGTTTGCAGCAAATAAGTCTCTGAGCACTGTGAAGAATTTGAGTAATTGTACATTTAGACATTTTTGAGGCACTGGCATTATCATTCGTGGCCACAAATAACACTTTTTGTAAATATTTACTTTTTAAAGGTTATACTTTTTGAATTATAATAGCTAAAACGTTTGTTTCCTCAGGCTGTATTTCCTCATGTGTAGCCTGTCCTCTAGAACAAGGCCAAACATAAGATCACAGAGGGAAAACCAGCACATCACCACCCTGTTTCGGTTGAATACAATTAGCTGGCACAGCCATTGATCAAACCAGAAATTGTTGCCACTGGAAACAGGCCTCACCTCCTTGGTAGTGCTCCAATAATTATCCCTCTTTTTGGCTGAAATGATTCTCATTAGTCTTGATCTGATGATTTTCAGGTTCTGCACCTCGTTTTGTCAAGGAACAACAAAACAGAACACTGTATCAGCGATGACCTCGACACGTCAGGCGAGTACAAACAATAGCAGCAGCAACACTGGCACGCTCACGTTTACACTCACAAGTCTCCTTACAAGGAAATATTACGACGTCCTGTCATTACAAGGTTCCGGATGGTTGCTAAACATGGCTGTCTGCTCACCTGCAGTGGCTGTGTAGGGACACGTGCATGTTGGAACACGCAAATACATACTGTAGACACACACATACACACACACATACACACACACACAAATGCAGATACATTGTAAGGCCCAAGAACATTTGCACATGCATTTTATCCACACAGAATGGAACATATGCAGTACAATCTCCTGCAGTATTTTGAAGAAATGCACACTCAAATCCACACACTCACCTACACACCTCTGGCTCTCCAGCCCCTTAATGTTGACAGCCAGACCTTGGCCTAGATACTTTGGCACAGGATCAGGGTGCAGGAGACGAGAGGATCAAGCGTAATTGTATTATGATTCTGGGATTAGCCAAACTACTAAAAATGTCAACATGCATGGATATTCTTTTCAATTTAAAGCTGTATTTTATTTAATACATGTCGTATCGCATTTGGTAAAGCATAGATTATGTAAACCTTGTCAAGTGCACTCCATGCTGCAGCTCATCATCAGCTAACTGAATTAACCAAAGTATATTTACTTAAACATGACCGCTGAGGGCTGCAGAACTCAAGGCTTCCCACTAGATTCACCTTACTTAAGCCCACACTGTGGGTCTCTCACATGTGTGTGTAGGTTTGTGTGTACTATAATCTTATATTCCATCGTTGTTTCATGCAGCTCAATTTGTGTTGCATTACATTCTTTGCACTGTTAAAATGTTTGATTTATGATGTTGGAACGTTTCCCTAAACAAATACCTCACTGCAGAACTGAACATTTTGTATTAACTATATTATCAAAGATTTCTGGCATGTATAAGTGTTCTGTTTAACTGGCGGGGTAAACATTCACTTTTGAAAACTTTTCTCCCACAGAAGTTATGTGACACTGGGCTTCAGTCTGAGGCTTTGGTTTCTTCCAAAGACATTCTGTTTCTTTTTGCTTCCCTCTGTATTTGAAGTGGCTGCGTGGGTGTCTTTCGCAGCGCTGCCACTGGTTCCCTGCCAGTGACCGTACTTTGAACCAGCAGCAGCTGGGGCGTGAGCACAGCCAAAGATAGATGGCTAGCGGGAAGAAGCAAAGACCCAGCCTTCCTCTCTCTCTTTCTGTATCTCTCTCTCCTCACTGTTCTCTCTCTCTTTCCCTCTTTATCATGCTCTGTTTGTTTCTGTCTGTCTCACACGCCTCACCCTGCTCTCCCTCCCTGCCTCCCTCTCTTCCTCTTCCCACGTCATCGGGCTTTCTCTACTAAAACTAACTGGCGAAAAAAAGACACCGCCTTTCTCCTTTTTCTTTTCAGACCCACAGAGCTGTAATGCCATTTTGTTCCCTTGACCTAATTTCCTATAGTTTAACTGATGCCCGTACCAGACACTAATAAGTCAAACTATACATATCTGAATTTCCTTTGAACTTCTCTAAAAAACATACATGTTGTGTTTTTTCTTTTGCAGAAGTGACTCATTTATTCCCTAGATACTTAGCTTTTGGAAGAACCCTTATATTTCCAAAGAGATGTGATTTTCTGCCGACAGGGTGGCCTGTGTATACAATGTTGATGTTGGAAATGTTTGGATGTTCTCTCTCCCCCTTCTTGTTCTCCTTCTTCCCTTCTTCTCCTCTTTATGTGTTGGGAGGTATAAACATAAACCCTTGGAGTTCAAACAGGAAGACTATAAAGCAGAAAGTAATTGCTAACAAAGGAACGGAAGCCTTCAAAATACTTTAAAAGGCATTACGTCATCTCTATACCTGTTTTTGTTTTGTAAAATGTGGTTGTTGTTGTTGGTTCTCCTGCTGTGCCTTGTTCTAAATACAGCTTTTGATTGTCTACCCCTAAATAACATAGTAATGTAATGCACTACAGATTTCCTCTTTCTTCCCCCTCACATGTTGCTCAATGCCTGTTTTGTGCTCTAAATCCTGCAGAGTCAGACACAGGGGAGGGGTTGCGGCCATATACAGCTGTATTGTCCATTATAGGAAGAAGTGTAATGCACATTCTTTACCAAAGATTGTTATTCTTAGACGTTATAGGATTTCTGTTGAACTAATCAAAGGCAGGCTATGCTGAAATAATTGAGATCCGGCCAGTGGATCAAAGCCCTTTTGATCCAAGTGATGAAGGATAGAAGTGCTGGATTGCTTTGATATTTTTTTCTTCTTTGTTTTAAATCTTTAAGGCTCACTTTCTGGCCAATCATACACTCTTTTATTTAAAAATGGAATCACTTAAATTACTTAAATTAATTTGCATCCTTCCTCAGTGACAGGAAACATAACCCACAAACTGCTCAGATAAATGTGATTTCGGACTAACCTGTTCAAACTGTTCAAAGTTATTGTAGGCATTTTGTGTCTTTTAGCTATTGAAAAGAGCCACAGCGTGTCGGTGGTTTCTCCAATCAACAAGATTTAAAATGCCAGCTATTCATTTCATTTTTTAGAGTCTACGCTACAGACTTAAAGCTAAGCACAAGGCTTTTGTTCACGAAAAATAATGATAACAAATTGGTTTCCCTGAAGAAAATGGGGAACAATGTGGTAATCTAAATATTGATCAGGTATATTCCATCAATCTGCAATTCATTCATTGTATATGAATGTTGTGTCATATACAGTATGTGTGCATTTGTAGCTGTTGAACATTTATTATAAACTTTATGTCTGTACAATCAGTATGTAGGTTATAACTATATGCATGTTACATACTGAACATTTCACAGTGTGGTTGTTAAAGACCAGTAAGTGACATTAATACTAGGGAATCCATTTAGTGCATTTAGCAACATGTTGACAGCTTTATCAAAGCAAAAAGAAAGAGCACTGCATGGCTGCTTCTTTATGTAAGTTATGCAGTGTATAAGTAAGCATAACATGAAGGTAAATGATATGTTATGTTTCACTTAATCAGCTGATTACCAGCACACATTTCTGAACAATCAGCTGATTCAATTCAGTTTTTTTTTTCTGACCTTACCAAACTGACATTTGCTTAGTTCAAGTTCAAAAACAAAAAGTAATGCTTTGAAGTGAACTCTGGCCGATATGTGAACACGTTTAAAACAACACAGACTTATGAGGCTTACTTCAACACACAGTTGGTTAAAGGTCAAATCATTTAAACAACATGTTTTCCAACTAGTACATACAGGAGTTCCTGCTTGAGACAATTTTAGCACTCACGCTCTGATTTTGCTCACGTGATATACAACTTTTCCTCAGTGCAGGTCTGTCCCTTCATGAGTGTTTGCGTCCCCATCCTCCAAAATAAGGGAGTCACCCCTCGCAAAGGATGTTAGTTAACATGCATGATCATGATTTAAAAGGTCCCCACCTGCACTGGAAAAAAACAGCACGTTTAAATAGTAACGCTTCCATTCATGACTTTGTTAATGGGATTGGGAGTGCACCAGCATTTGTTTAGGCTGCTAGTAACCATCTGCCACGGGCCACACTTCACCTGCCAGCTTTTCATGTCAGCACGAACTCTGGACTGGCTTCATAGAGAAAGACACTGGTCATCTTTTTAATTAAAGCCAAAAGCGAGAAATTGGAGCATTTGTAGATTAAAGCACTTGGTAATGTTTGACTGCCTGACAGTAGTCAATAAGTCAACCAGACCCATCCTGAATACATTTCACTTTTATCTTTGTTTTTTTAAATCATGTTGAAAATAAGTAATCACTGACTCAAATGTATAATGCAAATAATATGCATCCACACCATACCTTGAACTATAATTATTATATTCTAAAGTAGTTCCTAACTTTGTGCGTGTGTGCTTTTGTGTGTTGAATTAATCCTTTTATCCATTTTCAGGATTGACCCACAATTCTCAGTCATCATGTCTCTTAAACACACAATAGCACACTACAGCTGGCCGACCTGGTGTAACTTATAACGTCTTATAGCAGTTAATCCTATAGCATCAGACCTCTTAAGGCTGATTCTGCTTTTAGTCCAACTAGAGCACCAAAACCATGGTGCTATGCATTTAGTCATTTCCTTTTCCATGTATAAAACATATTTTGGTCTGCCTACATGGTCCAATGATGGAAACTGGATCCTTAAAATAGAAGCACGTGAATCTGAGAGCTGGCTGACTCAGTTCGTGGGGAAAAGTTGAGGTTGAGGCCAGGAAAGAGTCGGGGTGAGGTCATCACTGGAAAATAAATTATGGGAGCCCCCCAAGCCACTTCGTACACTAATAAGGGGTGCCTCCCTCAAGGAAAACATACATTAACAAGGCTTTAGATGAGAAACATCGTAATGAGAAAACAAAATACTTCATATGCCCATATGGCTTGGGCCTACAGTGGCAGTGGTTAACCTCTCTTAAATATGTACTATTATCAAAGTTTGAAACGTTTTTGTTTTATTATTATAAACATCCCTCTGCTAAAAGAGCCTTGTACTACATAACATGTCACATAACCTTTTAAGAATGAATAAACACGTCGGTAAAATAAAATTTTGTAGTTATCTTGCTTTAGCTGGAAACACTTATTTCTTCAGAGACCAAATACAAACATGGAGGTGAATTTCCCTCAGGGGCAATGCAGCAAAATTGAAGCAACAGTTTATTAACTAAAATCCACTCAGCTGGTTTTGGGCTGACTGACTCCCTTGAACCCTTGCACCGGCTGTGACGATGAAATAGTTAATTTTAGTCCTGAGGGTGGAGTGCAGGGGCGAGTAGATGAATGAAACTCTTGTCCCGCCACCTCTGCATCAAGAGAATCATTGACAACCAGGGGTGTTTATGTTAACACCAAATATAGAAGCGGTATGCGACATAATGGACCCACTTTAGAAACTGATGTGTGAGCACTGTGACGGCAGGCTGGCATGACATCTTCGGCAGCCAATCACGGTCTATTACGTATTCTTCTTTCTCTACCCAATATGGCCAATGCGTTGAAGAAGGGAAGTGCTGTAAAGATGATATCATTTTGCTACTGTGTACTATTTCAGAAGTTTTAACCAACGCAGTCAATGGTTAAAGGAGGAACCTTGTTGCCTTAGTAACATACTACATTTCCTGCATACTAAGTAAAGAAATAAAAAAATGCCCTTCATTGCGGTAACCAGAAAGTCACACTGTGTTACCAAAGTGCTGCGTCACTTCCTCTTTTCAGGGTGTTGTTTGTGACCATGAACTATCACCATAGAGACCACTTAACAACAAAAACAACAACTACCAAGGAAACTAAAAGAGAAACACATAATGCAATAGGGGAGAATATCCACACACTCCAACTGTTCACATAGAAAGTGAAACAACTCATCTCAAATCGAACACATGCAACTGAGGTTCAAAGTAGCTTCTTACTCGCTTGTTTGTGTCTCTTCAGGAAACAAGGGTCAGTTTCTACTTCACTTTTTATAGACCAGACAGGCCTAGCTGTTTTAAGAGTCGAGGGGAGGGGGACTGAGGGAATTTGAGGTAGAAAGGCTGTCTGGGTCTGGCTCTCTTCCTGACGGTGACTCAGACCAGGGGGGGTTCCCCAGTCTACAGTCCATGTTGTTGTTTTTTCCCCCCTTTATGTTAATGTTACTTTTGTCTGTCATTCTTTAACTATTCCTTCATCTGTTTCTATTTGTACCTCTCCAGGCCACTGCTGTGTCTCTTCCCTCTGCTTTCCCTCAGAGGTAGGAGCCAACAGGGGTCTGTCCTTATATGGCCTGGCAAGGGTCTGCGGACAATGGGTCCTGCTGTTGACAATCGCCCTGAGCGGTAGGTGTTTCCAAACCCTCCTGCTGACAGACGCAGATGAAGGTAAACAGGAAGCAGATAAAATGCTGCTGAGCCTGTAGTTGACATCATCAACTCCTTCCTGAAGTTTAAGGGTTTGGATATGTTGTGTCTGTTCCAGCAGTCTTGAGAAAGGAGGAAACTTGTTTTAGAAAAAAACTGTCTGACTCAGCAGAAATTGTTATTTTCAACACATAATGATATTCTTGTTTCTCATTTCATTTCATTTCAAACCTTTATTTAACCAGATTGGTCCCATTGAGATCATAGATCTCTTTTTCAAGGGAGACCTGCAGCAAATAGGTTCCACATGAAACATAAAACAATAAAGGACATCATACATTATATTTACAGGTTACATTTACATAGTTATCGACATTTACAAGTGCCCATAGTATCAAAGAGCATTTCATTTAGCCTAGCTTTAAAAACATGCAGAGGAATGAGATTGCTCAGTTTCAATTCTTGCTGAAGATTGTTCCAAGCAAGTGGAGCTGCGCACATAAAAGCTGTCTTACCTAAGACAGTCCTTGCTCTTGGCACATGTAACAATACTACATCATGCGATCTCAGACAATAGCTGCTTGCAACTCTCTGTGTTATCAGAGAGCAGATATAATACGGGAGTTTACCCAACAAAGCTTTATAAATAAACGTGTACCAATGACTGAGCCTCCGTTTCTCTTTCGTTCTCTTTCTTTCTCTTTCTGTGCTTATCTTTGGAGAACAATTTGCATCATACAGTCAGAAAGATGTGTTCTTACATGTTATGGCACAGGAGACAATGCAGAATGTTGTTTTAATTTACACATGAATGCAGGAAAAGAAAAAAGCCCAATGTCACAAATGACCAAAAGGGCAAGATCATTTGTGAAGCTGCCCTGTGATTTAAATCTACTCAAAAATGAGATTTGTGGTGCCCTTTTTATAATCCCCAGAGTTTCCTAAAAATCAATTCAGTAGTGTTATTGTAATCCTGCTGATAGACAAACAAACCAACAGAAAAGCAATAAAAGCCTAAAACATATCCTCCTTAGCTGAGGTAACCTGATAAAAATGTAATGAAGGCTAACATAAACTAATAACGGATTAAATGAGAAGGACCTTGGGACAATAAGGGTCTCTGCATGACAAGTCATAACCTCTCTAGGGACATTTTTCTCAACGCGTCTCTGTTAAACCAGACGCACGTGTCCGTGTAATGAATATTGCCAGGCATCCCAGATATCTAGGTGAACAAGAGCCCCTGGGAAATCCCTTGATTCCTCTTAATTATCTTTAATCTGTTGCCTCAATGTAGCATGGTGTGCTAAGGAAATGATGAAAGAAGGTCCTAATCTGTTGTAATAAATTGAAAAGCCACAGAGTATTTGACCTTCTCACACAGGGGGGGGAAACAATGACAGCATCTCCGACAGCTGATGAAGGTACTGTAGCTTTCAGGCATCTTCCAGAAGGATGCTTCAAAGAGTAGTGGGGCATTCAAGAACATTCTAGAAAAGTAAACAGGACAAGTGGGTTGGAAATAGAGGGCGGAGTGTTGAGTTGTGGGAGCGAGATAAGCTTAGGAATAAGAGCCCTGAGAATGTAGTCTCAGGATGCAGGACAGATATGATAAGAGAGAGCTCCAGTTGCAGTGACAGAGCTGATTTCTCAGTGGTTGTGCATCTCCTATTATTTCTCAGAGACAATGGTAACCATACATTTGCAATGTAAACTCACACCACCCTGGACACACAGTTGCCATGGAGCAGCATGCTGTTTTGTTGATATTAGTAACCAGGCCTAAAGAGAGAGTACAACACATGCATGACTGTTGACTCATACAGAGAGTGGCTCGCCTGTTCTTCCCTGCCCACAGACTCAATAGACAGTAGAGATGATGACATTACGAACGTTTCTCTATATTACTATCATCATTTCTGTAATGATATCTAGCTATGGTTACCATAGTGACAAACTGGAAATACTTCTTGGGCTTTTAAGGAAATGATGCGGTATCTTTAATGTGTGACGCCTTATGACTTACTTAATCCCCTTTCAAAATGTCTATCGTGGCTAGAATAAAAACTAAAGGATACACATAAATGAAGCTGAAGACAAAGGTTAATTTACAGGAAGACGGCAACAAAATCATTGGAGAAACAAAGAGATAAAACAACTGTCTGTGGGGGCCAACGCCAAAATCCCCAGCAAATAATAAAGAAAGCAAATAACTAATTTGTTTATTAACTAATTATCAGACAGGTGTGACTGTGATAACCCTAAAAGGAAATTATTGGCAACAATTCAACAAGTTTGAACACTTCAATGTACCTGACTGTAATCATCATTCAAATATATTTTATCAAACTTTACAATAACACAAGAATAGATGCTTATGGAATACCAACCTACGGAGCCCCTAAAGGTTCATGGAGAAAAAAAAAAGTATCTCGTGCGCACAATATACTTTCTCGTTCGCACGAAATACTATTTTGTGCGCACGAGATAGTATTTCGTGCGAACGAGAAAGTATTTTGTTAGTTTCTCGTTCGGACGAGAAAGTTACCGGTGCGCCAAGTAGGAAGTGGAGCACAGGAGACAACCGTTTCATTGCAGACTGTTATGTTTATGTGGAGAAATGGCAGTGCATACATTATTTGAGATATATTTCAAACTCGGACTTCATTTAGGGACATTTTGGCCAGGGGTTTAGAGCTATTTGTTTAAGCACCGGATTCGCAAAACAGAAGAGTCTGTAAACCAGTCTGCTTTGATCTATGAATTCATGTCCGTGACTCTTATGGCGCATTTCCATTGCAGCGCGTAGCTCGCTTTAAGCGTGCCGTTTCGTGCCGTCCCCTTTTTTGGTTGTGCTTCCACTAGGCCTCGTTCCGGCGCGGCACGTCGCGGGGCCACTTTTTCCCCTCTTTTCTGGCCCTAGAAAATTGTGGTTCTATCGGGGCCAACAAACAGGGCTGAGTCGGGCTGAGTATGCTAAACTAGAGAGAGGAGCGCTGGCAAGAGGGCTAGAACTACAACAAGATGGACATATTTGACCGTGATTTAATTGTAATACACGTTTCAAAATGATGCCGAAGTAACAACATACTGATACCGGTTAGTAAAAACCATGAATTAATGCTTTGTCAAGTCTGCAGACAGACGGCAGGCGAAAAACCTTTTAAAATTCGTGTTTTTCTAGATGGAGATTGGCTAAGCTAACGCAGTATATGCCCCGACCGTCCACACTCACAACAACGGCCTATACAGACATAAATAAAGCAGCGACTGTATTCACCATGACACAGGCAGTCTGTGGTGTGTACTTGTTTAACTTTTGTCGAGTTTCTGAACATATATAAGGAGCTGTGAGCTCCGAGTGCTCACAGCTAACGGCTGTGTTGTGTTTCTGGACTTCTCATTGAAGATGACGTTACGGCTCCGCCTACACTGCGTTACTATAGTAACTACCCCAGTTCCTAAACTGTAATGGAAGCGCAGCATGAAGTGAGTCGGCCCTGTTAAGGCCCAACGCGGCCAAGCCGTACAAAGCCGTACCGAGTGTGGCCGAGGCCGACCGTGTAGTGGAAATGCGCCATTACAGTCTCTGCTGCCCACAGCTGTTTTATAGAAGGAAAACCTCCTTCACTTTATGAAATCTCTGCGGCACCAGTGGCCTGTACTACGAAGCAGGATTTGCTATTGACTATAGTGAATGAATAGTCGGCTGTCAGCACGCTTCTCCATGTTTGTGATTGGTCAAATGTTGATAACGCCGTCCCTTTCACGTGAACGCGCTCTCAGCCGGACAGAGGAACCCTGGTTGATTTAGGCCCCGGCTCCACGAGGACAAATACGGCAAAACGCATCGGAGTAACGCAAATGCAACCGCAAAAAACCTTCCGTCCCCACGCAATATACACCGAATTGTGTCAAGCTCCACGAGACGGCTCCGTTTACATCCAAACGCTGGAAAAGCTGCAGTACATATGCCGAACCTGTACGTGGCGCTGTAACTTCCTCCACAAAAGCAGCAACTTCCTCCACAAAAGCAGCGAAGAAGAATGGTTGTCATGGCTGCACTTCTGTGTATTCTCCGCGGTGGGGGCCGACAGAACCGGGCAGAGTTTTTCGCCGGTCAGCGTGTGTTAAAGTTTAAATCTTCCGGACAAAATTATAAAAGTGCCGGTCAAAGGTCTTCATTGTTATTTATTGAGCTTTAAAACAAATGAATAACGACGATATAATGATATATAATCATCAAATACATCTCTTTTTCCTCTCTTCTGACAGCGTCAGTGTCTGTCTCATGCAGCAGCTGATCCTGTAATGAGTGACCCGACAGTAAAAATGAACATATTTATAACTAGTTTAGGTAGTTTGAGAGGTAATTAAAATAGCTAAGGGTGATGATCTGACTTGAAGTGTGTGTTTTGCTCCCGCTGCATCACAGCGGGAGGAGCTGCGTGTCTCCGTCCTGTCAGATTAGACTTCACTCGCGTTTATGTCCATATCGAGATAAAGATAAATAATCTGAATTCAAGGAGGAGCTCCTGTAGATGTTGCACAAAGAACTGTAGCATGGTCAGTAGCGACTGGAGCACGATAGCAACCCCGCGGGGGAGAGGCAGGGAGAGGCGGGGCTATGAAAACGAATGACCGTATAGGCGACTCCACGGCCCCGTTGGACCCCCCAGAGCGCTCAGTTCCCAGATCTATCCACCTTTGGACCCGTTGTCGTTTGCGGGGTCTGTTTCTACGTTTCCCTTACGGCGTCGTGGAGCTTAGAGGGCTATACGCATGAGAAATATGCGGATTCAACCAGTTTCCGTCCTCGTGGAGCCGGGGCCTTACTGAGTTGATAACCAGCTTCGTAGGACCGCTTAGCGAGATCGCGTTTGTTAGGGTTAGTTAAGCCGGGTAACTCAAACATATCCAGGGTCTGTTGAACTGGCTTCGTCGTACAGGACACTGGAGGCAGTAACGTGTAACTCAGCAGAATCTGAGAAGAGCAGCACCAGCTGCAAAGAGCTGTGCCTTTTACTGTTTACTTCACTGTGTTTCCCTTCATTAGAACAGCTGAATAGAGATTGAGGCTGCTACGTTTAACCACACACACCTCTACACACATCGAACTGCCCGATTATTCCCCCTACTACTCGTTTTATGAAGGAGATGTCCGGTCACCAGGGCGCATTATGTGTGTGTGTTTGTGCTCAGCTCCGCTCTGTGTGTGTGTGTTCGGTGTGTTTGTGTGTGTCCGGCATTTGTTTTCAAATTACCATGAACAGTAATTTACACACATTTGGTTCTCCATAGTTATATATGTATTCCCAAGTGAAAGAAATTTGTTTAATCTTAATCTCGATGTAGTGCTATAGTCCTGCCGGAGTGCACCGGAACGAACGACACTATTATAAACAAATGCCCACACACACACACACACACACACACACACACACACACACACACACACACACACACTCACACACATACACACACACACACACACGCCCTGGCGACCGGACATATTCTTCATAAAATTTATAATATGGCGTAATAATCGGGCAGTTCGATGTGTTTCCATAACAAAGTATCTTGTGCGAACGAGAAAGTATATCGTCAATATATAAATTGAGGCCACGAATTACATCTTGTGCGCACGAATTCATAAAACGTAGCCTCGTTTTATTTATTTTTCTCTCTATGAACCCTCCAGGGCTCCGTACCAACCAACATAACACGTATTTATGTCATCCACTAATGTACAGAGAACAGTTCCAGATGGTACTGACAACTTGCTACCGGCAGCAACCGGCTCTGAGAACACTTGAAACTAAATTAGACGGGACCAGGAAACAGAATCTTAAACACATTGGTCACCTTGTCACATTGTATTATGACTGCTGCGAGGCTGCATCCACACGACTTAAACACCTGCTGTTTAGCCCTGCTGGTGTCTACCTTCCTCAATGAGTCAGGCCTAACCTTGTTTACTGAGGAGTTGTTGGAGTGCCACCTTGCATCAGGCAGAGGTGAAGGCCATATGCTGCGTAGTGGCACCTGACACCGGGGCAATCACAGCCTCACGGTGTACTAAAGGGTGTCAACGCTATCTGTTACAGTGTCCCCTGCAGTCTGCTCAACTCAGACACATGTAGGGGACAATGAGCTAGCTTACATTAGTTGCTGTATAGTGAAAGACAGTGTTTACGTAGCATAGTAAACTGCAAATTGCAAGAAATGTGTCCCTTTGTCTTTCAGAAGAAAACCATTTCTGCGATTTCCCTCCAGTATTACCTAAGCTTTGCACAACTTTGTGACAGCATGTATATTTGCATTAACCACAGAACATTTGATATACTTGGCAATACTGACTTCAGTCCTCTGCAGTTGCCTCATTGCAAGCACTGTATATCAAAGAAAATACAAGTTGTATATGGCCAGTTTAAGTAAGATGAGCAATGAAGTTATGTTGCTTGAGTGTGAACGAGAAAGTTTCCTCTCGGTTGATCCTGCAAGTACACATGAATGTGAAGCTGCTGCTCTGCTTGTGCGGTTGTCATTACCTAATCAAGTATTCAAGTTTAAATGTTTTTTATTTGTCATACGAACATATCTACAGTATAGTTATGACAATGAAAATCTTAGGTCACAGGCTCACTCCAACAGTGCAACACAATAAAACAGATGAACAGAAAAATATAGTGCAAGTAAATAGTAAATACAAAAAGAAAAATAGTTTAAAAAAAAAGTGAAATACTGTATGGAAAATATTGCAATAAGAGTCTATTAGATAAATAATTTCTAAGTAGCAGATGAATGTTGTGGATGTTGTTTCAAAGTTCAGGTGTTTATCAGTCTTATTGCCTGTGGGATGAAACTGTCCCTGAGTCTGGTGGTTTTAGTCCGGATGCTGCGGTAACGCCTGCCAGACGGCAGCAGACAGAACAGTCTGTGGCTGGGGTGATGGGGGTCTTTTATAATCCTGAGGGCTTTCTTCCTGAGCCGCTGAGAGTAAAGATCCTCCATGGATGGCAGCTCCGTCCTGGTGATGTTCTGTGCAGTTTTCACCACCACCTGTAAAGCCTTACGATTGAGGTCGGTGCAGCTGCCGTACCAGGCCGTGAGATACTTGCCAACCTTGAGACCTCAGAAATCGGGAGAAATTAAAAACCACCGCGCGGGGGGGGGGGGGGGGGGGGTTGCTAGTGGATCGCCGGAGCTGTTAGAACTGATAGCACCGGAGCCTCGCAGCGGGGAAACTGACTTTTGTAGTTGTAAGTAGTTGTAAGTGCAATGCCTTGCTGCCTGTAGCACCATCCTTGATGAGGACCAGGAAAGGAGTGAGCAGAGGGTAAAGTTGTCCATTCTTGTTCTGTGACTATCTTCCTCACCATGCTGAACACCCTCTCAGACTTTCAGTTGCGCGCGCTACTAAAGAGATGCGCTACCATGGAAACCAAACAATGGTGTAGCTGTATTAAAGTCCTCAGTGGAAACAGTCGTGAGTAAATCTGATTTTGTCAGAAATCGGGAGAAATGCGGGAGAAATATGACCCCGGGAGGAAACCGGGAGAGGGCAGTGAAATCGGGAGTCTCCCGCGAAAATCGGGAGGGTTGGCAAGTATGGGCCGTGATGCAGCCAGTCAGGATACTCTCTATGGTGCACCTGTAGAAGTTGCAGAGTATCCTGGAGTCCATGTTGAACCTCCTCAGCCTGTGGAGGAAGAAGAGCCGCTGTCGAGCTTTTTTGGTGATGGTGGTGGTGTGAAGAGTCCATGTCAGGTCCTCAGTGATGTGGACACCGAGGAACCTGAAGCTACTGACTCTCTCCACCGAAGTCCCATTTATGGCGATGGGGCATGTCCCTCTCTCTGCTGCTTCCTGTAATCCACAATCAGCTCCTTTGTTTTGCTGACGTTGAGATGGAGGTTGTTATCCTGGCACCAAGATGTCAGGATTTTGACCTCCTCTCTGTATGCCGTTTCGTCGCCGTCGGTGATCTGGCCGATGACGGTCGTGTCGTCAGCAAACTTCACGATGGTGTTGGAGCTGTGTGTGGCCACGCAGTCGTGTGTGAACATAGGAGAGGGCTGAGCACGCAGCCTTGAGGGGCTCCGGTGTTGAGGATCAGGGTGGAGGATGTGATGTTTCCCACCCGCACTGTCTGGGGTCTGCCCGTCAGGAAGTTCAGGATCCAGTCACAGAGGCCATCCATTCCTTCAACAATAAAGTGACCCTGCTCTTCCACAAACCCTATATTTTTCTCAAGCCAGCCACAGTAATCCTGTTGTGTGTTTAGTGCTAGACATTACCATTGTGTGTTTACATTCCTATCTGTTTGCAGTCAGACACACAGGCAAAGACCTGCTCAAGGCCATGCACTTTGACAGGTGTGTCTGTTGCATAAGTAATGGTATGCCAAGCAGCAGCGACTTGTATTCATGCTCATCTTACTGAAGCAGGGGCATTTTGTTTGGTTACAAAACTACTTTCTGCATCATTTAATGTTTTTGTTCACTTTCTGCTAAAGTGAAAACATGCAAAAGCTGATACACGCGAGTTGAGTATACATTTGTGCAAAATGGTTGACTCATCCTTATCAGCAGCAGACAAATACACACTGGTACGTAACAGCAACTGATAAAAGGGAGATATAATCTATATCTCATTTTTTATAACATGATTAGTTTCTGGCCTTTGAGAGGTTTGTTATATAAAATACATTTTTCTTCTTTTTTTTTAACTGCCCTTTTTTCCTTGTTCTCTAGGGGAGTTCACACATACAGTTTGAATGCATGCCTGGAATATTGGTCAATGATGTTTTGGTGTCTGAGTAACTTTGAAGCCACTTGAAGCTACTCTGTAAGCTGGGTTGTCTGAAGTGTCATGGTACTAATATGTTACAAGGCGTGTGGGGAAATCCCATACATTGTTTAGGTGCTGACAGTAACTATGCAGAATCAACAAACAGCAGCATGAACTGTCTGAAGAAAGTCAGTCATCGTTATGATTACAGCAGTTCCTCTTTTCTTTATCACTGTCCTACTTTGGTAGCTGATGAACCATTTTGTATAAAGATGATGTTACTAGAGCATGATTAATTCAGTGAACTGAAAAATGATGCATAGTCATAATGTGGCGCTTATTAAAACTAGCAGATTGATTCAAGCCCCGACACTGAATGCTTGCGGCATCACAAGATGTGCGAGCTTGGAAACTTGTGTGTGTGTGTGTGCATATGTACATGTGTGCGAATCAATTCACACACATGCATGTATAAGGAAGTGGAAGAGAGCCACATGATTTTTGTAATCCCAAAAATTGTTAGTATGTTTGTGAGTTACATAAGGCAGAATATGTGCTCCATTAAACTGACTATGGGCCAAATATTGACTCTTAAAAAACATAATGTGTACTGAGGACGTTGGAATGCTGAGGATCTTCTTATTTCATGTAATTCATAAAAGACACCATTGCTTGACATGGACCAATAAATGTCATGTTACATAACTACTTATGAAATGCCATTCAGAGCTCATGTCTCTTTACATGTCTCTACTGTATGAGCGTACTGTATGAGGATATTTGTGATGTTTTGACTGGGTCTACTGAGCATAGGAACACCCACTAAGCCAACACTATATATGACACAAGCTCTTGGTTTACATTTAGGAATGAGCTCATTGCTCTTCCTGTTTGGTAATAGGAAGCCACCCTGCTATCTGTAGAGTAGATCATCCCAGGAGAGCACTTGAAGTGGATATGTGGTTCACTCCACTATGCATGTCTGTCTGCACTTACAAGGAGAAGGGGTGAACTGAATTAGAGCCCATGAAACAGTTGATGAAACAGACCCAGGCCGCAGGAAGAATCTCCGGGGATGAACATAAACAAGTGTTTGGTTCTTTCCTTTACCCACACCTAGTTTCTGTGTGTGCAAACGACTCATCATTGATTGGGCTAATTTAAGACTTCTCTAAATGGATGAGTCTTTATTTCCTTTCATTCCTCACCTCTCTGTCGCCAACTGTGTTTGTGTGTCTCAGCTTGCTTTCATCTCCATGGTAACAGTGGTAGAGGGAAACCCGGCAAAAAGGCAGTATCCCAGAATAGACTTTATTGAGGCCCTCAAAGTTAGTTTTTTGCTTCTCTACTGTATTGATGCACATAGTTGAGGTCTCGAATTTAACCGTGACATGATTCAGTCTAACACTTTTTCCATGGCGTACATAGGGAGTAATAAAAAGAGTTGGAAGTGGGTCACGCCCTGGTCAGTTCTGGAAATCCAACTCAGCACAGATGTGTGTCACCGGGAGTCCTGGCACGGCTTCTTTCAGTAGAAAAGCTGGACAAAGTTGATACTCACTCAGTGCCTGGTGGTGTGTTGGTAAGGCCTGTGCTGGTCAGTAATTCCACTTAGGCTCATTGAAACAAACAGATGGATTATCTTCATGACTACAATAGACCTATGATAAATAAAACATGGCTCCAACTGTGCCCATGATCAGGTGTCTGTTATGCAATAAGATATGCAAATGCAGTGGATTTATTTAATCTGCTGTAACCCTGGAGTACAGTTTAGATCAGGCTGATGTGTGCAGCTGTCTAAATAGCCGCTGAGGTCTTGAAGCATGAGGCGAGTTCCCTCTGTGTGCCACTGCAGGGGAATCTACAAAGCAGCAGTGTGCATGGGAAAAAGAGATGTAACACTACACAGTACTGTGAGTGTAACACAACATTTCCTTGTACAAGCTTACATGGAATCTCCTTTTCAGTAACCAAAAAATACACAAATAACTATTTACAGACTGTTTTTGTATTTACACTGTTGTTAATCCACATGATTTTGGATATGTGTACTGACATTAAAGGCAATGGGTGCATTAGTGAGATTAATTTTTGTTTAACACAAACTTCCCCTTTTAACACTTTTTACTGTAAGCTGTAACTGAAAACAGTAATTAAAATGCCACTCTGCCACATTTGTTTATACAAAACTGTTGTGTTGGGTTTGGATACTCCAATCCCTGCAAAAAGCAAGAAATCAAAACTCAAGAAAAGGCAATTTAACAAAGCTGAATGGTGCAGCGTTACATGGCCATGTTGTAGTTTATGAAAAGATGAGAGACTGGAAGATTGTAAAACATGAATGTGCAGTGTGCAATTAACTAACCTGGTGTCACAGTATATGATTGTGTGGGCTTAATTTCAAACAATTAAGCTGTCACAGTTGTTTTGGCCCACCAACATACAAAACACTAGTGAGGTTTACAATGAACCTATAGCTTTTTCTAAATTACAGATCATTGCCTTTCTTAAAGGGAACATTTATCCCCACTAGATCAACACTAAAGCCCTGGAGGAAGCACAGGGTGCTCTCTCTGCAGAGACTTATGGGATTTCCCTCAGTGCCAGGCCACATGCTACGAATGGCAGACATGTGTCGACTGATCTCTCGTTGGGGAACGAAGGCACAAAGCACAATATTTGTTTTTTTCATAAGACTTTTCTCTTTCGTATTGCCCGTTCGTTCACACGAGGCCGTAACGTAAACGCGGAAACAGACCCCGCAAACGATAACGGGTCCCAAGGTGGATAGATCTGCAAATGGAACGCTCTGGGGGGCCAAACGGCTCAGTGTGTACGCCCTATACGATCATTTCCTGATAACGATGAAGCCATAGCCCCACCTCTCCCCACCTCTGCTGCTCACTGCTGTAGCATGGTCAGTAGCTACTGTCAGTAGCTACTGCTAGTGCTACTGCTACTGACCATGCTGCAGATGTTAGTGCAAAATCTACAGCTCCTCTACCACAACCATCAGCAACAAGTGGACATGGAGAATGACATGAACTACATGTTGCTAAATCCACCGCGGGGCCTAAACAGAAGGGCAACCATGGCAACCATGCTTGGGGGTCTTCTTCGCTGCTTTTGGTGTATTTTGTGGTGGAAGTACAGTGCCACTCACAGGCCCGGCATATGTACTACAGCGTCTCCAGCGCTTCCGAGCGGTCTCGTCCGGAAGTACAGCGCCACTTACAGGCCCGGCATATGTACTACAGCGTCTCCAGCGCTTTCGAGCGGTCTCGTGTGAACGGAAGACTTTTTTGAAATCGTATTCGGTTCGTTTGCGTTTTGTTTGCATTTGCGTTTGCGTGTGGGGTCTAATCCTCACAGCTTCGGGGGGAGAAAAAGTAGAAGCAATTGTATAACCAAACCAAGGAGGTTTTTCTCTCACATTTCAAAATAAGGCATCCATGATAAGACTGAACAGTGAACAGTTATTTATTTAGAAAGAAGAACAAATTATAAGTTAAACTTACAATAAATTCTCAATTGTATATTGGAGAATTTAAGACTTTATCAGTCTTACTTATTCTGTGCAGTCAAATTAGCTTGTTTGCATTAAATATATATTTGAATAAGTAAATAGTCTAGATATGATAGGCAATTTTATTTTTAAACTAGCGTTAGCATCTTGTGGTAGTATTTCTCTGCAAGCCAGTCAAGTTTCACATAATACCCATGTCTGTTCAAAAATGTCAACACTTTATCATTGTATCTTATTGGAAATGTGTGTAAAGTTGTCATAATTAGCTTATGAATTATTGAGTAATGGCTTGGAGGCATACAAACACTACTAAATAGCGTATGCCGTTTGTACAAAACACTTTACTGGAAGCAACTTATCAGTAGTATGACAGCCAATATAAAAATGCTGTATTGCTGTAATTATAAGGATTTCCACCATAGCATTTTGTTCCACCAGTTCCGTCTATACTTCCAGTGAATAGCAATAAAAGAAAATGAGGCACTTAAATGCTTCATTCCAGCTATTTCTGACCTTTTTAAATGCCCATAAAATTCCTTTAATTTTGTAACGTGCCCAAAGCTGGCTTTACTTATTGTATTTGTTGCCTTTTTGCCTAGTTTATTATTTTGTTTGCTAAGACAAGTCACCTTTTGCGCATTGTTAGCCGGTGACTCATTGTGTCTGACGCAATGGGACATTATCTGTCAGAGCCTCACAATGATGCAGTCGTAACCAGTATGAACAAGAGCATCCACTGTTGTATTATAAGGGAACTCCTACATCGTATAGAGGCCATTTTCAACAAGGATGACATTATCTGTCTGCACTACGAACACATTTGGTCTGTAGCGTGACAACTTTGCATCAAATCCCATCAGCAACTTCGATGTAGGTCACAGTAGAGCAGTTTTCATGAGGATTTTTCCTCACCACAGCAGAGTTGGATTCTGCATCTCAATTATTTTTGGCAATTAGTTATATTGTGGATAGTAAAAGCGCTGTAAAGTTGATGAGACATTACACTTTCACCACAGCTCAGACTTATACACAAAACCCTTTACTGTGCACGTGTTGAATCCAAGATCCATTAAAATGCTTTCTGCCAGTTCAGCAGCTGTTTTCATTGACTAGCTTTATAGGTATATAAATGCAATGCATGTCAATGTGTTGCGGGCTTTGAAACTTTTGAAGTTGTTTGAGTTAAATCCAAAAGGCATGGCGTCATCTTTTAACGTCTGTTGTGTTTCTCTTCTCAACCTACAAAATCATTTAAATGGAGGTATAAAACGCCCCATGCATTCTATGCCAAATTAAAGCAAAATGTTTCCCCCATTCAGAGTGACATTCGTTATGCATAATAAACAGAGTCAATTAACTGAAAGAGTCTTCAGGACATGTTTTTATTGGGAAATATGTACTAGCATCAATGTGTTTGTTTAAAAACTGAACCAAACAGAATACAGATGAGTGTAGAGCTATAATATCATCAGTATTTCTGTGCACCAGTTATGCTGCATATGCACGTGTGTGTTTACATGCGCGTAAGGTTGGTGTTTGAGTAAAATCAAGTGCTGCACAGGACTCTTAAGCTCCATGGGAAAGGGTCACAGTTTTTTATAAATAAACGTATTTGCCGTGATAAGCACGTTTGAGCGCCTTACACAGGGTCTTAGAAACTTTGCTCTGATCCGTTTTAAAGTTTGGGATCAGATTATGCACAGAAGCAAAGATTATTGGGAAGGAACATCTCCGTGCCAGCGTGTATTTGGACCCAACCAGCAGTGAAGCTCAAATCTATACGACATTATAAATAGTCAAACATCTTTTTAGATTTAGTTTGATCTCAATCAATGAAAGTGCACAAACAACATAATATGTAGCAATAACATTCAGAATATATACCCCGCATGTGTGTATTTCATCAACAGAAAACGTGTGTCGTGAGTAGATGAATGGGTAGAAAGTATGGAACCCCCAGTTAGTTGGTGATACCTAGACATGATATTTTTTACATCATTAGTTAAGAGTCAAAAAGGAAAAAGCTGCCCAGAAGTACTTGTTTTCATAAATGTGCATACTTCTGCTCTGGTAAATGAACACTTTTATAACTAAAGAAAGTTAAGCCCCTGACACACCAACCCGATTTTGGGAGTCAGAGGCCGTCAGAGGCAGTCGGGCATTCGCGGCGCCCTACTCAGGTTGGTGTGTCCCGCACCGTCGTCTCTTTACGGCACATTTTCACACCTCCCGCGGCCGATTCAACATGTTGACAGTCGGCCAAAGAAAGTCGGCCAAAGAAATCACTCTGATTGGCTGTTCAGCTTAGCGAATCAGTGCATGAGAAGCGAAGCGGAAGTGAGGGACCAAAACAAACGATTACGAAGGACGGCTAATCTTTTTCATTTTCATCTCACCCGGACGCAAGAGTTTCATTTTTATGTTTACATGTTTTTGATCGACGAGAGAGAGTGAAAATGGAACCCAGACGCTATTTGTTGTTTGTTTATATCACGCAGTCTGTTCTTCTTCTCTCTGTGTATAGTCTGTCTTCCGGTTGTTGCCTCTTTTGAATGACGAATACACACTACCGCTGCCTGCTGGTAAGGACAGTTATTGCCACTCGTCGACTGAAGTCTTTGCGGTGTGTTCGTAGCCGGGCGACGTAGCCGGGGCGACGTAGCCGGGCGACGTAGCCGGGCGACGTAGCCGGGCGACGTAGCCGACGCAGGCGACGTTGCGGACGTAAAAGTCGGGGCACCTTCGGTACGCGTTCTTTGGTCTCAGGTTGGTGTGTAGCGGCCTTTAGATGAGAGCAATTTGGTGAAGAACTAATGCAGGGACAAATAGAGGGGGACACAAAAGGCAAGTTATTAAAACATGATCCTAATCCGTCTATTGTTTTGTGCTAAACAGAAGAAATACACTCACCCAGTCCACCCTGAGTCCTTCATACGCATTGAATTTACCAATGGTCGGCAGGAATGTTCTCTAATCTGTGATCCACATGACCTAAAAACAAACCAACTGAGCCAGAACTCAGTCTGAGGTTAACATGTGAATAAATGCAGGTCAGTATGTCCAATACTACAGAATGTCACATGCCATAACTTTACTGTAAGGGGAAGGGTAGGAGTTTTTCCTGGGATGCATGCTTTCCAGAATTAACAAGTTTACACATGTATGTAGCTCACGTGTATCATGTTCTTAATGTCTCAACTCCTGGAAGTCCCTGCTTGCAGCCAAGTAATAGGCACATGGCCACAAGTTGTCATTTAAACACCTTGCTTTTTTTTATTACCGATTTAACAAACGAGGGAGAACCTTCTATGAACTATACCCTACTACAGTATGGGCAGAGCCAGCTGTTTGCCCCTGCTTCCAAAGTGAAAGTATGAATCTTCTCATCTAACTCTCAGAAGGCCGTGTTACGCAACATCCCATTGTGCATAACATTAAAGGTCACTTATTATGCAAAATCCACATGGCCATGTCTTTTATACATAAAAATGTGTCCCCTCTGTGTAAAGAGATTCTGAAAGTTTCAGGAAAAAGATTCGCTCACTTTTTAGTCCTGATCCATTTATATAAAAAAACTGTCTGAAAATGAGCTGATCAGATTTTGGCTACTTTATGATGTCATAACGATTTTTTGGTTGTGTAACCATTAGCCAATAACCAACCAAGGTGACACCCCCCCACCTCATCACCTGAATCTCCTCCTAGAGCACCATTGTGTTCTTTTTAACCAAATATCTCTCAGAGGGGCGTGGGGAGGGGCTCCTTATTTTCATCTAAAGTAACAGACAGAGAATCAGCACTTTTGAAACAGGGCTGAAACAGAGGGGATTATGGGATGCTACAATGGGTGATTGGTATTTTGAGCCAAACACTTCAGAGACATGTTTAGTATATATCTGAGACCTATAATATACTGATGAAAAACAGTATAATAGGGGACCTTTAAAGGTGGGGTAGGTAAGTTTGAGAAACCGGCTCGAGATACACTTTTTGTTATATTCCATGGAATGCTCTTAACATCCCGATAGCAATGAATATCTTAAGTGCTTTGACAAAAAATCCATAAAAGAATGTCATCTGTGGAAGCCGTAATACTGTAAAAAGCACGACCAATCATCTTAGCCGGCCCGGCTAAAATAACTGGATGGCCTACCTGCCTGTCAGCCTTCCATCTGTGCACAAACTTATCTCGTGCCCTCATTGGTCATGTGCGCGTTCGTGTGTGTTGGAGGAGGGGCTCTGTAAGGAAGTGGCAGATTTTTTCCGGTTGTGTATTTTCAAATTCTAGCGATCTCGAGCCGGTTTCTCAAACTTACCTACCCCACCTTTAATAAAATAAAATAGTTAACTTCACAGTGTTTCAAACTGTAGATGAATCCGTCCAAACCTATAATGACATTTATAGAAATGCTATGTATTTGGTTTTGGACGTTATTGTAGGCTACATACAATTGAAAACCACACATTTTTGTGTTTTTAAATGCAGTTAGCAGCGTAATGCACTCCTTACAAAGTCATCCAGTATCTCTTAGGAGAGATTGTGTGGCACTCAGATGCAGAGGCTACGTCTTGAACAGATACAGGAAACAGCCGGCCCTGAGTTCACACTGCTCTGCTCTGTGTTATAAGTGAACCGACCCACTCTTCACTGGCCAACCGGTGCTTTGACAGCTGAGAGGAAATTATTATGAAGTAGACCGGCGATCCTTCCTGTGCAAGTAACAGGCCCACAAGTCCCTGCGGCTACAGAAGAGAGGGAGAGAGCATGTTTGTCTTGTCCACCTGCCAGAATAGCTTTCCCTCAGGAAACTCCTTGAAAACGCACAGTCAGACCTGAATAGTGCTTTGTGAGTCCCACGCCACAGCTGAGACAGCACCAGGAAAAGCCAGGAGGATTTCAAATCTTTCCTCAGTTTATTTTCATCTCAGCAACACTGTGAGAACCTATTGTTGATAGGACAGGAAATAGCAGGAATATCAAGCAAATTGAAACATAATCTGGCACTGAAGTCTAATGGGCTTAATATTTGCTAGAAAGTGTCCCAGTTAAAATGTGTCCTTTATTTTGACCACAACACATACAGTTACACTAAACTGCTCCTTATTTAAGGTACATGGGTTTATTTTGGGGCTGAGCTCATGCACCTCCTAAATCAATTGATTATTACATGCACATAAAAACGTATATGATTGCTACTATTTGTAACCACCGATATGAAAACCATGAAAACAGAAATCCCCAGACAGGTGTGGGCCACCAAGACAGGAAAGTGGAACCATTAACATTTCCTTGACCTTGTTTGACACAGAAAATATAATATGTTCCTCTGGGACTTTACCAGCCTTTGTATTTTGCCATATGTTGTTTTCATTGCACAGCCCTCACTTCCTCTGCTCCTCCTGATTCAATTTTAAACCCTCAGCTCCACAGAGAGTAGAAAAAACTGGAGTTTTGCCATACGATGCTGCTTACTGTAGCCTGGATTCCAGTGTTTTCACTTACACCGACACCTCAAGTATGATAAAGAAAAGATCCCACACACTGGCTTTTCCAATGAAATGTCATCACTAGTCACTGAATGAATGTGTACTTTTCCTTACCTTTGTGGTATTAGTTTAAGTGTTGATTCAGTGTGTGTTAAGGCTGACAAAAAATATTCAAAATGTAACATATATTCAATTCAAATAGTAAAAGCTAAAAAGAAAAACAGATATTCAAATAATACATTATGATGCCAGTGAACCCGGCCACAGAGAGAGTGACACCGCCACACTGAGAACAGGACATTGGTTGGAAAATATGGAAACAACTTCATGATTTGAACGTCGCTTGGATCAGGTTACTGCAAAAGTTATTTGTTTGTCACAGTTAGTTCTTTAGCTAGGACCAATAATCAAGTATTGCCAACCTTAGTTTTACAACTTATATTTTAGTGTTACAAAATGTAGCATGTCCTGTATGTTCATTTGATTTGTGTCTTCATGTGTGATTATTATTTTCCGTCACAGGCAGCTGGATCCTGTCCAAGCCTGCACTGTACTGATTGTTCTGTGTTTTTTGTAGAAATAATGAATAACTGTTACTCAGAATCTAATGAGTCATGACCCTATCTGCAGTATGTGTGATTGATTCCCTTGGCTATGTGTTGCTTATGTTTTATCTATCTTTCGTAGAAAGCTGAGAGAATCAGTCAGACATACAGTCTGCATGATTAACAGGATCTATTAGTAGAACTGTGTCCTATAAGTTAACCAAGTAATGTTAATCGATAGAGCACATTTTTAAATAAAAGTTGACCAAAGATTAAAAAGAACACTGCAACTGTCAAATAAAAACACAGACAAAAGAACAGAATAAAAGTGCAATTCATAAAAGCAGATCATATCAGAAGTTATATTCAGAATGTAGCTCTTTTTGCATTTTATTAATTATATATATTTTATATCTGATTAAATGTTAAGAATGAAACCTCAACTGAAAATAAAAATGTAAATGTGGTTTCTTATTTCCTATCTGCCGATCTTTTGCTGTTGCAGTGTTCCTATTTCCCCCTCACTAAAAATACTTTTCAGCAGAACTTATTGAGATAATGTTAATGTAACATAAAGGATGCCAGAACATTCTGTTAATGAATGCCTAAAAGAAAATAATAACATAGACATATGAAGTAAGAGCCACAATGGTTTCCATTTTAAAGACATTGTCTAAGCTATACTTTGTGTTACCATCAGTCGGGGATTCAAGTAAATAAAGCAAAATAAGCAAAACTTAAACATACACACCTAAGCACACACACACACACACACACACACACACACACACACACACACACACACACACACACACACACACACACACACACACACACACACACACACACACACACACACACACACACACACACACACACACACACGCGTTGTATGTACACACAAACCCTGCACTTGGGGAGTGTTGCGTGTGAAGCTTGTTGAGTCTGCAGGCCAGACAGTTTCTGTCTGCCTCAAAGTTATGCAACACAGGCCTGGCCACACCACACGCTAGCTTCTCATTGGCTGCAGGGATCTCATTGATTTGAATTCCCTTCCCCCAAAACGCTTTTCTGTCTGAAGTTCAGCTGACTGAGTAGGGCTGCTTTGAATGAATGCCTGCAGTGAAAAAAACATCTTTCTAAAGTTATGCTTTTTCTTATTTTTTTTGGCTACCGGGCTACCAAAAAACTCGTCTTGACTTGTTGTGCAGGGAAGTAAACTGAGTCACCTGGACAGCTAAATCAACAGATCTAACCTCCTCTGGGTTCTTGCTTTAGTAGTAAAATCAAATATATGAGCGTACTGCAAATCCAAAGCGTGAAAAGTCCAAAATGAAAAAGTTGTCTTACATAAGACCATGAATTCCAGTTATGCCTGTTATGCATGCTTCGGGAAGATATTGACCCCCATCCAAGACCAAATATAGGTTGACCAAAGCTAAGCCCTTACCCTCAGCAAAGTCCTCCACGATGAAAAAAAAGATCTGTTACAGCTTATAAACAACAAGGACCACCAGAGATGAAAAGATCCAACTGACTCCTTCATGGGGCATTTTCTTTCAAAACGCTGCATTAAAGATAACACTCTTGGAAAAATGTTTTTTTTTTATGCAGACATGGCTCTCAGAATCCGTGGAATTTATCCTGGGAGGCTTTTAATATTCTTTACAAATCAGTTGTCCTCCATAAAATATTACATTTCATCTTTACGACAAATTATATTTGTATTATGCAGGGTAAGAAATAGATGGTGTCCTTTAACTGGGGGAAAAAAACATCGTTTCTCAAAATGCTCTGAAACATGTTACCCCATGCAGTGTGTAGAAGTATTTTGAGCTTGCTTGTACTGTTGCATGGTGATTATATGCTCTCTCAACCCAATTATCGAAACCACAGGTGCTGCATAAGCAAAAAGCGACTGCTGGATTACCTCACATTGCACTTCCGTCTATGTCCTCTCTTAGTGACATATTACCACAAAAACACACAAATCAGTTCTGCTGACAGGCCTAAGAAGCAAGGACAGATGTGACCCCGTAGCACTTCTCCTGCCATCCCATCTGACCTTTTGTCCTCCTGATGTTCAACCTGTCAGTTTCTATCCATGCCGTTCAACTGCATGGCCTTGCCCTGCATCGAAAAAGTAGCACAATTAATCAGTTTTTCTCTCGTCCAAAGTTGAAACACCACTAAAACAAACCTACTTGATGCCAAGTGCAGCTGATGATCTGGAGAGCAGCGACCTGCCTGGCATCCTCCCCTGTACTGATTGTCTTTGCCAGCTGGGCTGTATTCTAACAACAGTTCTAAAAGTACATCATATATTGGTTTTTGATAAGGATCAATGGGGTCTTCCAATTAATTCTAATCTATTTTCTTCTAACTTGATAAGTCTGCCTTAAATGTCGGACATACATTGTGTCACAAATCGAAAGCCATATTTTTTGGGGTTAAAGTTTCTTCAACGACAGATTTGTGTTATTATTAGCAACATAGATATAATGCATATTAATGTTTTAATCTACATTGCACAGTAGTCTGTTTTTCTTTTAATGGGCAGTAATACACTTAAATGCAGGTACCTGACCAACTGAAATGATTTGTTCAAAACACTGAAGCAAGAACATTTTAATGATTTACAGATTTGTTTCCTGTTGGAGTTTTTAAATGTTCAACAAAAATAAGGCCTGGATTTTTGCACGATGCAACTATGCATTACATTTTATTTTGTAAACCTGCTTGAGAGGCATGTTGGCAGACATGAAGAGTTAAATAAGAGTTCTGGTTTAAGTAATTGTGAAAAAAAAGAAAAAGGAAACATGCGTTCTTACCTTACACAAGGAGACATCTATTTAGTTCAGTACAGCAAGTTCTGGGACGCAAATGCTATGTCATACTCACCTGTCACTGTAAGGCCCCCTGGCTACAATGGTACTATTCATTAGTCTGGCCTGAGGTTTAAGGGTTTATTTATGATGTGAAAAGACAAATTCATTATACTTCACAACATGTTCACTTTACCATGCACAACACTTCAACATGAAGCAAGGAAGAGTGAAATAAAACATATATAGGGGTCAGGAAAGTTGTAATATATGTATGTACCTCTGTGTGTGCAGTTTTATTTTATTTTTAGATTTTATAATCTGACAGCTTCACTCTAGGTGCAGCGTGTGTTGATTCACCAGCTCATGTTTGTGCAGTACTAGTTGTGTGTGTGCATTATGAGTATTGTTTGATGAGAATAGCCCCTTTCTTTCCCTTGGGAATATACAGCCTAAATATAGAGAGGGAGGTCTGACCTGCCAATGTGCTTTGCATTAGGACTGACGCAACAAACAGACGGTGAGTTAAGGTCAGCCATGTGTCAAATGTTAGTATGGGCAACATTGCAGGGACTGTATGTGCAAGGAATCATGATTCACTATTAAAGGCTTTGCAAATGAAAATCTATTTTTGTTCTTATATTTTGATTGGATTTTTTTAGAAAAAAACACAAACCATTTTAGTATGAGGAACATATGGGTAAGAAAGACTTAATTTATAGTTATCTAACTATAAGAACTTGGAGTTTTGGTTTTGTTACCAATATCCACTAAGTGTTGTTTAGCCAGAATTACTTTTCTTGTGGTAAAACGACCCTACGTATAAGGTCCTTACCGAGAAAAGCACATGTATTTCTTAATTCAGTAGCCCATGAATCTTAATAAATAGTCATTATACTTCAACAATTAAATTAAAACAATTTATTGAGCGAAAGGAAAACATGTTATGACTTTTACAACAAGCGAAAAACCCCACATCTCAAACTTATTTACAAACAATAGATTTCAATAAAATAAGTAAACACGTTGAAACTGTCCTTTGACCCAGTAAACAAGGATTAAGAGAAACACGAAACCCAGACTAAATCTCATACCATCACTTGAAAGCACAATGCCAAATGGCAGCAGTTTTTAAGGGCCTGTTGTTGCACAGAAGTTAACTCTTACTATTAGCTTTCGTTACACAATATGGGTAACAATTACTTGAAATGACTTGGAACAGGTTGTCCTGAAGGGAGACCTGTTGTGACAGACAGACGTCCTGACACGCGCTGCTGTAAATTAACTTGTCAAGGAAAAGAACATATTTTGTGATCTACTGTAACGTGTGAAGAATGTGCTGTCGGGCAGAATCCTACACATTTATGTAACCCTTTCACAAAGCCTACAGCCTCCATAGTGTGCGTGTCATGCGTTGTAAACAGATAGTTTTTTTCAGGGTTTTTTGCAGACTCTAGTCAACGTTTCATAAGAGGTATCACTTATTCTGCAACAGCCAGCTAATTGTTGGTCAAATATTTTTGAATATTCTTTGCAGCTGAGCTTACCAATGACACATTTTCTGTTTTGAACTGAGCAGGTCGAGCTAATTTCTCAAAAAGACGAAGCCTTTGCACCTTTAGATCTCCTCAGTCCAGGGGAATGTGTTTGTTGGTTGAAAGAGTTTCTTTCTCATGATCAAAACAGGCGTCAAAGGTCGACTCTTGATAGCATATAGAAAAGAGCTGCATGTTTGTGACCTTTCTGCATAAACAACCCTTGCATAAGCCTCAGCGTGAATGCATAAGCAGAGTTGTGTTTGTGTGTTTGTTTGCGTGCATGTGTTGACTTTGCATGTGCTGGGACATTTTGTGTTTGAGTTGAATGCATGTGTAGAAGAAAACCTGAAGTTCATTTTTATTGTGTGCATTTGCGTGTGAGCGCACTCCCCTTATTCCATACCATAGCAATGGTGCGCCTCCAGCACAGCGGGGCAGCACTCTTATCCAGGCCAAGTTACTTTTAACCTTTTCGGCCGCAATTGTGGCTTCCCTGACGCCGAGAGTTAGATTTCAATGTTCAGCTTTCTTCAAAAGCAGTTTGCGAGGGAATGGGATGACCACAACACTGCCTAAAAAGGCAATGACGCTAAATTAGGCAAGATTAATGACGTCATGCTAGAAATATTTGTACTGGTACTGTACTGGTTGTACTTGTACATTTCTCCAATGTTCACGTTGTCTTCTGCAAAGATTGTTTCCTTCTACAAATGACGCATTGCACTCAAGCTTAAGTGAACTTTTGTTATCCTTCTGATGTCTCTAAGAAGAGTATGTACAATATGTGCTGCTTGCTTCGGGACGAACGTTTGCTCCATGTAAACCTGTCTAACCCATCATATCTGTTCTATGAGCGCCTCACGCTCCTCTAACGGTTTGTTATCTCTCTTTCTATCGAGCTGTCACTTGGAACCGAGCAGCTGGGAATGTTGTTTAGCGATATGCCTCTGGAAATCGACACCTCAGAGCTTCAAAGATCACCAACACCACTTGATGACAAATGAATAAAGATTTAAAGATGCTGTAGACATGCACGATTATGAGTGATAAATGACACTGATAGCATTAGCATAATACGCATTTGACTCAAAGCTCTGAAGACGTTTTATAAATAACTTGTGAGTTATTGAATGATAACGTTGTTTGCAATGCATCATGAATATGAGGATGATAAAAAGAAATGCTAACCTATCTATCTTAGATATTGTTACATTCTCTAACATTCGAAAGCAGAGGTTCGCAGCTTATCAAGCAACATTCATATTTGCCTGCAAGCATTCAGGTGGTGATGTGTTTGGCAGTTAAATGCCAGTGTAATTGCTCTGGAGTATTAAGTGATACATATATTCAAACTGTTTAATGTGTGTTGACATGTTCTTTTGCACTTTGGAGATGTGTTCATTTGTGTGGCTTGCAATAAAAGGTGTTATGTAACTTATAAATGCAAAGTGTGAACGGCTGAGCGGGAACACATTCGCTTCACCTTTATGTATTCCAATTAGTTTCATGCATTGCATGGTTGAATTTTTTTTTTAAACAATATTATGTTTCATGTATAAACTGCACATGTTTACCTCTGCAAAGGAGGTACAACAACTTGGGAACAGATAGCAATGCTCAGAGCAATAAAGAACAACACATATTCTTTTATTGTCCATGCTGCTTCCAGATTCAAACTTAAAGCTTAAAACTCATAAATCATGAAGTTAAGTATTCCAGGAAGGACATTCATTGAAAGTTATTATTTTCCCACTGATACATTTCTAACAAAACACACATTATTCTATAATTAATCTTATTTTATATGCAGTCTGAACTTCTAACAAATACACAGAAGGGCCATCCATTCATCCATCTCATTTGTATCACTGTCAGAAGTTTAGTTCAGTCTTTGTCACTTCTCACCGTCAGAAAGGAACGGTTCCCATGAGACCAAATGCTTAAAATTGCATTCAGAAGTGAAGAGTACATGTCTCTGCTCAGGGTAAGAATAGTAGCTCAAAGGCAAAACAATAAAAGGGAGACACAGACAGCTGTCAAAATGTTCTGCCTCCATGATTGATTATCAACAATAATTATACGAATTAAAATACAATAACAATCTTACTTATGACATTATTCTCTGCAATACTTTTTTGATTTGATTTCATTCGTAAAAAAAAGAACAGATAAGGCATATTCTGTATATTGGAGCTGCAATTGTTTTTTGTTTATCTTTATTTGTAAATGTAATGTGCAAATGTGCATTCATATATTAATTAAGTTACTCTACACATGTTTATTTTCCCGCAAATTTAATTCTGAATTGTGATTGCAAAATAAAAGAAAGGATGATTACCTGCCTAATCCTGAAAAGCAAGAACAACTTTAGTTTGGATCATTACATTCACCTGTGGGGAATAACAACAGCAGTATAAAGCCAGCTAACGAAACAGGGGGTGGCCTGATTAGTAATTCAGAAAAAAAGAAACATAATCGTGTAGCTGCCAATATGGGAACATAAAGATTTGGCCCACTAGCAAACAATCGTTCCTGATCCACAATAGCTGCACACAGCTGGGGACAGGTTAAATGGCTGTAAAGCAACCCCTCATAAAGTTCACAACCCTGGAAAACCACAGGAAGGCAATAAAGCATCAGAGAACACGCTGTTCTGCCGTCCAAAAGTAGCTCAGAGCAGGACGGGACAGGTGTGAACTTTGACGAATGCTCAGACTCACTCTGTTCCCTCAGCTACCAAGTGTGCAATTATATGATTTCATTACATCTGTTCATTTATAGACCCAATGTTATGATTCAAAGCAAACTGTGGAGCAGGGTGTACACAAACAGGGATTTGTTATTCTTCCTCTTGAATATCACACTGTGTGGTAATGAGCCAATTTTGGAAACACAATGCAATTAGATTAGATTAAATGTGAGGTAATGTGTGTAGTGTAGATATTATTTTAAAACATTCAATAAAGCCATTTTCTTTTGATAGCGAGTTCCACTTTTTTGTATATTAATAATAGTCACAATCACAGCAATGATAAAGATAATATGTAATTCTGTTATCAGACGTGTGCCGTTGTGTCTGTTTCTAGATTATTTTGTGAACTTGTTTGTGTCTAATGTTTCTGAAGAGGAGACTGAAGGTTGGGCAATGTTTTGACATCACCTGTTTGACTTGCATGTTTCCTCACGTTCACTTTTGGGACGTCAACCCGTCAGACACGATAAGTAACTGTTAAGAGAAATTTTGTTCCTCACTTGTCTGTTATCGGCCCTTTGTGTTCATGTAACAAATGAAAGGTCGAACATATTGCATTTGTACTTTTTGAGACATATTTGCGTAAGATGAGTTGAGAAATGTAAAAGCTCTGAAAAAAATGCTTTTGCTTATGCTTATGCTGAGTCCGCCTGTTTTTTTTCCCCTTTCAAAATATTTCCCTTGTGAATTTCCAAGAAACCAATGTGGAAACTGTTGCCTGCTCACAAGACCATCCACCCTCTGAGCACACACTTTCAAACTCAATAAGAGCATGAGATCACATGACACGCTGAGCTATTATATAAAGTAAATATGTTTTCCTCACTCCATGTCTAACTGATTTCAACATATATTTGTATAACCTATGGACAATTTGTGTCTGATGAAGTGAAGACAAAAATACACTTCTCTGTACTGTCTGAAACAGAACAATGGTTTATTGTGTTTATTTTTAAATACAGATACATGTTGTAAACAATAAAAAAATAAAATAGAAATCTTATCAATAACTGTTACCTCTGCAAGAATCCAAGATTAGTTTGTTTATATTTTTGCTAATGTATTTTTTTTAATAAGTGGCTGCCATTTTGAGCTCTCAAACATGCTCCACTGTCAGACTTTACGCCCTTTTCATGGCAGACGTGTCATGCCAGGAAAAACACAGGTGTAATTAATCACATCTCTAACGACTTCATTGTGAGCCAGTTTTAATGGATACCATTTAGATTTGATAAAGTAGTTATAAAGCACAGTTATACGACTACAATGTATACATACCACTTCATTAGTTCTGTTTGTGAGCCCCTGTATAAGACATGCTGTCACACTGCCATGACTTACTGGGAAACAAAAAACAGGGCCATTGTTCATGTTATCTGTAACACCGGTGCTTAATGACATGTCTAATTGTTTTCCATGAAAAATGCCTATTGCATTTCAAAATAACCTCATTGGCTGAGGTAACAATGACGGACACACATCAAAAATGTACTTGACAAAGTGTGATGGAAAAATAACGTTGAGATAACACTTACAGAGAAGCATGATAACTACTTCTAAGTATTTCTCGGGCAAATTAACATTGTTGAAGAGCAAATGTTCAAAGTGCACATTACCACAGTGCTGTGCATTTACTCTGCTGGCTTTGCATGACATTGTCTGTATTCATTTTTGCTTGTTTGTGTTTTCCCGTACCGTATGTATCACAACTAAGGAAGGAATAATATGCAAATCCTAAAAGAAACAGTCACAGTATGCTGGTTTTATCGTCATCTGTTTTTGTTTTGATATGCGTGCCTTGTCCTGCCATGACTTGCTTCTAAGGCCATCTATAGCCAACTCCCTTCCAACTCCACCCAACAGCTCAAAGAGGCTAAACCTGGATTTGGGAACATTGTTTTGATGTCAAGAAGCTATAGCAGCTCATGCTGTACAAGAGGGAAGCAATACCTCTTAAGCCGCACATTAAAATGTAACAAACGTGTCAATTGATGCTGTCAAATTTGATCATCTAAAAGCCTGTCTACCTCAAGGATCATGACAGATGATTACCTATAATGGCCTTTTCATATGTAACAGTTAATGTTCAAAGCTTTTCACATAAAACATGCAATTAACTAATCAGTTTTTAGTCTGTGTTGGCTTTAAGGGAAACCCCCTATCAGATAACGCAAACCCAAATATATTCCCAAGGTTGTCTGGAGTTCCTTTCCTGCCTTGTTTACATCTTAAACTTCCTGCAGCCCACTGAAAGTTCTCTTCAAGCAACAACGAGAACAGAGGATGAGGGATGTTTACCACACAAAGGGCACAGTCACACAAATAGACCACAATAGAGGAGGGAGGGTTGCATAACTCCTGAAAAACTCAAATAGCTGTCGTGGTAGTAAGTAGTAACCATAAACATGTCGCAGTAAACTGTTCAATAAACTCAGTCTTAACCAAAGTATCGCTACAAAAAAACACTGCAACATTTTCATTTGTTGCTATTTTTACTTGCATTCTTATTGCATATTTTATTGCATATAAATATGTTAAATATAAATGAAGTGACTGCCTCTCCAGGGTTCTTTTTGCAAGTCTTGAAACATCTGCATTACATAGTTACCATTAATGAATGAGTACAATTGAGCCACATGTACACTTTCATTATTACACAAGGTATTGAACCATCTCCCTCTTGACCCTTTGGTGTCACATGCTTGTGTGGAGGTCACCCAGCGGGGCTTTAAATTATGTGCAGGCTCTTGCTGTGCAGCGGTGCCATGAACCGGGGTATCACCGTAAATCCGAAACCAGTGGCCCCTGACCTTTTGTCCTTATGAATAAGATGTCCTGGGTAGGCTGCATTCCTACAGAGGCTTTGATCCGTTGGGATACAAACACAGCTTCCACCATCCAGAAGAAAAACAAGATGTTCCCAAGGGAGCCTTCACCCTAACCGCTATGATTCCAGCAGTGCTGTTTCATTTTCCTCTCTTATGTCCAATTATTCTGAAAAACAACCAAATCATATTGAATATGCATTTTAGTATGATCATGGAAAAAAGACACCACATCATACATTTTGAATTAAATTTCTTCACTCAAAAATGTTGGAAATTCAACAATTTGTCACAGAATAACTGTCCAGAACAAATGCATAATTTATGTCTTGTTCATGTTTTGGTTTGTTTTGGGCTATTTTTAGTCAGCATAATAAATCAAACCGACAGCTTGGATTAAGGTCACGCTCTTCCCTCATCCTCGGGTTTAATAAACATTTTGGTTTCACGTGTTTTTTCCAGAAGAGTGACAAACTCCAGACACTTGACCCACATACTCCCTTACGTGTAGTTCTGGTTCATCCGGTTCATCTTCCTAAAAGCATTATCAATGCCACTCATTTAACATGTGAGATGTCTCAAATTAGGGATCATTTGTGAAGTTGAATTATTCAAATATCTTGTCAACAAACTATGAGGGAACCAACTACTATTGTTGCGTTCACACTTGGGTACATTTGGTAAAAACATGGCATAATAAGCACTTTTATATGTCAATCTTACCACCAAAACCACACACACAAACAAACCTTCTGACCACATTTCTAATGTTGACAACTTCGAGGATCCTGTTAGGCCTATCATGTGGGAAAATAGAATAAAACATGTAAGATACACAGCCACATCAGATACACGAAGGCTTAGCCAAGGATACGTTTGATTATGAAAGATTCAAGGCATATCCATCTTCGTTCTGTGGTGCAACAACGTGTCTGTGCAGCTTTGTTTGTCTGAGGAGGTTACAGAGGCAAGAATTGTGACCGCTAAACATCAAATGGGTGAAGAAGTCATCAACAGGCAGCAATAAATTAATAAATCTGGCTGTGCTGAAACTAACCCTTGCATGAACTTGTGCATTGTGTTTTGTTCGTTAACCCTCTCTTCTTAAGAGGTCTATGACTTTAAAGAGGTCACATTGCCCTGTCAGCAGATCAAATAAGTAGTGTTAAAGAATCAATTAAGTCTTGTTTTTAAGTTATGTAACATGCTGTGACCCTGAAGCTATAAGTTTACTTATGTGAGCGAGTAATCATGGCCCCTTTTTTATGTTATAAAACCATGTGTCATAAACAATTCTATTGACAGGGTTATTTGGAAAAAGCCGAGCAACTTGTTAACATTAGAGGAAATGTGCAATGCACGACATTGCATTAGAGTATAGTCAATGGCTCAAGTCTGACATTTGTTTCACTCAGCTCTTGCTTTAATGTTGACATGGTAAATACACTGACATTCAAAAGGACACACAAGTTGTGTATGTCTCCATGAAAAGCAGTCAGACCAAATTATTCCCCTGCATGCGATCCCAACCACATTAAGGCAGGGCTGGCTTATCCCAGCACAACCCCTGAATTTCCATCCGACACAGATGTTCTATTTTTTTTCATTGCATAACACTAGTAATCCAACAAAAACTCCTCTCTCGGCTGCCTGGTTTCAAGTAAGCTCCAATCTAGAGTTTATTTCCACACCTAGGGCTCTTCCCACACGTTTAATATTTAACTTTACTTAATGTGAAGTCAGATCTTCTGTTATTTTGCTTTTGAGGAAATCCGGCAGTAGTCAGAAATGGGTGCACGTGTTCAGACGTTAACAAATGAATGAATGTGAACACATCCTGTACATTAGCTACTGTAGTGAGCTTTTAACTAAGGTTGAGATCAATGTTTGATAGAGGATACTAAGCAAAACATGTTGAAAATTGGCTTATATAATTAAGAAAATATGGTTTGAAGTGTTGTGTTGCTTAAAGTAATTTTTATATATTTAAATGTTATAGTGTGGAAAGAATAGTACTACCGAAATAGTGTGCACCTATATAAGATATAAGACTATGACCTCAAAAACAACTTTAATTTCAGAGTTAACTGAAGGGGACAAGGCGTTGCCAACTACGTCCCATTTTCCTGATGGGGCTCCAACATGACAGTTTTAAATAAAAAGCCACATGCACTCAGTCACTCATGAACACACTCTTCCTTAACCTCTCCAAATATAGAATGACAGGACACGTGTTAAAGCAAAACACAAAGTCCACCGAAGCCCTAATTGTCTTCAGATTGTTGGTGAGCCTCTATTCTGTAGCATGTACATGCTAGCTGTGCAACCCAGATCATTTGTTTCCACTGTCTTTGAAGCTGCATTAGCTATTAGCACAAGCATAATAAAGCTGCAGTACCACTTCCTGTTTATCAGACCCGGCAGCCTCTTTTTCTTGGCATGCACAAGGTGTTCAGGTGTCTGGATAAAATTATCTTGTGCAAAAGAGCCAATAAACGCCTGTCCCTCTCCTCTTCGCAACATTAAACAAATGTCTTTCTAAGTCAATACGCTGAACATCCTGCCTGCCTCTAATTCAATGCAGCAAGCATTTTATAGCAGCCTTATTGATCACATGCAATCAGTTGTTTTGAGACAAAACACCAGGAGGGAGCAGTAAAAGTGAGCAACAGGGGAAGACACCATGTTTACTATGATGCTTTTTGATATGTGGTGGTGGTTTTAAGCCCTGGCTGAGACTCTGCTCTCAGCGATGGATGGATGAGAGCCTGCTCCACCAGGGAAGCCACAGCATATCCAGTTACACTCAGGCAGAACTGACTGGCTGCCAGTCCGTCTGAAGGGAAACCAAACTGGGACAAACTGTTTTCTCACTCTCATTCCAATCATCTGGCAACCAGCTATTATTACTTCACTGTCATTAGTGGTCGCATGCTTTTTTGACTATGGAAACAAGTTTGTTTACTTTTGTGTGTGTGTTTTTCGTAGAAGTCAACAAAATATATTTTCTATGTTTAAATTATCTTTTAACCTGAAGAGCCTCGTGCCTATCTACAACATGCGATACATTTTACAAATCCAAATACTGCATGGGAGTCTGACCTGACCTTTGACATCATGTCTAAGATAACTTTCAAGAGTTGAGTTTTGCACAGACAATGTGATGTTGAGTCTGAAATTAAAGAAAGGGGTATTTTGCAATAGTTCAATTTTCAGCACCAGAAAATCGAATCATCCTGGTTGTTATTGCAGTCTCGTCTGTCTTCCCTGACTGGATTTCCAGTGAATACATTGGTCTATTGCAGACACAATATCTAACCTCAAAAATACCACCATAAGGGAAAAGGAAAAAAAATAAGGTCTGGAGTCAGTGATTTTCCCCTAATAAAGCTTCTGCAAAAATCTGTCCTAGCATTCATTAAATCTCCATTTTAAACAGCGGGCTCTTTAGTTAATAGGTAGTTACTGTGTATTTATAATAAGGTAAAATTAAAACATTAGAAGGTCTTTCCTGCAGTTTGTAATGTTGTAACATACATACTATATACAACATCATAAAGCTTTCATTTCTTTGGACCACACACACACTATGTGGGCACAGTTGAGGAACAAAAAGAGTGCATCAACGTATTGTATTATGTAAAAACAAGGTTTATTGCAAATGTGCAGTTGTATCCAAACACCATAGTGAACAACTTTTTAAGGATACTTTACAGCAACAATACCGTTATCTTTACAAAACACATATAAACTTTAGCATTAGGTACAAACAACACTTCTCCCTGTGACGTTGTACACATGGTCCTGGTTGCTTGGCTTCTGTTGTTGCAAGACAAAAAAAAAAGAAGGCAAAAAGTCTTTGGTCGCTAGAAAACAACAATAACAGAGCTCTTTGTGGAAATGTGTTCCTCTCTTACTACGAACAGGCACTGTTGTCATGCCATTGTTTTCAAGTTGGCATCGGAGCGAGAAACAGACCAGATACTGGACGACGCTGCTAAAATCTGGAGTGCATCTGCAGCGATGCTGGCTCTTCTGGTTGCTCACCATCTCCACTACTCTTCCTCCTGGACGTTTCAACTTTAGGTACATTGCAGTTACATTTATCTTTCGCTGTGAAGAGCTAGGCGTACATGGTGGGCAGACATTCCTGTCCCCCCAGTATTACAAAATAAATCTGTACAGTGCCTTTTTAGAAACCACTGATTTTTGTTCGGAATCACAAACAAAAACAGAAGATATTGCGGAATTAATTTCCCCCATAAGCAGCAAGCCCCAACTGCAGGCAATACAAGATTACATTTCATGAATTATTACAGTATATTCAGTGTACTGCAGCGGTCCACCAGCTCTAACAGGCTATACTGCATTAACCTCCACCTCTTAGCTTATCCTGTTGATTATTCTTGTTATGCTTAGATGTACACGAATACATGAGCAATACATTTTAGGCACAGGAAAGGTCCCTGTTATGGGGCTGAAATGTGCGGTTGGGAGTCCTTCAAACTTGTGTTTTGAGATCTGAATCCACCTGATGTGGCTCTTCTTGTTGACACATGGAGGACCGTCTCAGATTGGGTCTCTTCCCCAACACCTTTTCAAGTTAGCACCTGCAGGGCTAGCCCAATCCACACCTCTTCACTCCCAATTGCTAGAGCAAAGGGTGTTTGTTGGAAGGGTTTCGGCTAGGCAGGGAAAGCCCCCCTGCCGTCTGAAAGCAAGCGTCAGCCCTCTCTATTCTTAGCGCTTTTGTCTACACAGAGAGACTACGACAAAGAGTTTGACGGTATCAGAGAGCGGGCCTGACTGGCACACCGGACAGAGCATCTCAAGTTCTGTGTTGTGCTTATCAGTGTCCTTTTGTGTCCCATCGATCGTTTACAGCCCCGGTGCTTCGCCCTTCATTTTCACGAAGGGTTGTCGGTGGCAGCAATTTCGTAACGATTAGGTTCAAATGGAGGTCCATTATTGTAAAGAGACGGTGGCTCTGCCCGCCCCAAAGCAGAGCCACTTATACAGCAGAGCCAGTGATGTGAGTACAGGGCAGATGCTGGTCTGGGGTCAGCTGGGCGCTCAGGTTGTCCAGCGGTAGCAGCACGTCTGTGGGGATGCGGGACTGGAACTTCTCCATCTGCTCTGGACTGGCCAGGTTCTTCAGAAGGTAGTTCTCCCGCTCCAGCTGGTTGTTCTTCTCCGCCAGCTCTTTGATCTGCTCTTTGAGGACCTCTACCTCCTCTCGCACCGCATACATGAGGTGGTTCTTGACAAGATCCTGTCATGATAGAGAAAAATAGTTGGATCAGTTTTTATATAAAAACATGGGGAAATGTTGAGGCTGATGTGCTTGGCTTTGCAGGTAATCCATGCTAAAAAATATATGGCGTTTGCTGTCAGAGGATTTCTGTATATCATATGTTTTCATTTACTGGCATACATCTCTTTTGTGAATCAAGAGTGTTTTTAATTATTCTGTGCTGCAACAATGTTATCAATCGGTTGTTGTTTTTTTACTTATTGCTGTCATTTTCTGCACTTGTTTTCTGTGTTGTCATTTTAATATAATAAACAGTATTCTCAGTGCCTTCACATAAGAGGGACTTCCTAGAGCATTCAACAAGTACTGCTTTTGTGCAGAATGTACAGCATGCATTACAACTGCTCTATACTGTATATGGTGATAAACATAACAGCTTCTTTCAGGACAAAATCCAATCTATGAACTAGGATTTGAACACAAAATATATACATATATTGTATAGTATATTGCAACCCATTCTCAAGTGTTTGTCTGGTGTTTGTGTTTGTTATCTGGGCTTACCATCGCCTGTTCAATCTTGTTGTCGATGGCCACAACGCTAGCACCAGAGGCACTGCAGAGAGAGAAAAAAAAGAGCCATAAATGAAAAGTTCAAAGCCACAACTGCCTTTAACTCATTGAAAACACTCAACACAAAACTTTTAAGAAAACAAACTAATGTTGCTGCTTCACCCAGATAGCAGGCCTCTGGGAGTAAAACAGAAAGTGTGCAAAACAGAAAGGAAAACTGTTCAACCTGCTTCCATGAAATTCATTTGTATGTATTATTATATATTTTTTTTAATATAAACTGCAAGTGTATTGCTTTGAGGGTAAAATAGCTTTTTAGGTGATAACGAGCACACATATTGTTAGGTGTCTCAGTGAGACAGTAGTTTGGCAAAATATGTTCAAAGTCCAAACAAACAGCAGCAGAGAGAAATATATTTGGGCACACGGCATTAAGGCATTTTGTAAATAAAAACTTCATCGCACATTGCACACGATGTGTTTTGATCCGCTTTATGAAAATACAGTAACGTTAGTTGGAGGCCTGCAGTAAAGTTCGAGTAAGTTAATTATCCGATGTATAACTAATCTAACGCATTCATTATAAATAATGTATTTTCTAAGTTATTGCGGCTGTGTCAGATATTTACCTGTTGTCAAGTTTGACCGATACAACATCTCCTCCCACAAACGAGGAGAAGAAGGAGATGGAGAAGTTGTGCAGCTGATACACGGCCACCTCCATGTCGGTTTTACCGAACATCTCCGTGCTCATGTTGAGTACCAGACTCGTTTGGATTACGCTTCTCGCCAGGTTTGCGACTGGTTGGTCACCTAAGTGATATCCGGAATAGTTTCGTCTATAGTATCGATGCACTAACTTGCTGCTGCTGTTTAGGCGCAGTGCTGTGCTGTGTCGTGTTTGAGCTTCGCCGGTGAAAACAAGCGACTGTCTGATGCTATTTCTGCCACCGGCTGCTATTTGTATGACTTGCCATCTGACGTCGTCTGACGCGTGCATATTTTAGTCAGGGTTGGCGGGTCCGATAGTAAGGTGCCTTTGAGTGCCGTAGGAAAAACTACATTCAGGACCCGGACCTTTATAAAAACATGCCACATCAACTTCTCACACAAATCCATGGGGAGATTAACACAAATTAAGATTAGTTTATTTCTGTTCCTCTAGTATTCAAAAGGCTGATTCTAGAAACGTTTGGTTATTTGGAGACTTTTACTTTATTTTACTTTTACTCTGTGTAGGCTACTAGAGGTGATTTTTCTATTGTGCTTATGATATAATGCAGAAAACAGATTACATGTAGGCCTAACACATGTAAAACCATAACATTTGATGCAATAGAGTATACAACCTACAACTAATTTAATGCATTCATTTTAAGAGAACTGCTTTGTTTGAAGAGTGACTAATAGTGTGGGCGTTTGATTTTACCATATATGTTGTTGACACACAACTCAGATGCTACAAGAGTACTGCCATTACTTGAGCTTTATGCTTTTACTTTAATTTAAACTTTAATTCAGAACTATTTTTGTCATTAATTAAAAGCTTATTCAAAATAGAGTTTCCAGCACTGTGTTAACAAATACTACAGATTATACATATAAAAAGGGATATTTCTAAAATGAGATTACTTAAAAGTATTATATTTATCTATTTCTAGATATAAGGGTTTGATTGACAGCCAAGGATTGATCAACAACTAATCAAGAAAACAAAATAAAGAATTATTAATCATAATTACAAAACATATAATAATATAAAGTGTTAACAGTCATCTCTAAGTATCTTTCCATTTTTGTTCAGGCCATGTCAATGATACCATGAAGTTGCATAAAATATACTATTAGTAAACAACATCGACGCTAGAATGAACGAGTCGAAGGGGAGCATTTGAACGCACCATCACTTATGCCCTGCTTCTGAACTTTTCCTCTGCCACATTGGTTTCTGCAGTTAACGGTTAACCCTCAAACCGAAAAACATATTCCATGCAACAAACAACATCATAACAACCTCCGATACAAATGTAATTACATGGTCTGCATGAATAGGTCACTGGTATATTGCCTATTCATACAGAAGTCAATAATGTCAACCGAGATGACGCATGCTGCAATAATTTGTATCATCTGATGTTCACGGGAATCAATTAACTTGTCATAGAAGCGATTGTGTGCAATCTAAAAGGATTAGTTTAATAGTTTTGTATTTGCCTGGTGTACAGTTTCACAACTCAGAAAACGTTTGCAAACTATGCTTATTACTTACACTGTTGTTGTGGCAAGCAAATAAATGTGTTCCCATCACTTTACTGTTGTTAGTGTTACTGTCTGTATGCTGCACACGGTACTCTGCAAATGTACTTTTCCACGCTCTCCCGGTACATTTCCCCTCAGTCTATGTCTGACCTCTATCGGTCTCTACTGGTAGACATGCAGAATACACCGGCCCGTTGGGGGCCATATTAATAACAAAGGCTGTTCCTGGACACAGTGTTAACGACGGAATTTTCCGCCACCTTTTCCTGCCTTCAGACATAAAAAAAAATTCCAGGTTGTTTTTATGGCTTGGACAATAATGGAAAATTCTCAATGGGCAATCTAGACTCATTCTTTTATTTATTCATTAACACTTTTCACATGTTTTTTAGCATAAGGCTTGTTTTTTTAGTTTAGTTTGTGTGGAATAGCAACAAAGCAATTTAGGACATTTCTGGGTAACACAGATTGTACCACCACGTATAGTATACAGTTTCAATATCCATTGATTTGGAGGGCATACAAGACATACTCCAAACATAAAGCACTGTTCTCTTTTTGTATGACATCTTCATATTCACATAGTCTATTGAACTTGTACCATGCAACATGTGAGGCAACATTAATGAGCATTCTGCAGACTGTTATCAACCATTTGTAATAGAAACCGACCTCTGGGAAAACACACAACTGCTGTTATCTCTCTTTTCACAGGAATTCCCACTGAGTATTGGCAGCTCTATTGAGCAATAGATGTTGTTTTCAGTGAGGCGTTCATGCAGGTTTTATTAGCTTTAATATAATTGCTCGGCGCCTCTCAGCTGTCATATTACGGTCCGTTTTGCTTTTACGATTATCTGATCCAATACTGATAATAATCCAATTAAATGTCTATTAGAGAGCCTCTGTTGCACAACATTGTTTTCTTCCAAAGCACCAACAACATGTAGAATATTACCCGCTGCTCAAATGAACGTTTATGGAAATTACCTGCTGAGTGGGTCCGCAGAGAAATTAAATGTGGTTAATTGCATAACCCATAGACTCTAAATATACAATTATTGGATATATTGAATTATGGATTTCATAACACAAATAAATGTTTTGCCAATTTCCTAAAGGTCACACCACACAGAAACATTAAACACGCACATCAAATGACCAAAAGCCTGCATCTTTCTGACTCTTTGTCGAGTAAACTATGTTGTACCACATTTTTGGAGTGTTCCGTTGTGTAACAAAATAATTAGAGTGGAAAGGCTGACTTTTTGTAGGCCTAACAAGCCTAAGCAGAAAGCACATTGACTGTGCATTAGGCCCCATAGTGCCTGTCGTCTCAGATTTCGTGCTGTGACAGTACAGCTGCCAGGTTTAATATCAAGCTCTGCTCTGGCGATGAGAGGCTGGTGAATTACCTTACCCTGCTGTGATAGTCCCACTTAGGAAGGGGGAGTCACACCGATTGCCTTTGGCTCTGCTGAGATGCACAGAAAGAAACTACAGACAGTGGGGAGCCTTCATGCACGGTACAAGTAAAACATACCTAATAAGCCACATGTTGTAAGAAGACAGTGTAAACTAGAATGTGCACAATCTTTCTGCCTGCTCTATTTACAGTTTAAATATTGCTCCAACAAAAATCTTAGCAAGTGTCGGACATTTTCACAGAACATAAGCAATTAGTATCTGTATCTCTAAGTAGCTTGGCCAGTGCCACACTGTGACCTACGCCGTCTTTTCAGGAAATAAAGCCCTTTCAATTTCTGAGAAACTCATTCTGACGTGCCCAATCCTGTGAGTCACTGCAAGGCTAGGCGATGGGCCACAATTTATATCCCAGGAGCCTTTATAATACTGTGATTCATCTGCACCATTGGCTGAAGAGAAACGAAGCAAAGACATGCAGCCAATGTCTCAGCTTTTGTTGTGAGCAGATGTTGAGGGTTTTGACACACCAAATTCAACATGAAAACATTATAGCTCAATAACAAAGACACTGGTCATCAAATTGTGATGATGGTTTCCCTTTCTTTTTACTGCAAGTGTCCCACATGCACTCTCAGAATTAGGAATGCATGGCGTGTATGAGAGTGTGCCCTGAGAACACGCAGCCCTGCCATAACCTGCAGCCAGAGGCCGTCTCAGAGGAAGCTGTCGGTGAGGGCAACAGGAGCGGTAACAACCAATGAATACTGAACACTATACACACACGAGGACACCCAGAGGCACTCATTATTATCACATCACCTATAAGTCTCCTGAGTGAATCGAGGCACATGGCCTTGGTCTTGCTCCTGAGGTTTTTCAATACATTTAACAGGCTGTCTATTCCTGCCCTTGGATTGCATGTATAACCTCATGTGATAGGTGTATCAAACATTCAGTGCATGCAGAGGATGTTGACAGGACTGGCATTGTTATTCAAGGGCAGCCTGCTTTCAATCCTGCAGCTAGCAATCATAAGAAATGCAAAAGTTGTCTTTCAACAACATGATCATCAAGGTTATTTGAGAGAAAATATGATATACAGTGACATAGCAGCTTGTTAAACACAGAAGCAGAGATGTTACAGCTTCATTTCCTGTCCTGTTTTGTTCTCTATTTGGCAAGATTGAACATGATGGAAAACAGTTTCACCGCTGCCATGCATGAATTGTAATCCAGCCATTTCGTGACAAATACTCCACCCACCACTCTACATCATTTAGACGCTGACACATTGCCGTTTAACATCCATCTTCTCCTGAACTGTCTTTAATGTGCACATTTGTCACTGACACTCATCACTGTCATGGCAGATGTCTTCTCGCACACAAGATAAACTCTGACTATCCCCCACTTACCGCCGATCTGGCTTCTTGAACAGACCCGGTGAGTAAGGTGGCGAGTAGCTCATAGCTCTCTCAGGATAGCTGAAGTGCTGGTAGTGGCAGCAGAATCTATGGGGCGGTTCGGCCAGGCGGAGGGCGCACACCGTCCTGGGAGATGGTGGCAAAGCCCCGATGGGCACAAATGCACTGGGACGCGACTGAGAGTGTCCCATCTTGACTAACAAATGAAGGGGACTGAACAGCACAGAGCCCTTTGACTGTTTCCTCACTGTTCTGCTGTTGTTTGTTCTCAGTTACTGTGCTCTCAAAGCACAAAGAGACGATTGAGCACTGGCAATACCTCTGGATATGCAGTCATAACTGTGGGTGCTATGCTCTGACTGGCACTCGTATGATGTGTGTCCAATTCAGTGGAACACAATGTCCAAGAGGCACAATGAAAATGACAGTTTCCTGTAAAGGCTCCAATTGTTTCATCTCAACTCTGTTGAATTGTCTGTTTCAAGCAGATAGAGCAACATATCTTTCTCAAAGTGTACCTGAAAATCAGCATGCCTCTCTCCATAGCTCATTCTGTGGTAATATGTGTAATAATAAACATAAAACATAATTGGGCCATTGTTCCTGATGCTAAGCAACTTGTTCTCCATAGTATGACCTTATTCGGCAATAGATTTTCCAGTTCATTAGAGGCAGCAAAATAATAGGAAACTGAGTTTTTGCTCACTTAATGGTTTTAGAGCTCCTTACAGCAAATAAATTATTTCACCACTACTTAGAACTTGTTTGTAAAATCATGCCGTGACAGATGATTTAGTTTAGTGGTATTGTATGCAACAATTCAAATAGCGTGAGTAGTGTTCACAATCCCTAAACACTTTTAAACTGTGATTAAGTAGGTTTGTCAGTTTCAGCCTGCTTTGTCATGAGGGTTGTAATTAATCTAGTAATGTTTAGAGAGCTTTTGCTGCTGGTTAAGGTGTAACAGCAAAAGTAAGCCGCCCACACCCTGATTCATTTCAAACTGCTATCAAGGTTGACAGCTCTGCCTTAATTTGTAGCTTCTCTGTCTGCATTTAATCCATCTTTTTGGCAAGTGATATTTTGGGTTATTGAGTTTACGGATTGTGTTACACAGATGCAGTGGCGAGCCGTGACTTTTATACCTAGTCCCTCTGACCCCCAACCCTTCCCTCGAAAAAGCGTATACTTCAGCGGAATATCAAAACAGCGGCCCGGGGTGCAAAACGCATCAATGACAGCGACCCTCTACCACACAAAACAACACCTGTAAATAACCCAATTTGTGTTCTTTGAAATTGAAAAGGATATTGCATTGTGTTTGTTACTCTCGTTGCAGTTGTATGTCTTAAGTGTAATTTGGCATGCTTTTATTTTTAAGGCGAGTTTACGCTGTTGACAGGAAGTTGTTGTTGCTATGGAAACAAGAAAAGCTTCACAGCGGGCGGAACTTGTCATAAAGTCCGCGATAATAAAACCCACCCATTTAGAGGGAAGATATGATTGGTCAATTGTACTGTCATTTGACATTACTCTCTCGTTCAGTTACTATAGCGGGCCCTCTGTGAATTTATAGCAGGACCACCAATAAACTCCTATCTTCACAGTAACTCGCAGAGACGAGCTTCTTTCATTTAACCCTTTAACAGAAACTGAATAGGCAGATTCGAATGATTTATTTTTCTTTGGAAATGTTATTTTAAATGCAATTTTCGTGTGTGGTTCGGGTGCCATCGTGTGGCCTTCTGTAGGCATCGTACTTGCTTCGGCTGTTGCTTAGCTGTTGACCAAGTTCGGGGCCATCTTCGTGCGAAATTCACAATTCCATATTCGTGTGTCCATCTGGTGTCAATTTCGGGACAGTGTGACAGGGGCTTTATGGAAAACCTGTGTTTTTTTCAAAGATCTATCCTTTGCGGTGTAACCTTTGCTTATTGGCACTTATCAATACAAATGATTTGATGTAATATTTTGTGCCATTAAGTTATACATTCAGAGGAAAAACTAAATGTCTACAGTATGTCAACTAAAAACCATAAGAAGCCTTTAAAAGGAGATTCTAATTTTACCTCTAGAAGAATACGAATATTTATAGAAAAATATTAGATTCATAGCAATATAGATTTTACATGTATATACAATTGTGTTGGGTTTATGTAAGCAGACACCCTCGAAGTCAACACACTGTAATCTATCTTATCTTGTAGCTGTGGAATTGAGGGTGCACTCAGTTCAGATTCTAACAATTACTGATCACAATCATAAAGCAGGGTTATGTTTTGGATCAGTTCAGCGTCATGTGAGTAATCTTGCACAGAATTGCTTTCACTGGGCCTGTTAACACCCATCATGTCAGGAGCACTTCATTAAAAATGTATACCAAACAATCCTTTTTTTTCAGGTTGGTCATTTAAACATTTATTTTTCCCTTTTTTATTTTCTCTTCTTCTCAAATTGAGTGAAGTTTAACTTGGGAAAAACATTCATGGCCAATATTCTATTAATACTTGTCTTTAGATATCTAAATGGTTGACATCATAGATACTGTATGTCTATTTACAGATACTGCTAACCAAAGGGAGTTTCTTTTCTGCCACACAAGTAGTACTTATAGCGACAGCAGGAAACAAACAAAGTCGCTGAGAGGCTGAGGCCCGGGCCTGTTTGATATTGTGTGACACGTTACAAAAAATACTTGCTGAGATCAAAACTCTGTTGAAATAATGTAGTTTAATGAAAACTGGGATGATCAACTTATTATCCTTAGACATGGTTATAATAATCAAAGCAATCATTAAACTTGCGGTCAACAAAAAGTACAACGGCCCTGTGTCACCCTCTCTTCCACACACACACACCTCACGCAGGTGAACAGGATTATAATGAATGCCGCCCATATCCATGTGACCCAAGCCAACCAATCAATAGTGATCAAACAAATATCTTATATTAAAATAAAACGCATTGCTATACACGTGTCATGGCTCCTACAGTACTTATGTTCTCACACATATTACCAACACTGTCTGAACAAACAAGGGAAGTCACATAACACACATCCAGGAGAACTGCAAGTGTAAGTGACAAGGCCATTCATGGTGTTATTATGTGGTGTGTTGTTTAGTTACTGCAGTTGTTTTCCCTAAATCTGAAGAAAAGAAGCACATGAATGAAGGGTAGAGAGAAAAATGTCATACCATTAAATGTTGGCAGAGATGTCGTTCAAAACCAGATTTCCAGCCAATTATATAATAACTTAAGGCTTGATAAGCTAAAACATTATGTCATGAACTCAGCATTACTGTTAATTCTGAGCTTCTGCGATATACAGTTTTGATGTGTATTGTTTACAGGCGCCAAAGCACCTTTAAATAGGTTGTACTCAGCTCCACAAAGGTTTTAATGATGATTTGCATTGCAGGAAACATAAACATCTCTTCCCCTGTACTGTACCCTTAAGTAAGACGTTTAATTAGTCCCTTGATAGAGGATCTCCTTTGCTAGGTTTTAGTATCTTCCTGTGTGACTTGCTAAAATGTTTTCATTGCGAAAATAAGACTGGATCTTCTCCTCACTTGCCTTGATTTCTTTTCTTGAGCTAACACAAAGGACCACTTTAATGCTTAATTTCAAATTAATTTCAGTTGATACAAAGTGATACGAGTTCACTTACAGTAGCCTTCACTGCACTTAATAGCAGTTTACAGCAGGACAAGCAGTCCTGTAGCTAATGGTGCAGTGTGCAGTGAATTGCATTTAACAAGCTTGGGGAGCATCTGGCACCAGGCTGTAATTCAGCAGAAGTCTACCAGCTTCAGGCCATAATGTAAAGATTTACCTTGTCCTATAACAGGGAGAATGTCCTGGTTAAATTTACTGTGAAAATACTGTAGAGCAGAGACCCAGAGGAGTGTGTTAGGGGAATATCTCAGTGTGGTGAACCCCTGTCATGCTGAATTCATCCCTCAACCCCACACCCACCTAAGAAGAAATAACAGTATGTTCTACCTCATATGATTCCCATCTGTGTTTCAGTGCAAACATGTGTTCACATACAGTAGGAGTTTCTCTGCTATGGCTGTTAAGGGATTATACTCTCAGGATGTATTTAAGTTGTCTCACTAATGGCTCTGTGGATGCTCTTCAAAAGGTCAAAGGTGGACGCAATTGGCCATGCAGTGTTAAAAAGCTGTGGACTGTTTATTAGCTGTGTCAAAGCGCTGACTATACGGGTCACCTAGTTAACCACAATCTTTTAAGGGAAAGCTGTTTGACTGCTCATAATTTTTGGTCTGGTTTAATACTGTAAATACACATCACCTAAAGTAAAACAGGGTAAAGCATGATGTGTTTACTTACATACAAAGTATCTTTAGTGATACTCAAACGACTATCCAAAACACACATGTCTGCCACTTTGCATGACACCTGTGATAAATACACTGTCGGCTGGATCATGTCCCAGGACAAAAGGTTACAGAGTTCAGTGCCATCTGTCCATGTCCGCGTGCCTGTGTTACTTTAGTGAACTGTGGACTGCTCAGCTGTCGTAGTTGGTGCTGATCCTCTATGTGTATCTCTATGTCCAATCTGAGTCACTCAGCTGTGGAATGCTGACATCCCACCAGGGCACATACTGCCCTGAAATCCATCATAAGACTGTCATTGCAGAGAAAAATGAAAAATCTACTGTATGTGCTGTAAAGTTGTCTTCTACACCAAATTGGCAAAGCAGTGGGGTGGAAACTGCAAGCGGTGGCATCTGATGACCTTTAATATGCTACAATTTTCAAAGTCATAACAAAAATGGTTTTGGCACATAATGTTCATTTTAAGCAAAAAAGGACGTCACTAAGAAGTTGGCAGTGTCTGAGCTGTACATTAATATCAATGCAAAGCAAAAGCTGTTTATATGGCAGTGTCTGTGCTATAAGTAAATGAAGTTTCTAAATGAAGGCTGTGCTTCTTTTAAGCAAATGACAAAGACAATCCACGATGAAAAATAACTTTGAGAATATATTTTAGAGCAAAATAACAGCGTGATGGATGAATCAAAACAAATAATAAGCTATTTTATTGCTTCATTTATTTTGGGAACTACTAATAAAATCCCCTTGCGCAGTCTTTGAAATATGAAAGAATCAGGATGATTATCTCGTTGTTTATTATTAATATCACCTCTTTCTGTTTTCTGTATTCTCTCACATTTCTCTTCTTCTCTAAAGAAAATGTATTTCTCCCCTGTCAACCTCTCCCTGTTTCCATATCCCCACCCTCCTCGTCTTTGTGCAGCCGTGTGCCTGGCTGAGCTTGCAGCTGTGTGACCCAAGTCACCGGCAACTGGGACAACACTGGAGGGAGCTGGGCCCTCAGTCAGACGTCCCCTGATGTGTGTTTGTGTGCTTGCTTGTGTTTTTGTTTGCCCGTGTGTACGTCGATGCGTGCGGTTCTCCACACACTCGCATCTCATGCACGCCTAGCCTCGTCAGCACGATGTGGATTTAACTGGATGACAGGCACCCTGCTAACTATCGCTGTCAGTGTCATCCAAACACAGAATCGTTCCCACAGACTCCTGCAGGCTCCTCCGCTGAGCGCTGAAGCGAATCCAAAGTCACCTCTGAGGTGACGATGGAACAACAACTAATTTCCCACGGACCATTTAAGACAAGTCATTGACGGTCATTGTTGAAGGAAAGTTCCTTAACAGCTTAAATGACTGGAATAATGAGTGTTAAATATTACAATATGACCAAACTTAAGATATTTTAACTAAATGATAGTAAAAGTTCAAATAATACATGCAAAAATAATAAATACAATAACTAAATATGGACTATTTTGTCAAGCATTTCCTAATACATTTTGTAACTAATTTGCATTTTGTGCTATGTGTTAATCGTTTTCATTCATCTAATATAATGAATCATGCTCATGAAATATTGTCATCTACTAAAAATGACTCTTTTTTAATCCGTTCAAAAGGAAAACTTCAAATATATCACTAATTTCTTGCAAAGTCACCTTCAGAATCGTATATATTCAACATATGTGTGTCTAAAGCCTCAAAGTCAGAGATAGTAGTGGCCTGCGTTTCAACAAAGTTGCTCATTTTAGCCTGAGGAAATTTCATCAGCTTCCACTGATCTCTACAAGCCAAGTAAATTGTATTATTCTCCTTCAACAAGACCACAGGAATGACTCAGATCATAATTCAATCAGCTTTCCTATTTCCACACAGCATGCTCTGTCTCAAGCAAGAGAGCTGTGAATCTAAACTGTAATGAAGGAATAACAATTGATCTACAGGGGGTCTGTATGCCCACTGCATATATAAAACCACTCTGTAGTATTCGTGGCAGGTGAAACTATTTAGCGCCCTCAAATGGAAGCAAAATGTTAAAGGATATCATTTTTTGTAATACCTTGCAATATAGACTTTACACTATCTATAGGCACACACAGAGGACATGTAACACTGTGTTTAGAGACAGAATAGAAAAGTTAATAAAAAAGTAGACTTTTGACCGCGGTTCTGAATGTACTCTCCAGATCTAACATCCACTCCAGGGATCCTCCCCCTGGTTTATGTGTTTAAACTTGGGGCGACTATTGAAAACTTAGATTGATTGCTACAGACACAGTATCTGTGTGGTCGGACATCAAGCGTCGCTGCCTTCATATGTAAATATGCACATAAATTTAGCCAAGCTATGTCGTAATAAAACCATTCACAGGCCACTTTTTACTTTCTCTCAAAGAGGAACCTGATATAACTCTGTGAAGGGTTACATCAGGGGGCTCATGTATATTCAGCACCTCCAATAATTCTCCCTTCCAAATAGCATCACAAATTAAAACCATTCAAGTTGGAGTCTGAAAACCCACAGGGGGATAAGCCTGTGCCGTCCCACAGAGGTACAGTTTGGTTCTCATGCAAAGGAGGGCTGGAGACGGAGAGAACACGGTGTACGCAGTGTTTCCTCACTGAAGATCCCCTACTGTCAGGGGACGGACGGAGACAGACTGAGGACGGGGCCAGATGTGCGGGCCCCATTCCACTGAGTCTTAAAAGGAAATATGTTGGCATTTAATAGAAGAATGCTTCAAGAAAACATTAATGAGAAAGTGCAATTAAGGAAGCCACATCTTTTTAAGGAGAAAAACTTAAATGTATATCCAGATGTCGGCCACCCCTGTGAAGACTGTAAACAAAATATGTCCAGGCTGTAAACGCACTTATTTTGTTACAACCATGATAAAGTAATGTGATAAAGTCATAATCAAGCATTTCAACATTAAACTGTTGAATACTGTATTATCTTTACTTCACACTATATCATATTATATCAACAGGCATATATAGTTATGAAAATATGAATAGAGTAGATTTATGTTTTCCTGCCAGAAAGATGTTTTTTTTATTATAATATCAAGTCAAATAAGTAAATCTTCTTGTTTGTCTTGAATTATACGTTGATATCAGTTTAATTAAGCTTCATCAATGTGTTTTTTTTTCATTTCTCACACTTAATACCTACAGTAATAGTGTATTCCTACATCTGCCTTGTATCAATAGTGTGTAGGCTACTTTATGCGTGCCTGAAAGACCATCTGTAATTCATGATATGAAGTTGTATAACAAACTGTAGGGCCCCCTACCAGCGGTATGCTACAGTACATTTGTCACTGCATAGACAGTTTATGTAAGTTGGATCCAACAGTAGAGATTCCCACATGGCTTTTCATTAACTAAGATTGACTCCCTGATGTGCTGTAGAACTGTACAAAGTGTATTATAATTAAGTTATGTGGAATGTACTAAATATATACACATATTCTAATTGATTTAGTGTATGAGGCTGTAGCCATGTATCCCTGATCATCATTAAAGATTCTCCAGACCTCAAGTATCCAGCTCTTGCTATTGCTTATGAATGGCATCAGTTCCGCAGGCCGTATCGTGCAACACAAGAGCACTATTTCAGGATGTGAGTCAGCCAGGGGAAGGATCAGGATCAAAAGCTGTTGCGTGATCCAAATAAACTGGGAACATGGTGATATCCAGCACCGTCAAGTGCTGCGCTGAGAGGTTGTTTGGGAGTGGACAGGAACCCAGCCTATCCTGCCTTCAAAAGGCCCGAACGCCTTCCCCTCACACAAAGACGCAGGTCTCATAAGCTCCACTGATTGGTCATGTTAGTGTTTTCTGTCCGTTTTTTGGTCACACTCCATTTGCGGACGTGCATTAGGGTTGGGGAGAAGGAAACAAATAGGAACTTTTCTTCAGGATGTTTGGGTTAGTCAAAGAAATCGTAAAAATTCAATGTGAGGTTCTGTCTCACATTGAATTTTTACAATTTCTTTGACTAACCCTAAGAAATCATGTGAATAAAATAAACATATAAGCATTATCACAAAACATTGCATTTACTGGAGTTAGAGATGCCACTCCCATCAGTGTAAGTTTTTGGCTACTTTGAGAGTGACTGTGAAAGAAACAAATGAGTAAAGCTCAACTTTTTATAAAGGCATTTTTCTTGAAAACACTTCCCAGCATCTGCAAATTGAGAATGCCGCTTTGTAATAAATGCAAATGTTTGAACTGAGCAGGTGGGTAATGCTGTAGCTGCTGAATAATGACACTAATGGTGTCACTTTTGTTGCAATTTGCATAAACAAAGTGGTTTTGAATAATTGCACATTTGTTGTGAGGTTGCAACAAGTCTCATAGGAAAATGTTATCTACTGCTTGTTAAATACAAACATGAGTTACTGTGAGGGATTAAAGCCAGTATTAATTTTCACCTGAATTTGATTCCCATGAATAAAATATTCTCTTTAAACTTGAAGTTTCTTCAGAAGACGAATAGCTGAACGCAAAGATAAGGTTCAAGATCCCTTCTGAGAAACAAACAGGAAATACTTCCACTTGAAGTGACTCTTGAACTTGGAGTTACTCAGAGTACACGGGACAAATTGTCTTTTTTAGATGTCATTTTCCTGGTTTCCAAGCTGCACAGAAGAGTGAGTAATGACGACCTGCCATCCCAGTTATTGTATAAAGGCTCGGGTAAACAATGTAGGCAAAATTGGCCTCCCTCCAACGTGTACCTAAGAGGTCCAAAGTTCACTTATAAAACCACAGTATACTCGCGTATCTGTTCTGCACGCACTCAACACTCAGGTACACAGCCGTTCTCCCATGCAAGTAAAGACGTGAATTCAAGCGTGGATTACAGAGAGATTCATACCCATAAGTGCTTGCAAAAAGGACAAACTTGCACAAAAATATGTGGATACAGAAACAGAAACGGATTTGCATATGATATTCACACTAATTTGCGTTCATTGACGTAAGCAGGTGAAGCACACACACACACACATACTAGTACTTTGTGTGCTCTGTGTTTTTGTCTGTCCGGACGTGTAGTTTTACAGCATTTGGCAGCCACTCACATTCTTCAGACAGTGAAACAGAGAGATTCTTTATCAGCTTGACACCTTTAGTAGGAATGATCTCTTTTTACAATGGATTAAATACAATTTAGAATGAAAAGTTATTGGAGATTTAAGAATTAGCACTGCTAGGAGCTGACGTGAAGGGAAAATGGCAATCTAATCAGAAAAAAGTTGTTCTCTGGCATCAATCAAAACAGCCCTTTAGCATCTGCATGGTAAATTAACAAGGTGATGGTTATGCTTGTGATTTTTCTAATGGAAGCTGAGGGTGACTTCAAATCTCTAATCAGATCTGGTATTTTGACAATGAGACGTGCGTAAGAGCTCTTTATTATTTTGCAGATGGACAGATTTGCTCACGTAAGTATTGTTTTGGAACCAGTGAGATGTCATCTTATCTTGATACCCGAATCACAGAGTTCATCGAAGGACAAGGTTCCCACCAGCTTGGTTACAGATTCAGTTTGTATTGGCACAGCAAGGTGAGGGAGTACAAACTATTCAAATGTGTTCCTTTGGAAAGCAATTTAAACTATCAAGAGAATATATTAGAAAGAGGAAGCGGCAGATGGAGGTCAATGAGGTCAAGAACTCAGTCAGTGCACTCCGGAGCAGCATACAGATCTGCGTTTGTTTTTGGCTTCCAGCCTGCAATAACACAAGAGCACGCTGCAGTGCATTTAAAACTGGAGCAGTATTCCCAGCTTAGCTTTGTTGTTTCAGACTTATTGCACACAACAGCAGCAGGTGTCAGTGAGTTTGTTTTAGAGTTGCTAAATCTTAATAAATGATCTGCCTGCAATCAAACTGTCGATCATTCTGTCATTCCAACTGTGTTGTAACAAAAGTCAAAGTATTTTGGCCAATTAATTTTATATTGCCACATTTCTGGTGATCCAGGTCGTTTAAATGTCACAATGTGAGATTTATCATTATCTTTACAAATTCTCATAAAGATAACTGCATTTAAAAAAAAAAACACTTTTAGCATCTGGCCTTCTTTGTTCGCTATTTTGAGGAACTATTTAAGGATTTGCAGAACTGAAACACAAAAATCAGGTATTTCAAAGTCTCCTACACACAACTCCTGACCTGCACACACACCAGGTTCATGCACACGGTTATTATCTTTGTTTTTCCATGAGACTGATTGTTTTCTTCACACCAGTTTAATGACTGTGGTGTGCTTTCTTGGTGAGACTATAATTATATCCCAACCGCAGAGGAAGTAGCACGGTGTGGCCCCTGCAAGGTACCTGCCAACCAAGACATCGCTTAAAACCTCAAATTGGGAACATTATGTCCCTTAAATATTGGAGTTGATAATATCTGAATGTATCTTGCCAATGAGGGGGTTTTAGCCGTGTCACTTTTGTGTCTTGCCTGCCACCTTGTGCACAGTCATTTGTCCTGCTATCCGTGTCATCTGTCTCGTTTGTTTTGGTTCTCTCACTCCCCCTGTTCTTCTTCTCTGTCTGCGTTGCACGCCTCCTCCTCTTACAGAGATTGTTATTCCTGTCTTTCACATAGTCTCTGCGCAGTAAATCCTATTTGACTGGCGTTGTTCAGGACAGCCCAACCTGGCACGAGATAGTTATCCTGTCTCTGACCTGCCTCATCATAAAGTTGTTGTCTCGTACACGCCTGCATATATTTGGTCCAGGTGTTGCTGTACAGAGCCAGTATGTTACTGAGAACTGAATCTGGATGCCAGGTTGGAGAGGTGACTGTTAAACAACAGCGCCCTTATGCAAGATGAATTTAGATTCCTGTGTTTACTCTACAAGTAAAGAGTGCTGTCCTAACATGCCCTTACCCTATTGTGAAAGAAAATGAAAATAAAACATTTAGGAGCGGATCTTCTTCTTTCTGTTGAGCAGATAATAGGCAGCACACAAACAGACACACACACACACACACACACACACACACACACACACACACACACACACACACACACACACACACACACACACACACACACACACACACACACACACACACACACACACACGAACTTATGTGACATTTTGTGTGACAAGCCATTGTGTAAGAACATATACAAATACTATACTGCATATGCGTGTTTATGAGCCTGTTCCATAAGTCATGTACAGCACATTTATGACCTGTGTTCAAACTGATTAAAGACTTCTGGACACGCCCATGCCAGTTTAGGAAGTACTGCAAGAAATGCATTTTCCTTTAACTTGAAGATACAGTGAACCACATATTCAGGCAATATTTCCTCCATTTTGCTGAAGTCACAGTAAAGCAAACATCCTCAGAACTTAAAGCATTCTAGGAAAAACGTGATACTCCCAATGGGTGTTCAATTTCTTATCTGATAATGTACACTACATGCCCGTTGACAGATTCGAAGGTTAACCGATTGTAGGTTTAATTGTATTACTGCAGAATACTAACGATAATGTTTTTTCTATTTTCTCTCAGCTCTTATAACAAATCTGTCTGACAATGTGAAAAGTCAAACCACAGTCAGACATATTAGTGCAATAACAAGAATCACAATAACAAGGATCTAAGGTGTTGCCTTTCCTCAGTTCACCAGATACTGTGTGCCTGAGGACAGCCCCTCTCTTTGTATCAAAGACTGAGCAGAGAGCTACCAAACACCAAAACAGGAAAATGCAAAAATGAGGAAGAGAAAAGGAGAGGAGGGGGGAGGGGGGAGGGAGGAGGGAGGAGGGAGGGGAGGGCTTTCACAGCTGCTGTTAGGCAGTGTTTCCTCTGATACGAGCCTTTGGCTGTACTCCCAGTTCTTTAGGTAAACTGTCAAAAAACATGGTTACCTTGAGTAATGAGCTTGGGGGGAGGGGGGGGGTGGGGCGCTGGTGTATTGGCAAAAGAGAAAGAGTGATCAAGTCTTGATTTGGCTAAGACACAAAATTGAAATTATAAATGATTCACTTTTGGCTTGGGGTTTACACAATCAGCACAAAGTTGTACCTAACACTGTATTCGACCCGTTCTTCTGGCAGGTTATGAAAATAAACATTACATTGTAATATAACCGTAGAAAAAAATAATAGTCTGGTGTGCAAGATCAAATCCGCACCTGTGTTTATTAGACGACACATTTTAAAGCTTGTTTGAGGGATTTTGTGCAGGAGAAACAGTGCAGCCATTTGCAAAATGTGCTAGCCTCTTATCGTGGTGTCGAGATGATAAGCTAAATCTTTAATCCGTCCCACTGCACGTCTCATTGTGATAGTGACAGCGATGCCAATGACTGTTTGGACTATAACTGCTGGGCAAAGGTTTTTACAATTACTTTGTATTAATGTTGTTACCATTATGGCCCCGGTAGAAACCTTTAAACTACATTCAAGATATTTGCATATGTAGTTTAGTATTGCTCTTTTTAACATCACACATCTCATAATGTGGATTTCCTGAAAGATCATTCACAAAATGCTTGTTATGTGTTCCCATTCAAGTTGAACTATGGCGTTTGTTTCCATCCGCCTCAACACAATGCCAGTATAAACGCTAACATGAGAGGGTAAATGAGAGCCTTACCTACAAAGACGGGCCCCAGGAGACCCGCTTAGCGAGCTGTTATCAATGGCCTAGATATTACTGCACTCATGGGGACAAGCGCTGTCTCGTCTGAATCTGATATCCCCTTCAAGAAAGTATATTTGAATATGAATGGGAGGAAGTATCCTGCTAGTCTTTCAGTTTATTTTTTTATTTTTTTATATCCCCTCTTGTCGGCTGTCATAGAATAGCAGCAGGGGACTTTGTTTTTTTATCAGGGTGTTTCTCTGAATATCCCACTGATAGGAGCTACAATAGCATCCTTTCCCTCTAGACGGAAGTGCATGGGCCCATGAACAAAAAGAGACAGAAATACAGCAAACCTCTCACTCGAACCACTAAATGGATCAGATAAGGCATTCGTTACGATTCAAACTGATGATTCTGCTGATAAAATCCTGGAAAAAAGCATGGAAGGATTGCCTGTGTTGCGCCAACATTTCAACACTGTTGTGTCTGTCTGTTTGTTATGTAACCTTTGGTGAGAACAGGACATGGTCTTGGACTCAGGAGGAGCTCTAGCCTTTACAGTAGACATAGATTAGTCATGGTTGGAGTGTCAGAACATTAACCTATCGACCGCTACTACACAGAGACGCCGCTCATCACCCATATGTTAGCTGGATTTACCCTCAGGCACTTACAGTACGTGAGAGACGTGTTGGGAATCCTGATCCATACATTACGTGCCATGTACTTTTATAACAGTGTCTTAGCTGTGTTTGTTTTTACTGAAAACAGAGCCCTCAAGCATCCCTTCATTTGCTGTAAATGTGCTTTACTTGCGTGCAGTTCTATCAGAACACATAATGAAACTTAAATCCACCTTATGGCAAATATGCAACAGCAGTTGTTTTAATTTTTATCATTTTAGCCCCTCAATCCTTAGAAAAACCCAACATGCAACAGGAAAAGCAAAGTTGAGAAACAGTTATATTCTGTATGTGAACTTTTTATCTCCCACACATCATATGAAAAATAAATGTTTAAATTATGCTAAACAATCCTGAGGGTGATGCATCAGTTTGAACATTAAGGCCAGGCAGAGCGTGTGGAAAAGACAGATGGAAATATTTAGGAGAAGGAGCTAAAAGAGTCATGCACCTTGCAGATGATTATGATTTCCTGTTGAATTCCTGCAGATATGAGCTACTACTTTGGCAGCATGGAGAATTATGAACATGTGAACGGCTGCTATGAGCATTAGTAATTACAAGTTTAAAGGTGGATCTTTCTTCTTTTGAAACACTTTAACCTGCTCTAAAATCTCTCGACTAGATACTATTCTCTTGACTACTTTAGGGGGACCTGAGCACTGAGCTGTAACTTTTTAAGTGAAGAAATCTATCATATGTTCTGCTCTAGTCAAACTTTTCTACAGTTATAGACGCCCCTACTGAAGCAAGAAAATGTCTTGACCTCAGCTAACTTCCACACAGTCGGCTCACATGTACTGAAAGGTTGTTACCCCGTCTGTTACATAAACTCCCGTCTTCTCTCTCTCTCTGCAAGAGCGAGGCAGGCTCCACTTCCCTTACATGACACCTTCTATGCAGGCTAGAAATAAATAGGCCTTTGTGTGCTACAGGTCCCTGAAAGACTGATGACAGGATAGTCGAAGGCAGCCTGGATCTCTGTGTGTGTGTGTGTTTATATGTGAGTGGTATGCTGGAGTAGATGCCCATGAGGGTGAGACCGATGGGAGGAATGAAGAAAAGGGAGGAAAAGAGAGTTTCAACATTCATCAACAATCCTCCCAAAGTCCAACTCTTCGCTGCTTCCTAAGCCCAGCATCTGTTACTTTACAGCAGAAGCATCTAAATGCTTTCAGGCTTTCCGAGGGCCGCTGTTTAGCCTAATCCCAGACTGTGTAAACACCCCAGCATGCAAACATAATGATGATCTGTGCCTCATTCATCCCGATGACACCATACTGGAAGGAATGCAGAAAGAGGTCCTTTAATGTCACTGGTGCTAATTGCTCCTTCTGATGGCACAGTTATATGGCAGGGGATTGAGGCATAAAGCCCCATCAGATACTTGAACTGGCCCGGGCTGCTCCATGGTACGACTGCCTATTTTAAACCCAGTGACACAAAGAAGTGAGCTCTTGGACAGGAAGCATCTTGTTATTTTCACTCAAAGTCACTCTCTCTGGCTCCCTTTTCTCATTTCTGTCTCGCAGGCACTTGTCTGCCAGAAATCCACAGAGAGAGGAAGAGCTTGGTACAAGAGCTCCACCTATTAAGTTTGCCACTGGGACCAAACCAGTCCTCAGTCCGCCTCTCCTTTTTCTCTTAAAGTTTTATGGAGGAGAACTGAATTTATTTTGAGAGGTTGTCCGCAATAAACTGCTGACTTGACCAACTCTGTGACTCACCGTGATAACTGCATTGTCATCCTAGAAAATTGGTTCATCTGGAAGTTTTTTGTTTTTATCTTTTCCTTTTTTGGGTTGTTTTGGACTTTTTCTGCAGTTTCTTTCTTTTTTTTCTTTCGTTTACAGTCCGTCTTCAGTTCTACAGGCACAGTTGAAGCCAGTGAGAGTTTGGAAATTTGAACGCAATAGTAACAAACAGGAAACCCTATTCATTTCACTAAAGTCAGAGTTTGATTATGGTTCATGGGGATTTGCCAGTCATCTGGCCTTTTCTGGATCATGTATACTGCAAACTGTAATTCATAGTGGCAGTTATATTACATTTAAGTTCTGCCAAGGTCTGCCTCTGCCCACAGAATAAAAAATAAAATGTTTTCTTGATTTAGCAAGTTTATTGCATACTTGGATTCATCTGATGAAACAGACTCATTGCACCAAGACGAAAGCAGGTTGCCTAAGATGTTCTCCACTCAGTTTCCCAGATAGACAGCTGTGTGAAGTCTTTCGCTTGTTTATTTTTCTTACATTTTTAATGTTGCGCAAAAGCAACATTTAATGATGCAATTACGGCTGACAGCACAGGGGTTTTCAGAAATGGGACAGTGCGGGGGTGTAGAGGTGACACGTCTTACAAAATGAGGTAAACACTTCAGAAAGCTTTAATTGAACTAAATGTTAAAACAACACTCAGGTAATGTAGATTAAATTAAGGATTATGATTGTTTGATGGTAAACAGATGTCAGAGACTCCGGTATGAATCCAATTACACATTACATTACTGTAATGTTTAATTGGGCCAAAACAGCATAATGCCGCTTAACTGAGCGTGACGTGCTCCCTGTCTTTTTTTAATACCAAACTCATTACGGCCATTACATGACAAGAGAGTATGGAAACATAAATAACTCTTACTCTCTCTAAATTACACATCCACCCCCAGACCTTCAAATTGTTTAATGAACACAGACACACAGCTATTTAAAAAACCCAGCATGTTGCCACTGCAGATTTCCAGTACATTCAAAAATAGAATATGTGATTGTTCGCAGTGTGTAACCTTCCCTGTGTTTGTCATGTCATCATGACCTGCAGAAGCCTCGAGATGTAATTGTTTTCTTTCCCAAACACTCTAGGAGCATTTCTCAGTAATGGGCTGCGGTAACTCCGTTGCTACAGTATAGTATATCTCTAGCTCTCCTTGCAGGGGAAAGTGCATTTTGAGATGGTTTCTGTAAGTTTATGTGTGTACTCGTGGATAATTGATAAGGCTTTACACGTATGTGTGCTCTGAGCAGAGAAGATATTTTTTGATGCGCATTATACATTTCCTCCACTTTTGACCTTTTCTCTTCACTGTGCATGCGTGTCACTTTGTGTGTGTGTGTGTGTGTGTGTGTGTGTGTGTGTGTGTGTGTGTGTGTGTGTGTGTGTGTGTGTGTGTGTGTGTGTGTGTGTGTGTGTGTGTGTGTGTGTGTGTGTGTGTGTGTGTGTGTGTGTGTGTGTGTGTGTGTGTGTGTGTGTGTGCACCCAGGGAACATCATGTACCCAACCTGCGTGTGAATAGTGCCAGGGGAGAATAAGATAGGCTAATGAAAGGCCTGGCTCAGACCCACTTAACAAAATCACTGTCTGGCTGCATTGTGTTGCAGACTATTGTGGTGAGAAAGAAATGTACTCAGTGTGGGACGAATGCACTTTGGACTCTGAAACAGGCATCCACAGAGAAATTGATGATAAGCATCGGTATGAATCTGAAATAAAGTCTGGGTCAGCCAGTCCTTTTAAGGCATGCTCCAAAAATGCATTGTTGAGTTTCTATCCCTACTCTTTCACTTTGGATACATATTTAAAAGTCAGTAAAGCTTTTGGATATTCAGCCGGCTGAATCTTTTATTCATCGTGGATTATGAAAAGGACACAGTACGCTCATAAAAAAACATTTGTTTCCACTCCAGATCTACTGTTCCTCACCTCAGCCAACCTTTAACTTGGCTCTTAGTAACAATGTGCTTTACCACATTCTTACTTCTCGTGCAGTTTGAGTTTGTTAGAAATCGAAGTGGGAATCCCAAGCCTTCCCCAACAAAAATAACACAGAGTGATTATGTTACTGCCCTCCAACCAGCAGCTTATAACCCTTAGTGGTTGTATGGAGAGTGCATTTATGAAAACATAATTTCAGCTCCCTGCATAAAGTATGGAGACACAACAAATATTTTCCATTGCCTGACTAATGGTGCAGGTTGTTGTGTGCAAGCTGCAGTCTGCTGAAAAGACAAACCAGACAAATACTAACCCCTAAAAGCAAGTAGTATGCAAGCTGTGGTACTGTCTAATGCCTATCTAATGAGTGTGATTATAACAGATTGACTGTTTAACACTATTACTCACTCCCAAATACAGGGCTGTTTTGCGTGTGGGAGTGTGTGTGATGGCAAGTGTTGACAGGCTGTCTTATTATCTAAGTAGGCGCCATAGCCATGGTCCAAACAGATAAGGCTGCTGGCACAAGCCATGGTCACTCCAATCCGCCCTGCTCCCTCCAACTTACATAAGTTTAACGGTTGCCAACTAGAAGAACCGAGATGGAGGGATTTAGAAAAGAAAGAAGGAGAAGAGGGCAAAAGATGTGGCAAATAAAAGAGGGAAGGGCAAAAAGTGTTGCACAAACATAAAGCATTAAAGAAGAAAGGGTCTGATTCGATGGGTGGAACTGCTTCTCTCTTTTGAAGTATTTTTGGGATCCGTTTTGTAATGCTTCCTTCTTTTTGTTGTCCAGAAATGTGGCCTGATTTGAACTTTCCAAAGGTATCTGCACTCAGCTTTCCCTGCAGGGTGGAGATGTCGTTTTTATTATGTCTCCATACTACATTGACTTTTTCCCTGGAAATCTTTGCCACAATTTTAAGTCATGTTTATGTGGCAAGGCTGCATGTATTGGCTTCTGTACAGAGAGCTTTCAACATCACCCACAACATTATTTTGGACACATTTTGCTTAATGACCACAACACAAAGAACCCAGTATACTGTATAACACTTGGAGGTTGCATATATATGATTAAGAACCACAGCATAAAAACAATCTTAAAATAGACATAAAGCAATCATAAATTACACTTGAATTTCAATATCATTAAATTGTTTGGTTTAAAGTTCAACTGCCACATTAAGTTGGTTTAGGGTAAGGGTAAGTGAAGGTCTATTTACTGTATTTTCTGAAAGCATAGTTAGTAGTAACATTAAAATAAGTTAATTATTGTTGAAAGCACCTTTATGAAACCTGTTAGGTCTCTTTTTCATGCATGAATTATGACTTTTGTCCACAAAAATGTCTTACTCTTTTCTTCTAATTTGGGTGAATCCCTTCTCAAAGAGTTTTCCAGATCTTATGTTGACAACTTGGATAGCAAGCTTAATACAGTTGTACTTATATATGTCTTAACCTCTCTGCTACATACTTGACTCCACTCTCTGTCACACATGAAAAAGGAGCTTAGCTGGATTCTATGCTGGTGACGTATCATCAACAGCATAGCATTGTGGATCACCTGCATGTATTGTATACTGTTAGTGTGTTCATATTGATGTGCTTGTGTTTGTGTTGCCAAGGAGTGTGTCTTGTTTTTTCCAGACAGACATATAGATGAGTCATTCCTGAGCCTTGCAGCTGTCATTTAAGACATAGGTTCATTATAAGATTAAAGGGTTTATTTATTAAAAGAGGTATTTGCTTTCATGCTCTTCATCAAGACTTCCCAGCCAATCCTTAAATAATATGGCAGACTGTATTTGTTATTACTTTTGTGCAGTTTTCAATGTGTTTAGACTTCACCAAACTGCCTGTGTGAACATAATACTAATTTGTTCTGACTTTAAAAGCACAAAAAAGAAAACGGTTGTGAACATACAGTTGGATTTTTTAATGATTTCTTAAAACAAGTAGGAATAGTTGTTTCTAGCAAACAAACAAAAAGTGTGTTTTGAGGTCTATTTTCATTCCTGCTAGCCACTATTTACAGCATTCGGATGGTGTGTGTTATCATTTCAAAATTAACCACCATGCCCAAGGTTATTGTGATGAAGGAACATGTCAACCATTGCAAAACTTAAAATTAGTTCAACTTGTCATTTTCTAGAAAGTGATTTAGATGGAAATCAACTTTTGAAGCGATCAAAACAAGTGCATAAAGAATAAAGCATGGTAAGAGATACTGTAACTGCAATCTGATTAGCATGTTATGTTTATTGTGTTGCTCGGGGCAACTAAACATGGAACCACAGCGTGTTGGTAAAGACAGGGCTGAGCGCAGGACGTTGCATCAGCTTCTGGCAGCTGCAGGGTGTGGCGGAGGATTCTGAGTTGACACACACTGATGTCTGAAGGTTGCATTCGGGAGGTAAATGTATTGCACTTTCTGGAAACTGTGTGCATTCACCAACAGCTTATCACCACTTTATAGACAGAAGATAGTGTCTAGTCCAGTAATGAAGTACTGTCTACATATACACACAAGCAGACACATATACAGAAAAGAACATAAACTTGTACACAAACGATTGAACAGTGGTTCCAGGCATCTACTGGCACCACACCAAGGGCAGCCTTTTCACACAGTCGCAACACAACAAGTCAGTAACTCAAGAGGTCCATTTAAAAGCCATTATTGTACATCCCTCCTTAAATTGCTCCTTTGGTGATAAAATCACACACAGGGCTAATTTGTTGGGCAAAAACACCAAATACATACCACACACCAAATGTGTTTGTTTTCCAGTAGTTTCCAATATTGTGGATCAATCTCTTGCTCCCTGAGTGTCTCTTTTTAACATAGTCACGATGACTAGTCACTCAACATAAGTCAAAACCTGTGTTTGAGGAAACCCATAAAAAAAACAACTGTAAAACAAACACTTCCTGTAAACAGTAAAGAATTACTTCCTTAAAGGGGACCTATTATGCAAAATTCACTTTTGTACGTCTTTTATACATGAATATGTGTCCCCGGTGTGTCAGGGAACTCACCAAGTGTCAGAAAACACAACCCTCTCTCTTTTCCTCCATACCTAAATCTCTAAAAACGGGGCTGCAACGGAGCTGATTATTATTGAATTGTTCTGACGTCAGAAAAGGGGTGCTCCGCCTATATGGGCAACTCTCCACCTATCAGGGGAATGAGAGACCGCTCGAAAGCGCTGGAGACGCTGTAGTACATATGCCAGGCCTGTAAGTGGCGCTGTAGTCTGCCACAAAAGCAGAATCAGGGAAAAAACAGGGCTGGAAAAGAGCAAATAGAGCGAAATGAGGCATGGCTAAAATGCATGATCTGTTTGGTATTTTGAAAAAAAACTTCACAGACATGTTTTATATAGGTATGGCCCTACAATATATGTTTCAAATATAGCATGATAGGTCCACTTTAAGCTATAGAAAAAGGTTGAGACTTTCACACAGACATCTGCAGTCTACCTACATATTAGAGTTCCACCTAACGTCAACAGCACACTATTTTTAACAAGTCCTGTCTGTGTGTTGTCTTTGCCCGGCCTCCTGTTGGGCTGTTTGTCTACCCCTGACTCTCTCTCTAGCTATCTCTCCCTGTAGCTCTCCCTCTCTTTCCCCAGACATTGCTCAAACCTCCCCTCCGTGGCCTTTGTTTGTCAGGTATTGGCTCCCAAGACTTCCAGGAGGCCATGAATCTGTTTTGCCAACGCGACATCCTTCCCTTTGTCTACTCGCCACTAATCCCTGTTTTCTGTTTACATCCATGCCTCCTGCAACCCATGACGTTGTGTAACGCTCTTCGAAGTTCTGAAGGACACGTCGTTTTTCCATAATACCAGAGCCACCAAGTTGCACTGTTTAATTGTGTTTCAAAAAGGAACTTGAATACAACAAATATATTTGAATAAAGATTATGTTGTCAGCAAGGATATGACATGTGTACCTTCTATGTGGTAAAAGACTGGGACCAACATAACCAATGGGAAGATTTGTTTCAAACTATTTTGCCTACCTCATCCTTTATTGTTGTATATATACGCTATATAGCATCTTACATGATAATTCATAAGCAGTGGGGCTGTAATTGTGCTGTATGTTTGTTTTTAGTGTCCCCTTTGCTCTGGAGATGTTTTTCCTTATATAGCGTTTGTTTGCCACTTTTATAGTAGCAGAGAAATCAGAGGAAGCAGTGTTTCCTTACATCTTTTCATTTCATATGGATTTGTGTGCTTCCATGCGGCCACAATGTTATCTGCGGAAGTCTAAATACCTAAGCAGATGTTGTTTATTTAAAATATCATAAGGTGAATGTGTTCCAGTTTCCAGGTTCTCCTCTCCCCACCTTACACGTTAAGAAAACTGGATGCACTATTATTTCTGTGACATCCCCAACTTTTGGGCCCATGTTCAGCTCTCTTTTAAAAGATAATTCAGTTTGACCGGCATGGAAATGAATGCAACATGTCACTGTCCAGTCATATACGAGATATAGAAGGTATTTACTAACGTATTGTAAAGAATTGATCCACTGCTATGTAAATAAAGTAAAATATGAAACTGTCTTATCACACAAAGATGCAGACTAAGATGGAATTATTTATTTGAGTAAAAATGCTTTTTGTTTCACAGACATGTGTTTCGCATGACAAAGTCGCTTTCCATAATCTCAACAGCAGATTACTAAATGTATGTTTTGCACTTCTTGCAAAGTTATTTTGTGGTTTATATTTTTGATCAGTCTCTAAAGCGCAGTCGGATCTCTGATACAGCTGGATGCTGTCTGCTCTCCATTTTGAGAGTGGTTGTGATGGTCAGTCGTAAAATGAAACGAAGCCAAAGGCCTGTGATCGTCTGAGGCCAAAGTAATGAACTTATACCACTGTAGGACTTGGCTAGTAAGAAAACAAAGTGCTAATAGGTCAAATAGCTGTGTAGGAGCAGAAAATCAGATCCAGCCAGAGGTTGTAACTTCTCTGTCAAAATACTTTGACTTCCTTTCTTTTCTTTTACATTTATCATTCAAAGCACAACCTTCGAGTCCGGGAACATCACCTCCTATACGGAAAGTCATTTCATCTTTACACATGCCATGCAACTTCTTGCCTTCTCTTTTCTCGCGGGTTTCATGTCATTTGAAACACTTAACGGACTAACTTTCTTACCTGGTTTTCAAAGTGTTATCCTTTTTGCAGCTATGGGCTCCAGACTGGGACATGGAAGTCTGCAAAAACGTATTATTTAAAACAACTTGTTCTATCGTTAAAGATTTAAAGGATAGATCATTGTTATGATGTCTATAAACCTGGAGGGGACCTCTGTGGGCTGTCATGTGCTTACATTAGTGGCTGCTGCAGAGAAAACCTCTTTCATGAGGTCTTTGACACTTTGTGAAATCTTTTGTGCTGCCAAGTTCTTTATCCTTTCTACTTTGACTTCCTGGCTGACTGACTGGTCACAGCACTGTGATAAACATGTGTCACCTCACTCCAGGCTCTTCACCCCTCTTCACCCTGCCATGTATGGTGTTTAGTGGCTGCTAAGTACTGACTCAATGCCCGGGGTGAAGGTGTGCAGCCAGGCCTCTCCCATTTCAGTCAAAGTTTGGCTATCTAAGCCTTAAAGTAAATCAGCACACTTTCTTCTGGTTTTATTCTGTGAAAATCACCAATCAAGTCCCACCCACACACACTCAGGGCTCCCTGGCTCTGCCTCAAACACCAAAATGACTTAAGAGTTCAAATGTTCCACTCAGCACATTTCTCTGACCCTCAAATCATTTACATAACAAGTTTAATGGCCACTGCCTCTTACTGATACTCAACAAGTCCAAAACATGTTCTGGCATGCTTCCTCAGGCTATGCTGAACATTTCATTTAGTTAACAAGTGGCAAAGGAGAATGATGGCTGCTCGGAAGATTGACCACCCAGGGTGAGGTCACAGTATAAACCTCAGCAACGCTTTCATCAGAAGCCGGGCCCTCCCGAAGTGAGTACTTAAAAAAATGTATGAGCTTCTGCAAACCACAGCTTAGCAAGGCAGCTTTCTTGTTTCATCTCACGGGATAGACTGTGAGTACATGTGTGAATGAATGAGTGCGTTTGTGTTTTAATACTGTAAAGGGTACACATTTGAAATCAATGGTTAATCCTGTGAGAAAGCCAAGCCACCAAAGCCACATGATCTGTGTCTGTGATTCCCTCCTGAGAAGGAAAGGTCCAGGAACAAAGTGTCGTAGCTAAAGGCTGTTTGTCAGGCAAACAGTTGAGCTGGCCCAGACCGATGCCCCGTCACACTGGCCATTAGCGCAAGTAAAGACTTTTCCTCTGGACCTGAAAATATTGGCACTTATAACCAGTTTATTTATTTATTAACTTTTCTTTTTTTTAAACGAGATGCCAGTTCGGTGTATACATTCTCATCTGAACTACACATACTTTTTTCACATGAAGACATAGGGAGATCAAGATATCAATATTGCTTCATTTTCACAATATTGCTTCATTTTCACATGGCATAACTTTCTTTTGTTTCTATGAATATTCAACTATACAACAATGAAAGGGTAAGTCCTTGGTTAGTTTAGAAATTAGCTGTGTCATTATGACTGCGTAGCAGCAAAGAAAAAAACTATTGTGTAACACTTTAAACAAAGCCCGGCATTATTCAAGCTGGTACTGTAAACACTGAATGCAGTAACCAGTCACTCAACTGAGTAGAACTCAAACTTATTGGTATGAAAAGTATTGCTTAGTGAAGTTAGTGTGTGGAGGTTATAGTCTAGAACTGATGTGATGTGTTATTCAGCTAGAGGTAACCCCTTTTTTAAACTGTAATGTGTCAACATTTCATATTTTCCGTCTGTCTGAGAGAAGGCACTGATATGTTTTTACAGCCAAAAGCTACAAAATCAAGTTAAACCCAGTTAAAGTCTTATCACTAATGTCATCAGTTGCCGTGCACAGTAAATGTGTTTACCTCTATTGTACGGTCCATACACATGCGTTATTAATCATCACCATAGAAGATAAGAATGGTCTGTAGCATATAAAAAAGTTAAGCCAGGTTAAAATTTAACTTTTTGGATATTCCCAGCCAGTGTAGCTTCTGGAGAAACTTGATAAAGTACTGATAATGGTTATTGGCGGAGAACATTGCTGATATGATAACATCTGCAAATAACTGAATCAATGATGATAAATACCAGTGCCATGTTCATGTCAGGTACATCTTATCAGCATAAAGATTTCCACAGATATTTTATCTTACAAAAATGGGAAAAACATTTGTTTCCAACTGATTAGGGCTGATTAATGGCACTCAATATAAGAAATGTTTTAGTAAAGGATGTTTATTCCAAAAGGGCAACTTATGTTAAAAATGTTATAAAAAGTAGAGGACTTGGATCTGATTCTAAAACCAAAGCAAATATGAAATGTTTCCCATAAAATCTTAATGGAACAGTAACTTTGTTTTTTAGTTTAATGAAAGGGAGATGGGTTTGCATCATCAAGAGTCTGTAGGGTTTCAAAGTCTGTCTGTAGTGTTTTTGTAAATATAGTGACAGCCCTATGACAAACGTGGTAAGAGAGGGGCAAAGGTCAAATTTGATATCAAGATACCTGCTGTTCACCATCATAAACAAAAAGGAAAAGCCCTCTTTATTGCTACATTTTCGGATAAATGTTATCATATAACATACGTGTCTAACTATATGTCATGATCCTTTGACATATATCTCTGTTTTACTGACTCAAATGACGACAACCTCAGAGTATATAACATTCAAAGGTGGCTCTTACACTGATAACAGGTTTGTGTACAGTAGTATTTGCTGCTATTTCCCAGTAGATCTTTACAGACAGACCATATGTAATTACAGCTTTCTTAGTAAACACTGCAAAGTAACTTCTGGCTCGGGTTCAGGAGTTCAGCATCGGTCAAAACTGCAGCCAACTTGGAAGATGGCAACTCTTAATTTGAGGCTGAATTTATTGAGTAGGAGCTGCAAACTAAACAAACTGGCAGCAACTTTTGAGTACATTCTCTTCCATACAAACAGTGTGGGATGAGCCGCCAAACACTGCTTTATAAACAGTGTTTGGCAGCTCATCAGAAAAAGAATCAAGCCAGTTTATTTGACCCCTAGATATAAAAGATAATTTTAATTGAATCAATGTGACTTCAATCTGGTAGAATGAACTTGTGTTTTTGTTAGCCGTTATTTTAAGATTCAATTTTGTTTTCTTCAGTTCTCTGGATTATGTTTAAAGTGTAGTTGTTTTGAAGTGATAAACTCACATTGTAATGTTTAACTGTACTACTCAAGCACACATCATTGTCAGTGTCACATACTGTAACATATCAAATATGCTGCACTTATGTCATGGATGTGTGAATAGACACTGTGAGCTGCATACATATTTGGACATTGTTGAATGTTTTGAATCCATAATTAATTTGCTTTCAATTGGAAGTAAGAAAAACACATACAGTACTGTAGTGCTTTTGACAGAGAGCAGTTATAACCTGATAATCTACATTTTATTTTTAATATTTCGCTCTGCATTTAGTTGTGAAGTAAGTTATAATATGTTCTAACAGAGTCTCATCTGAAACTAATTTCTGGAACACAATCAATATGTATGCCCTCATACTATCCTCAACTTAATCCATGACTATAAACGCTGATGTCAGCCTTATTATAAGAAGTGCTGATCCAACAAAACGTGATTAGCCACCGTTCGCCATCTGTTTCATTTAAGCAAAACAAGATCCTTAAGACGCACTCTTTTTGTGATTTGATACATGGAGTCCCAGACGGAAAAATGTGGACTTTGTACCTGAAAAAAAAACTTTCAGTTCTAGTTTCATGTCCTATGACATAAGCCTTTCTATTCAATCGTACCCTTATCAGATAAGCATGAACCTGTCAGCAAATAACAGACATACCTGTGAAAGAAGAGCAGGATGGACAGCATGGTCTGGTCAATGTTGCTGTTGCAGATCCCCTCATTGAACAGGAAGCAGGGGTCCCTCACCACAGATTCCAGGGAGTCCTGCCTCATGATGTTGTTCAGCTTGTCTGTGTTCAGGTTCTGGTACATCAGCTGGTTGCGTAGCTGGCGAAAGTGACTGACACTCGGGCTGGTGGGGCTTCCTGGTAAGCCTCCTGTAGAACCGAGGCCCTGAGCCATTGACTCATCACAGCCATTGGCCAGGTCCAAGCAGCAACTGCAACAGTCCAGGCCGATGGGCGACAGGCAGTCATATTCTGACATCTCGAATGACAGGTAGAGGAATGGAAAGACGCCCAGGTGAACAAGGGAAGGTGCAGGAATCTCAGTAAAGGATGACAGACTGAGGTGTATGAATGAAGTGAAAGAGGAAACAGCTCAGTGACAGACAGGCTGGTCTATCTGTAGTCTAGCGTCCTGTCTTCACTCCGGGACCAGAAGGGCTAAATGGCAGGTTCAGTTCCTCCCTGAGAAATGCAGTCACGCTGGGCTGCTCTGCCTTCTTTTATCCCTGAGTTTCTCCTCCTGTGGCTCTGCTGTGCTTAGCCTTTTGTTCGGGGCCGGTGCTACTGCAGTGTGTTGCTACTGTGGCAGGAGAAAAAGTAAACGCCCCAAACACACACTCCCTCACGCCAATTCAGCAGGAGTGCGCTTGAAAGCAAAACCCAGAAGCTGCTTATCACTTTTTTTCCCTGCACTTTTTTTTTTCTTTGGTTGGTGTGCCTACAGAGGAGGGAGTGAAAAAGGGAGGGAGTGAAAAAGGGAGGGAGACAGAGAGGGTGGGGAAACCCCTGTGATTGGTAAACTAGCATTGCTGGTTACACAAACTGGGCCCTCCTCTTTTATTTTTCAGCTTAGCCGTGCACGAAATAACACAGGGAGGGGAGCGTCAGAGCATGCTGGAAACATGTGCAGCTCCGTTAGCTCCACCCTGCCATGCTGACAGCTCAAGCAGTGTGTGAGGATTCAGGAACACACACAAACACTCGATAACATGTCTGACTTGCTAATTTGTGAAAATGTGTGATTGGAGTTGCCAGCATGGCATGGATGTCTGGCTAGCTTGTGTACTTTAATCCATTTTACATGCTCCTATTGATTGAGTTTTATATTTTGGAAACTCAGGCTTTTAGATAATGCAATTAAATACAGTTAAAGATGTCTTTACTCAGCAATAGACAGTGAATTGCTCAGAAGAATCACAGCGCTTATCGGTAGAGTGGTCATCTACCAATTGGATGTTAATGTATTCTAAGATACTTAACCCCTAATTGTTAGTTTCCCTGAGCAGGTGACACCTTGCATTGAATGGCCCTGCCACCTTACAGCAAGGAGGTCATCGGTCGGACCACCCAACAACTGGCAGGTGCCTTAATGGTCTCCCTTTGTCAGCTTGGGTTTCCTTTGGGTGCTCTGATGAGTTCAACTCTAAATGTAATGGATGTTATGTGTTAGCCCTCTGATGGACTTGTTGACCTGTCCTTCCAGCCTCTCCCAATGTGTGTGAGGAGGAGCTCCAGTCCTCTTCATCCTGCACAGGTTTAGATAAACAGATAATCGTTGGCAATCATTACAGAAACAGTAACAATCATAAATAATATAATGTAATAAATACTTCATTCCTAATGCATTGAGTCACGTTGTTTTCATTGTGAAGTGCACGTGTTTAGTGAGAGACAGACCAACTGTTTGCTCTCAACTTGCATGCAAACACAAACCTTCAAATCTTATCAGGCTTACACTGTGTTTGTTTACGACTTTGTCCATTTCCATATCTGTTCCCAAAAGGTTTTTGATTGGCCAAGAGCGTGCTCTGCCATTGTCCTCCAGACGAGTGTTTCACAAGCCCTGGTAAATACCAGGTCATTACAGCCCTTCAGACAGCTCTGAGAGGAATGCACTGCTCAGCCCCTGAACTCGGCCGCTGACCAACAAGTGTATTGCATGCTGTCTACAGATGGCCAGTCATGCAAGAACAGAACAACAAGATAATTACAAATAGCATGTCTTACTCTGAGGCATGCTGCTGTTCCTGCTGCAGTAAAACATTTCACACCACACGTTGTTGGGTAGCAGTGGGATCAATTAAGCAGAGAAAATGACTGACTATTGCTTTATTGAGTGTGTAATGATGTCCTCGGGCAACGAGGTTGCTACAGTTTTATGGTGGAAGGACGGGACTGAGGCCTGATTCGGGTAGAGGCTGCCCTCTAGTGTGGGTTTGTTAGTATAGTCATTTAGAAGTCAAGTTGAACTCCATTCTGTTGGCATCATAATGCAAACACTACTATAAGAAAGTAACATATACAACTATTCCTCCTCCTGATACACCACACTTTAAAACATTCTACAAACTTTAACTCAAACTGTTGGATTCAATTATACTGATTTACATCTTTTAAAGTAAATAAACTGAGCCCATTTGGGTTTTCTTTATCTGTGGTTAAAAAAAAATGTCAGGTGTGGATGAGGAACAATTGAGCTGCATGCTGAACATGACCCCACTAATGATCTTTTTTATTTTTTGCATTTTTTTAAATGATGATGTTTAAGCAAACAGAAACAAAACAGACTAAAAGTAGACTACATCGTATTTGCAAAAATCTCAAATCAACAATCATGACAAAATATCAAATAAAAGATTAAAACTAGGTGGGACCATGTTAAATGGCAACTGCTATGGCACAGTTGAAGTATTGGTTGCTAGTAGCAACAAAATACTTAACTGAAACCAGGTGCCGGTGGCAGGACAGTCCCGGCAGCTGCTGAGAGATCTGAGGACATTTCTAGGTCATAGTCTATTGGAGAGAGACAGCTTATCACACAGACTGTACATACATTCCCAATTTAAATATATTATCAGGGCGCCACTCATTGTTTTATGATGAAACCAAAGGTCACTGCTCATGCAAGAAATAGTGTGTGGGTGCAAAACTGTGGTATATCTCAGAGTGCAATTTGAATAACGGAAGCAATAAGAAAATCTTTAAACTTCTTAATTCAATTTGTCTGCAAAATAAGTATTGTAAAATGTGGAATTAAATCAAACCCTCTCTCATGGCTGGGGGGTTTTACAGTGGCAGTGGCCATGTTTTTAAACCTGTGAGTAATGTGCTATTTTGGCACATAGTAATGAAGGCCAAATCTACCTTGATGGTGAAAAAAATAGCTCTTTGTGGGTATTTTTCGAAGAAATATGCAACTTGTACTGCCCTCTATATGAGCTGTCTGTTGCATTTTGGCCAGGCCCAGTCAGTGATGTCCCAACAGATGTTTTGAAATATGATGGAAAACACTTGGCTGGGGCTCTTTCAATCTGAAAACGGTGTGCAAACAACACCTTTCCTCCAAACTGTGCACTGGGCATTGTGTCTCGTTTTGGTGGATGTACATTTTACAAAAGATATGCATTTGTTGCTGTTACTTGAAGGAAACAAAGTTACAAATTGTAGTTTTTAATACACATTTTGCTGTGTTCGTCTCGGCTGAAACGTCCCCCTGCTTTAACATTACCGATTTTGGGAGCTCCTACACTTTATTCACTAGCTAGCAGTAGCTGCATGAAGACGCTACAAGACATATACTGGCCTACTGTGTTGTTAATGGATCAGGCCCTTCCTATTCCCAGAACATTGTTAAACCATACTCTCCTGCCCACTGTCTTTGCTCCCCATCGACCAATAGGCCTGCTACTCCCTCATTGCAAATACACAAATCATAAATTACATCAAATAAAAGTGTCAGCTTAATCAAAATGAATACAATATTGGTACATGTGTGTTGCGTCAACTATAGTTACATGTCCTACACAACGATGATAACGTTAAGTCCCAGGCTCCTTCAACAAGGCATCATAAGATATGCTTAAGACAAGAAAGGAAATAATGTTTTGAAATAATGCAAGAAATGTGCAGGCATAAAAAAATATATATTGACACAGGTTTTACATTTTCATTTTAAAAAGTACAATATGGATTTCATTGATACGTTTTCAGATTCAATCTTATTGTCAGCAATGTTTTCAATATATTAATATGAAGGGATTAATTCAGTTCCAGAAATACAGACTGAGCTAAATCATGTGGACAATCTGTATAAATTATTAACTTGAGGAGAATTGCCTTAAGCAGACCGACTCCCACAGCTGTCTAAACTAGGTCAGTGAAACTAGGATAGAGGAAGCTCATTGCTAGCACATTCCTAAAATCTGTCATAATAAATCGGTCTAGTCAGGCCACGAGACTCATGACCACATTTATCTCTCGTATGCAAACAAGTGATTAAAGGCTATGGATGCTGATTTTGTTATAATAATAATGTATTCATAGCTGATCATTCAAATCCAAAAATATATTAATAATGTTTTATCAATGTAATTGCAATTTCTTGTTTCCAATAATGTGAATGCAATCACTTATAGATTCTTACTGAGCTTAACTAAAGCACAATGTAGTTTAATGAACATATAGACACTAGAGCAGGGGTGTCAAACTCAATTTCATCTCGGGCCACATTAGCATCATGGTTGCACTCAAAGGGCCAGTTTTATATATAATGGCGCATTTCCACTACACGGTCGGCCTCGGCCACACTCGGTACGGCTCGGTACGGCTTGGCCGCGTTGGGCCTTAACAGGGCCGACTCACTTCATGCTGCGCTTCCATTACAGTTTAGGAACTGGGGTAGTTACTATAGTAACGCAGTGTAGGCGGAGCCGTGACGTCATCTTCAATGAGAAGTCCAGAAACACAACACAGCCGTTAGCTGTTAGCACTCAGAGCTCACAGCTCCTTATATATGTTCAGAAACTCGACAAAAGTTAAACAAGTACACACCACAGACTGCCTGTGTCATGGTGAATACAGTCGCTGCTTTATTTATGTCTGTATAGGCCGTTGTTGTGAGTGTGGACGGTCAGAGCATATACTGCGTTAGCTTAGCCAATCTCCATCTAGAAAAACACGCATTTTAAAAGGTTTTTCGCCTGCCGTCTGTCTGCAGACTTGACAAAGCATTAATTCATGGTTTTTACTAACCGGTATCAGTATGTTGTTACTTCGGCATCATTTTGAAACGTGTATTACAATTAAATCACGGTCAAATATGTCCATCTTGTTGTAGTTCTAGCCCTCTTGCCAGCGCTCCTCTCTCTAGTTTAGCATACTCAGCCCGACTCAGCCCTGTTTGTTGGCCCCGATAGAACCACAATTTTCTAGGGCCAGAAAAGAGGTGAAAAAGTGGCCCCGCGCCGTGCCGCGTCGGAACTAGGCCTAGTGGAAGCACAACCAAAAAAGGGGACGGCACGACACGGCACGCTTAAAGCGAGCTCCGCGCTGCAGTGGAACTGCGCCATAAGACTATATAAAAATACATATATAAATATTTAATATATATAAAATAATGTATTATATTACATTATTGCCTCTGCATTGAATGATTATCGGATAGGGTAATAACTTCATAATTAACTACGTCTGAAAGCAGAAGTCTAGGGCCAATAATTGCAAGTCTCTTCAGTGAGAATGTCACAAAATGATTTATTTTTTTAAAAGCCAAAATCCCCAAAAATAAGTGACATTTAAAAAAAAAAAAAAGTGACATTTTGAAAGAAAAGTCAGATTCCGAGAAAAAGGCAAATTCTGAGAAAAAAGTCACATTTGAGATGCATTGTGCGACATGTAGTTTATGGGCAACGTGCTTCTGTAAATCGGCATGTAACCGTATAATAAACATATTATATTCTTTGCAAGCTCTTGTGGGGCCACATAAAATGAAGTCACGGGCCAGATTTGGCCCCCGGGCCTTGAGTTTGACACCCCTGCACTAGAGAGCCTAAGCTTTGAATTTCTGAACATTAACAATATTCCTAATAATCAATTAATCAGGATATAATAATTTTGTCCACATTTACCTTTATATTTCAAATAAACCTTTATAATTTTTACTTTCTCATGTAAAACATTTAGCAATATTAAAATGACATTCAATCCCAAGGCTATAATTAACAACAGCACTCTGTAGAAAAGCAACAGCTTTTTGTTTCAACAGCTATTTGGTCTTTGAAACACTCATATACTGTTAGTTGTTTTTGACTCCACCAAAAATGACCTTTTCCAGTATTTACTGTTTGTCTGATTATATTTTGTGTTAAATTAATTTCACACTGCCATGCCAAAACATCGGGATGTTGTTTCCTCTGCCTGGAGTAGGAGGAACCTAACTGAGCCCTGCCAGAGGGCTTCATTTGAGAGGAACAACTTCAGCTTGTATGTGTTGGCACAAACGTAATCCAGGTAAACTCACATTTCAGTCTGCAGCAATGGCACAGAGTTGGATTTGGGTCATTTCCCAGTGCCCATTTCCCAGTTACTTATGAGAAGTGGAATTATTGTCTGCTTAAAATTGTTTTAAGTTTGGCCTCAGGGTGATTTGGATAACTCTGATCCATCCGTACAACTTTAGCTGAATATAAAACAAAAATTGATTCCTCTTTGCTTTAATAAGCAATTGTTCTGCATGTGTTCCTGCAGGTGCTGTAACATTAGTAGTTGTATTGGCAATAATACAGACTTTTGTTTAATGCAACATTTTCAGACCTGCTGTCTTTTATTCATTACAAAACAAATATAACATTCTCATTTCCAACCAAATCAGGGATAATAGAAGTTTCAGTGCATGCAAGTAACATTCTTTGTTAAATATATTTATTATATTAATATACTTTTTATATCCTGGATGCCTATTATTTCCTGAGATTTGCAAAGACAATATTACTGTAGATAATCTTGCCATAATCATGGCCTATTATGACATAGTCAGAGAATCCAGCTCCTTTATGTAATATGAAAGGCCAAAGGTTATCAAGTTCAGCAGCAAACAGCTCTTTGTTCGTTGTGGGGACTGAAATGCACACATTGTTGTGAGGCTAACCCTCAACATGGCTGTGTGAACCATCTATCTGTTGCTGAACGGATGGTTGATTGACACGAGGAGAAAACTGCTTTTATCTGCATAGTTTCGCGTGCGTATAGCCCTATTATTTACACGAGGCCGATAGAAACTGACCCCACAAACGATAACGGGTCCCAAGGTGGATAGATTTGCAAACGAAACGCTCTGGGGGGTCAACCGAGTCCGTGTAATCACCTCTATACGAATATTTCCTGAAAAAATAACGATAGCCCCGCCTCTCCTGCTCACTGCTGTAGCAACTATCAAAAATAGCTGTGTTAATTAAACGCACAAGGGGTTCTTGAATGAAATAATATTATAAAAGGCAAACCAGAATTGTTAACGCCCAATATACTCCTTAAACAAAATAAACAGAGTCAGATTTCATGCATTGATCCATTATATTGACAATTTTCCAGCCAAACAACACAAACAAAATTAAACAGTCCGCTCTGCGATACACCAAACTTGTCTTTACTGCCTAATCCAGGCCATTATTGTTCATTGCTCCTGCGCCCGTCGGCGGCAAAAAGAGAAATGTTTGTAGGCAGAGGACCGGCGTGTCCCAGAGGAGCGATCTCACCCGGTGTTTGTAGAGAATATCTCTCTTTCTGAGCGCGTCCTCTCCACGGAGACGTGCTTCTTGGTCGGTCGATGCAATATCCACAGATTCGGTTTCTTTCAGTTAACTTCCCCGTTGCATTTATCCATATGCTGAGGAAATGACTATATCCCGCTGAATACCAGCAATCGCCACACACACTTCCTCCTGTCAGTAGCTACTGCTAGTGCTACTGCTACTGACCATGCTACAGATATTAGTGCAAAATCTACAGCTCCTCTACCACAACCATCAGCAACAACTGGACATGGAGAATTACATGAACTACATGTTGCTAAATACACCGCGGGGCATAAACAGAAGGGTAGCCATGGCAACATTGCTGCGGGGCTGCTCTTCTTCGCTGCTTTTGGTGTATTTTGGCGGAAGTTACAGCGCCACTTACAGTCCCGGCATATGTACTACAGCGTTTCCAGCGGTCTCGTTTGAACAGACACGTTAAATGAAACGAATGCATGTGAACGGAAGACTTTTTTGAATACGCATACTGTGCATAAACGTGTTGTGTGAGAGGAACAGGTGGGGATCTCCTGATGCTACCCGGGTCATCTGCCTCTAATGCTCCCTCAGAGTTTATCTTAATAACCCTAATATCGACCATATCCTGGACTGGGTTGTCCTCAGAGAATAAACATTAAATGTTTTAAAGGTCACCTATTGTGCAAAATCCACTTTTTCATGACTTTTATATAAACATGTGTCCCCTCTGCATTAAGAGATTCTGAAAATTTCAGGAAAAAGGATTCTCTCACTTTTTGTCCTGATCCATTTATATAAAAACCTGTCTCAAAATTAGCTGATCAGATTTTGACCACTTTATGATGTCATAACGATCTTTTGGTTTGTGTAACCATTAGCCAATCACCAACCAAGGTAATCCCCCCCCCCCCCCCCCCCCCCACCTTATCACCTGAATCTCCTCCTAGAGCGCCATTGTGTTCTTTTTAACCAAATATCTCGCAGAGGGGCGTGGGGAGTGACTCCTTAATTTCATCTAAAGTAACAGACTCAGCACTTTTGAAACAGGGCTGAAACAGAGGGGTTTATGGGATGCTACAAGGATCTGTTTGGTATTTCGAGCCAAACACTTCAGAGACATGTTTTTTATCTGAGAACTATAATATATGAATGAAAAACAGTATAATAGGGGACCTTTAATGGAGTTGCTTTTTCCGGAATATATTCCCAGAACATTATCTTTGAGCTTAATTTAAGATGTGTTTTTTTTGTCTGTCCACAATGTAAGTTAATCGACAATATTCCAAAACAAGTGTACTATAAAGAAAGATCTTTCTGCAACTGCAAAAAAGAAAAATTATATATATTTTTAAAGGTATCCCTCCTGGAAATCAGAAATGTGGCCAAGTTATTAGTCAACCTGTCTCTAGTGTAGGGAACAGAGTATCAAGAAACTACCCATAAAATGAACTTTGATTTGTAGTAGTGTTATCTTATCAGAGGCATACAAAATAAACCAATGTCATTACCTTTATCAATTCGTAACGTAACGGCTCCACGGATTGGTCCATTTGGACCAATGGGTCCATTTGGGTATGGGCACGTCACTGTACACAGGAAGAAAAAGAGAAATCTCCAACGACACGTTCTGGGGCAGCATAGACAGGTCTTTTAAGTGTTAGAGTTTTACTCGCTACAGGGTGTACTTTGAGGGTTTGTGACTTTGCAGACCGTTTACATGCATACAAAGCTACATAACACACAAGGGGACGGGTAATAACCGGAAAAGCATGACATGGGACCTTTAAGTAATGCCAAAGTACTGCCACTAGAGTGCAGTGATGGCAAACAGAAGAGACCTACAACTCAGTGCTTGTAGCTTCATTAGAGGCCAGTCTGCGTCCTAATTTGATCTTGACACTGTTGGTTTTGTTGTTTTTGTAGGTGTTGGTGTAGGTTTGGTTTGGGGTTCTGCAAGTTGAACCTATATTGTTTTTTTACTTGGCGTCCCATTTTGCTGACATCTTATTTTGGTGAACTACAATGCCAATTAGAGCAATGTAGACACATGGTTTGCAAATAATGATGATGCAAAGCAGAATGGGAGGAAGGAAGAAAAGGAAAACCTGTTAGTTAATAGAGTATTTCATTTTTTTCTTTTTATTTATTCACACTTGTCTTTCAACAAGCCTAACAGATGAAAGCCATTATGCTTTGATGCCCAACATTGATTTGACAGACGCTGTCATGCTGAGGAAGTGAATCCAAGTGAGCACAAAATGTTCTCAATATGATATAAATATTTGATCAAACAATCCTATCAGCAGCTTTAAAACTGACAAGAGTCTGTGGTGTAAAAATCCTCAACAACAACATGAAATTGATGATGATGATGATGATGATGATGGTGATGGTGAAAATAGATTTTTCCTCAGGTAATGTTGTGTTCTGCATATCAGTGTTAAGCCGCTCCTTTACATCCAGGCTATCATATTGCATAATTTCTTCACTGCTGCTTTTCCCCATGTGCATTTGATCCTCTACCTGAGGCTGTGATTGGCCAAGACATTGGGGCCAGGCTCAACAGGCTCAATTCCTCCAATTGGCTGGTGAGATACGGCACATAATCCTAATCTTCTCTCACCCCTCTCAGGATTAAATTTGCTGTCCAGTCATCTTTAAGAAGTGTGCCCCACTGGTTAGGCTTGGATTGTGTAAAAGTAAAGCACTCTTTACAGGCAATCTCTCATCACAGGAACATACAGCGCAGAACCCGAGGAGATTCAGGCCATGAGTTAAACCCAGGGAAGTAATTACCGTTGTCAGGAAACCGCGGCCTCTCTTCCCTGCAACTGTCAAGGCTCGGTCTCACACACCACCATACTATCTCTCTCGCTATTCAACTTTAATTCCATGCTTTCACTCTCTTCCTTTAACATGTCCTCTGCTCGGTCTCTTTCGGTCTGTTTTCCTGCTGTGAAAACCTGTGTTTATTCAGTGCAAGTACCTACCACTTATTAGACTAAGATTTGTTTTTATCTTGCTTTTTATCAGAACCCTGACTTAAATGATCACGTCTCACATTTGCTCTTAGTGGTCAAACCCCCTAACATTAAAGACACTGATCTGTCACTCATATATTTATCCACGGGACATTGAGCGTTATCTGCTGCTGCACCAAGTTAAGACTTCAAGTGATTAAAGTCCTACTGCACATCCTTAGACAACGCTTTTTCATATTTCAATTCAGGGAAAGCCTTTTTGCTCCTCTCAGTCAGAAGTGGGGGTCGATTTTGAGCTCAGGTTATATATAGCCTTTGGAAATGTGTGCAGGAGTTATGCATTGAAACTGATTGATTGCACTAAATGGATCAAAATCTACATAAATCAATAATTTTGTGGAGTGTATTTTATTCAGACCAAAGCATCCATTTAGTTTAGCTTAAATGTTTTTATTTGAAAAGCCAAAACTGTACAGAACATTATCTCTACTCTGGAACAAAAACAAGACACGGAGATATTGAAGTGTTTCCACTCGTGATTAACTTGTCTCTGCAGCCAGTGTTTGAAGTGCTGCTGCTTTGATTTCTCTGCTTGATCTCTCCTTAATGTTTGTCTCCAGCTTATTTGAAGTTCAAACACATGTGTGGTGGTGATGTACTTTCAACAGCAGCGTTATTGAAAATTGATATCTTCCAAAACTAGATATTTGGGTTGCAGCCCACGTAATGGTAATTGGTCATGTTTTTTGATAGATTATTTTAGTTTGAAAACTATAAAAAGGCTTTAAAATATCCCTAACATAGCAACATATGTGGGAAGAAAGTAATTAAAGAAGAACTCATATTTTTTCTGACACTGAATTTATACTTTGGTGCCAGTAGAGCTTTTTAAAGTCATACTTCCAGACTACTCACCTCATCCCCAGTCTATAATAACCGTAACACAAACTTTTACTAAGGCTTTAGGCATTTCTGAAATAAAAATGGGAGGTGTTGATTAATGTAAAAGCACATCGACATGAGCACAATATCACTCAGCTGTGAATCTGCAGAAACATAGCACAAAGTGGAGCAATCAATAGCAATCAATGGAGTATTGATTATCTTTAATGGAGGCAAAATAAATGAAACAGCCGCAGCTAAAACCATGCGACAAACGATCTTCCACATTCAAAACGTGTCTAATCTCACACAGTTAAGATAGTTCAACTCTAAACCAAGGGTCAGATATTTCAGACCTCAAATCTAATCTTCTTCATCGTCTGCTGCTTTCACATGCATCAACACGCAACACATTCACAGACAAAAACATTCAAATTCAAAGCATGCTCTGAAATACATGTTGTGTGTGGTCATACATTATGTATACTTGTTTTATATTTTCTTCCCTATAAAATGGACCATGTGACAGTAGCATACATTAGTGTCTTAGATGGTCACAGAAAAACAACCACACGAAGAAGACAATATCTGTAATGAGATAGAAAATGGAAATTGGACACCAGAGTTTAGGACAAATCCACTCCCATTAATTTGTATATGAGTGCATTTAAAATGGAAATGCCAGCGGAACTCTCCCTGATTGACCAGTCTCAGTGGCTTGTGTTAAAAATAAGAGCCCCCCTCCCCCCTGCACACTGTCCTCCATGTGGATCAGCATTGATTGGCCTTCTCTGGCTTTTAAAGTCCTCCTCCTCTTGGTTGACGACTGCATATCCCTCCCTATAGTAGAACAATGGATATGTTTATTTACAACTTTGCAATTTGTTCAGTTTTCTATGTGAGTGATGAGGGATATGTAGGTAAAAATAGATTTAAAAAACAATCTGTGGCTCCTGAAAGCTGTGGTGCGGTGACACTTTAGTGACTGATTGACACCGCTGATGAATGTTTTCTGTTTGTCCCTGAGGCAGTTTGTAGCACTCAGCATTTGTTTGGTCAGTCAGAGAGGATGTGTGTCCTCAGTGGTAGGGTGAGGGTGAAATACGCAAGAGTCCAGTCGAAATAAAGTCCACGCTTACTTTTTAGGTCATTAAAATGGTGACACAGCTACATTTGAGAGTAGCCTAATTAAGTCATGGAGTACTGGAGTGCAACTGACTAAGCCCCTCACAGTGGAAGTACTAGGGTTAGCAGCTATGTCTACTTTGCCAAATTCTCTGACATAGTCCAACTTGAGCAATTAAAACTAGGCTGTTTCCATTCTTATAGAAAGATTTTGCTTCTGTAATAAATCCCACAAGCCCACAACTCAGATGAAACCTTCTGCACTGTGCAGCAGAGTTGGATCCTGCGTGACAGGATTAAGAAAAAATGCTGGGAGAACAGAGCGCCGCAGCTACCGTGCTCTGTCACTCACTGTTAATTAAATCCCATTGGTTGTTCCTTGGAGAGGTTCTTGTCTTTTTTGGACAAACACTATTAGACCAAGCACACAGGCAACAGAAGATGGCCATCCACTTGCACTCTAAAACTGCTTTTTCAAAGAGAGTCCTCCCAGTGAATTTTATTTTTTTATCATGTGCTTTGTCTTTAATGAATTCTCAGGTCATCGGAAAAGAAGCAGCCTGCCTGGGGCTGTTTTTAATAGAGACAATCTTTTGTGTAATTTCCCTGCATTTTAAACGGTGTTGGGAAGACAACATTTAGGTAATTTGCTTTTTAACTTGTACTTTAAAGACTCCTCTATCCTTGGGTCTCCCTTGAGTCTGTTTGCCAAAATGATTGGTTACTCTAATCAAATCCTGCCTCGGATGATTTACTTCAATTTGTAATTCAGTAAGTGAATTTGGAGAAGAAATGTTATGAGAGGGAAGACCAGTCTCTCTCGTGCACTCTTGGGGGATTTAGTTTGTATGGTGGCTATTGGATTTACTGTCTCAGGTGCAATAAACACACTTTGATTTATGTTGTTGTGCATTAGAACTAGTGCTCAGTCATACAACACACATACTGTAGGGAGTGTGTCCTAATAGGTGTCAGAAACAAAGTATACACTTGGGATGAGGTTTGAATTGAGATGCACTGGATACTTTGTGTTGTATTTTTCTTGTAAGTTGACACAGAGACAACTGGCATGTTCATGTATGAGTAGGCTATTTAAAGATAACCATGTATTCAGTTTGTATTTTATCCCTCAAGTGCTTTGAGTTAAAATTGTTACACTTTCTTAAAGGACCTGAAAACCCTTTGAAAAGACAAAGCAAAAAAATGCCAAGCCTCTAAAAATGTGAAAACATCTTCACCTCTCTCCTCTCCCTGTGTGGCTCGACCTCTATCCCGCTAACTTAAGTAATGAAACAGACCGGTGGGTATTTCCTCAAATGCCGCACTGGGAGGGGGCTGTATGGGGTTGCAGATGTCGGTGGGATAGTATGACTCTGAGGTCAAAGGTCAAGACAACTGTGACAGATTCCCAACTGTGATACTGTGTCTTGGTGCTGCCTTACATGACTGTGGAAGTAAATAAAATGTCACCTCTCAGCAAGCAGGATGATATAATAGAGATAAGGTGCTGAATGATTAGTGCATTCGTGTTATTTGTATCCGAGTGAGTATGAGTATGAGTACATGCCTCGGTTTTGTGAATATGTGCTTGTTTGTGTACATATGGAGGAAGCGATGTGCCGCTGGGTCACTCAGTGTGAGGGAGAAACTATTTGAGGCCTTTGCCTTTGATGTCTGTCCAACAACACAGCAGGATCTTCTTCTGTGTGCTGTTTGCTTTCTGGTGGTGTGGTGGCAAACAACATTCATGCTCGCTATGAATTTCTACTCTCTTTGTTTCGTTGTCTCTTCCACCAGCTCAATGACATTTTGAAATTGTGTCACACCTCATTTCTTGTAAATTGATGGCAAAACCACAAAAGATGATGTTTTTTTGGAAAATGTTTTTTTAGCCAAGCATTCTTTGAAAAGGTTTGAGGAAATGTTGATCAATTGATGCAAATCTCATGAAAACATTTGCATTATATCTAGTGCAGGATTGTGCATAGTATCATTTGCTCACATGTGATAAACCAAATTGTTCCCATGACAATATTTCTTAAACTGGTGTAACGCAGTAATTCCTATTATAGTTGGGTCAGAGACCCCCATTTGATATAATTTTGCTTTAGGACTTCAAATAAAATAAAATAACGGAGTGTCTATTTGCACCCGGGTGTAAATAGCATTGTTAGCTACAGACACCCAGGTGCAAATAGCATCTGCCAATAAAAATGTTGGTTGTTAGATATGATTAGGAATTTAAGGTAGTAGTAAGGCCCTAATCACAAAAGTCCCTTTTATTACTCTTACTCACATTAAGGCCCTGACACACCAGGCAGTCACCAGAGAACTCGCCGACACCCGACACCGACAGTTCCATCGACGAGTTCTCCTGCGTCTTGGCCGTGTGTCGCACTGGAAATCACCGCAAAGACTTCAGCCGAGCACGTACGAACTGCGCATGCGTGAGTGGCAATAACTCTCCTTACCAGCAGGCGGCGGTAGTGTGTATTCGTCATTCAAAATAGGCAACATCCGGAAGACAGAGAAGAAGAACAGACTGATATAAACAAACAAATAGCGTGTGCGTTCCATTTTCACTCTCGTCCATCGAAAACATGTTTTAGAATATAAAAATACATGAATAATGAAATGAGCACATAAAGTGCAGACATACTATAAAATCACAGTTAATAGACCTGCATCTGATGATCGCAGTGTTCTGGCGGGTGTGTAGTTTATTGAGTCAGCAATGTAATAATGGCCACTTCTTGCTAAATTTACGATGAGATGAAAAACCGGACTTGACCAAACAAATCACGGAGCTCTCAGCAGAGGACAGCCGGGGACCCTCCCGCCGATATCAGAGATGTCCCTGCTATGTGTGGGAGGTAAGAGAGGACATTTAAGGGCTATGTTTGATGTATTTTAAGTATCATCTGCTGGGGTTTAGCTGCTGTCCTGTGCCTTTTTTAATCGTTTGTTTACGTCCCTCACTTCCGTTTCGCTTCTCATTTGCTAGCTGAACAGCTGATCAGAGTGGTTTCTTGGCCCGATAGCTTGTGGCCGGGTGTCGACCATGAAAGGCCAAATAAGGCGTGTCACGGCCGAGGGTTCGGGACACACCAAATTGACTTTGGGCGACAAGGAACCCGTTGTCGCCAAACAACGCAAAACGGCCGATATCGGCCTGGTGTGTAGGGGCAGTGGCGGCGCCAGGGTATGGCTGGGGTAGGCTACAGCCATACCAAGAAATGGCTTAGCCCCACCATAGCCCCACCATGAAAAGTGATGCAAATTCAATTAAATAATAAGCGAAATGCTAAATGTTGAGAACACGGATTGCGAAAATATACGGGTCGTGTCCACAGCACACAAACTGATCCTGCTGTAACAACAAGTGCACCTTACTGATGCAATATGGTTGAGACCATTCGGGCTTATGCTATAAGAGGGGTGCAAGGAATAGTCTAAGTAGTGGGGGAGTTTTATACACTAAAGGTGTGGAAATTCTCTGGCGTTATAATATCAGCGCGGCCGCAGTCAGATCAAAATGCCTCCGAATGCAATTTGAATAGACCTACAGCCAATCAGAGCAACGAAACGTTGGATCTGCGTCATGCCTTATTGATTGAGATCAATCGAAACCGCCATTCAGTATCCCCATTGGATCTTCAACGTGTACTATCATACGTCACGTTCACAGTGATCCCTTTTTATTTACTACAAGACAAATGTGCCGTTTTATTTCATACAGTTCCATTTTGATTGAGACAGGGAAATAATCTAAACCTCACGCGTGGCGTTTCACTGTCAAGGGGGGTAATATAGCGTGTATGTAATTACATTGCAAATACTGACTTGAGCACCACCACTGTATGGGTTAGCCCTACCATAGATTACCCAACAAAAATGCTCTGGCGCCGCCACTGTGTAGGGGCCTTTAGGCTCACTTCAATTGTGAATTAAATAGTGAAAATAAACTCCTCCCCTTTTCCCCCCAGACCTCAGAGACCCCTGGGAATCCACGGTTCAATGGTTGGGAACCACCGCTGTTGTGAAAGTGATATGTGGCCACAGAAATCAATACTAAAAAAAAATGTCCTAAGGAATCTTACAGTATGTATACATTTGTTTGCAGAAGGTGGATGCAATGAGGTTTGTACTTTACGCTACCCATAGTAGTTTATAAACCATTATTCCTGTTTGTGCTTTTCTATGAAATGTATGTTTGTAATGTCTTCTATCTTATCTGGGCCCTGAGAAAAGTATTTGATTTGGTACTTGTGTTTCCTCTTGCTTCCTTCCCTTTTTCTTATTCCCCAGGACAGCTGATCTGTGGCCAGCTGAATGCAGGCAGTTCCTACCGGGGGACTGACAGTTTAGGAGATTGTTTGGTAGCCATGACAACGAGAGGTCCTGACCCTCAGGTTTGGGCAGTGAGAGCCAGACTCCTCTCCTCATTAAGAGCTTTGGGTCCGCAAAGTGGGAATGGTGTAGCAAAGAAGAGGGACAGTCCAGAGCAGAGTAGGCAAGGCGCGGGGGAGTTGAAGTTAATGGGCTGTCACTTTGTACCTTCCTCTCTGGGGTCCCACAACCAAACCGCTAACAGCCGGGGCTCCAGCACTAAGCAACGTCCTACTGCAGTAGTGACTGTTTTGGTCCACACACACACACAGTGCTCCTTTTCAAAAGCCCTTTATCACAGCACAATCTGGATATATAAGCTTGATGTTTCACTAGAAATTAGTGTGCAGCACTATTGAGTACATTTTCCCTCTTCCATTTCCTCCCCCACATTTTGCTTCATAGCATGAGGCACAAAAGCACAGATGACACTCTGGCAAAGTTTGTATCTCTCCATTGATGGCAACTTTAATGTACAATGCCCACAGAGCTTCCATGCGCACAGAAACCTGACATGTGTATGAAATTGATGTTCTTTGCCCTGAATCAAAAGCTATATTGTATTTTTTTTTTTTTCTCAGACAAATATAGTGTTTTTGAAGAGGGAATGGGGTTTGTTTGGGAACAGAGAAGAAAATCAAAGAGGCAGATACTGTACAATGGATGTCAAAGTTGATCATGAATCAAGCAGCACAATAATGCTACACATGCTTTTCCTTTCACATTAGGTTCTATGAAAAGGCCATCTAAAATGCAGACAGAATTTGAAGTCAAAAGGGAGTTTATATGACATCTCTCTTATTCTGCTACAGGGTTACTGCTTTCCCACAAGACCGCATGCATTCAGTTTCTGAGGCTGAGATTATACTTTTTTCTCTTATTCAAGACAATACTTTGTCAATCTTTTCCTTTAAGTTCTTTTTTTACATAAGCACCACCATAACTTCGTAAATTTGCAATCACTAATTTTTTATTCAGCCTATAGGGCTGCAGGTTTTTCATTTAGTCAAAGTTTGGCACACTTAAGGTCGACAAAAACAGTTATTCAGTGATGGAAATTATTCATGTTGATTAAATTCCTTGAAGAACATCCTGAAATGTGAATGTATTAAAACAAATTGTTTTAATATAAGTTGGCCTTCAGGTTGTAAAGTAGGCTTTAAAACCTGAATTTCATACTCTGTAATAGAAGGACAGGATAGAAATAAGCTGTTTGGAGTTACTGAAGCTTCTTACTGTCTCATTGTCAGTATAATGGAAACAGCATGAATAGCTTCAGGCTCTATTGTCTGCTGTGAAACACCATGCTCCATCAACAGTATGGCAGATGTTTTATTATCAGTTTAGATGTTTCACGAATGGAATCTTTGTTTACAGAATTAACGCCACAGAGACACTAACCTAAAATAACCTTGTTCCCATCATTTGGTCTTAACTGTGTTCAATTCTACGTCTTTATCTCCCTGTCTCTCTCACTTTGTGCTCCGCTGCCTAGCCTTGCATGCCTGTCACAACTTCCTGGCGTTTCCCCCTCTATCTGATTCCATCACACTGAGAGCCAAGCCTTTAAACCCATTAAATCCTTCCCAATTCAATTTCAGGATGGCGACACTGCCTTGTGTGCCACTGCCAACAAGGACTCTTGTCGTAGACGGCCCCACGATAATCACAAAGCCCTCCAGGTTTCCTAATCTGGCGATGCTTTCCTGGGCAGGCAGGAGCAGATGCTCGGATAGTCTGTTCAACTCTGCAGTGACATGAGACCACCCTCAGGCCCACTGCAGCTGGGAAAAGTTTTTATCCTGCCCAAACTAGGCTGCCGATAGGCACTGGACTGGGACATTTCATCAGCTTGAGAATTAAATGGGAACATGTTTGCCTCTACCTCCTGCTACACCCAGGTGCCTTTCATTTTTCAGATGAAAACAAAACACTCATGGCTTACTTTTGGAGTTTGGTACACAATGTTTAGCTCCCTGCATTCCTGAAATAAACAGCAACCTACATGGGATCACCTGCTGCAGTTACAACATGTGTGTTTTAAAATGAAACAGGGATAGGACAAGATTAAAGATTTGTAAATCATGCAGACATTCAATGACATACTTACATCAATTTCCACCAAATATGTAAACAAAATGTGCAGACAAACATTTTCTAGATGTGTGTATGTTAAATGAAAAGAAGAAAATACAGTTGTATTATATTATCAACACAGTACATATCTACCTTAGCTCCTGTATACCTTGAAATACATCCATCATTTTCACAAGGTTAAAATCCCAATACCGCTGCTGCGGCTAAAACAAACAAGTGCTTCTGGAATGAAGCACTCAAAACTCAGAGAAACTTACAAATCTAATAATCAAGGACAAATATTTCAAACAAAAATACTTCAGATTGTGCTGAAATGCTATCACAGATAATTTTTTTTTTTTATCTTCATTCTTCAATAGTGAGTGAACAGATTTTCCCCTCTGAGCTATGCTAACTATGCCAAGGTGTTAGAGCTCTGTGCCGCCAGCTAAACCTTTATCTTACTCACTTCATATCTTTCTAAATTGTCAGACATATCAACAATCCCGCCTGTGTCTTATCGGCACGCAGTGGAATAGTAAATGTGTACAGAAAGAAAAGATAACACTTTTCCAGCCTCGAAATTTCCCGCAACGAAGGACGCCAGCCTCGGTAGAATTCCAAGCATCCTGGACATTGGAACAGTCCTTCGTAGGGTGACCAGGTGCCAGAAAGCCACAAGTGGGACAGAGAGTATGTTTGTGTGGGACATGTGGGACATGTAAATGCAATGTTGACGCGTGAACTGTCAATCAAAATGAAATATGCTGGACATCGTCTCGATTCGCGGGACGCACCAAAAGTCGTGAAAATGCTGTGCTGTCCCGCACAAAGTGGGACATCTGGTCACCCTAGTCCAGGGGTCTGCAACCTTTTTGACCAAAAGAGCCATTTTGCCCCCTTTTCCACCAATTTTTTTTGTCTAGAGCCGCAAAACATATTTGATAGCTTGATAGCTTATAAAGTTGTACATATTGTTACATCATAGACAAAAACTACAGTTTTTTTGCATTTATTATTTATTACATGATTGAAAAATGTTTACCTCTAATAATAAACAAAGAACTCTTATAAGGAGAATTTAAAAAAAATACACAGGCCAACTTTAAAATAAATCAACACAGCACTTGGGGAGTCCTCTGCACATTTGAAGAAAATGAATATAATTAAAATGGGCCCACTTTGAAATAAATAAAACATATAGCTGCACCCTAAAAAGAGTTAACTGATTGAATTATGACTGAAGATCGTCAGCTGTCTTCCTCTTCCGTGTTTTTCCTCCAATAGAGAGGTGAAGTCCCTCCCTTTCCGGTGGACCTCCATGGGACCTTATTTCGGAAATATTATGTATTGAAGTCAATGGCGAGAGAAAAGTAATCTTTCGATCCCGTTTGAATTGTGCCACGAATTACACATATGATGTTTGTCAATTTAAAAGATAATTTTGCAAGTAAAAAAATAAATGCTTTGCCGTAAAACTGTGAAGTAACACTTTTTTTGTGTGAAACCGCTCAATGAAGTACATCTCTGATCTCGCACAACATCACACGTCACCAAGATGGCCGTCACTACTGTCTTGCCAAACAAGGGATTGACTACCCTCACATAAACACCATATCCCAACGTGCATTGCGGCTAAACCATCCATTCACGAGCTGAGGATCTTGCCTACGTCTGTTTCCGGTATTGTTTATGACGGATGTATTTTTTTATACACACATTCCTTCACATTTAAATTTTAATTTACATTGAAGTATTTCGTGAGGCCTTCTAAAATGTTTTTAAATATAACTACGGTTCTAGTTGAAGAGTTTGTAAATTAACATGAACCCAAACTGTTGCCTGGCAACGCAATCGCACAACGTCACGTCCGTTAATTCCACACACATGGATTAACATCGATTTAATACATTAATGTAGCCTTTGTTTCTGCTAAAAGAGGTGTCGACCAGCTGGAGCAACAAGAAAATCGGCGAAATTGAGTGTGACTATTAAAAAATAAATCATTATTATATTAATATTGACAATAACAACAGAGCATTTGCTTGGCATTTCCGGGTATTTCTCTACTGGTTGGGCCATGTTAACAATACTGTGTAACTGTCACGTTTGAAGGGACGAAATCGTGACATCTTCACGTCTCCCAGCATGGTAAATCGTCACATGTTCACATCTTGCCGTGATACCGGGTTGCTTTAAACATAGTCATATTTCAAACAACTTCAAAAAGGGGACTTTCTTAGTGCTGAAATATAATTAAGTATCCTCCCACTGTCCCATCGGCCTCATTAATGATTACTTTTCCCCTGCCTCAGTTATCCCTCTCAAATTAACTATTCATAAGCCCTGTAATTATTAACAATATGTTTTGGTCTAATCTCTCTGTAGATTAAGGGACTTTTGTAAGAGCCCTATTGAGGGCTTGTTGCTATGCTCCTTTGTACATTAGCAACACCAACTGTCTATCAGCAGAATAGATGGCAAAGGCGGCAGGAAGTGGATCCCAGCGCTGGGATGCTCATGCTTGTTAACTAACCTGTGCATTATATTTTATATAACAATACAGAGAACCACTCACAAATACATTGAGCCAAATCTATAGTGTTAAAAGTGTCCACGGTGTACCTTAAAACTTCTTCTTTATGTATAAATTGTTGTTTGAAACAGAGGAAATGTATTATAAAAGGGCCACAGAAATGCTTTCCATTCACACCTTCACACAAGCAAGATAAAGAAGGACAAAGACATCCTATTGTATGCTCTTTGAAAGGATGAATACTTTGAAGGTCTTTTCAATTTAGAAAATGTGTCATTGAAACATAATGCAGCTAATACATATGGAAAAAGAGTAGGGAGACATTGTAAGTCAATTGGGGCATTCACACCAAGTTCTTTTCCCACAATAGTTCATGAGAACTCTTTTAGTTCTGATGAACTAAAGCAGATCGCGTTCACACCGCAATGAGTTCCTGGGGGTGGATTAGGCAAATGAAGCCGCTGACGTCACTTCTTCTTCTTCTGCTTTGAGTTTAATGGCAGGCCGCAAACAACTTCACGGTGTATACTGCCACTCGAAGTCCCCGGCCGGAAGTCCCCGGAGTTGGGGACTGGCTTCAGTAGAAGCTGCTGGGACTCCCAGCAGCTTCTACTGAAGCCTTCCGAGTAAATCGCCAGAACGCCGACACTCATCTCCACCGCTCCCATGTTTTATTTTGTGTTGCCATAAGTTAGTCTCTCTGCGTTTGTGTGCTGGGCTAATGCTAATGCTAATAATGCTAATGCGAGGATAATAAAATGGCGGCTTCACAAAACATTTTGGGAGTTTTACGGGGCGTGGTTTGCATTCCGCCCAGCCAATCAGACATAGGAACCTTTTTCTCCCACGAAAGTCCCTGCTCTCTAGCAGGGACTGAAAAGGGGGTAAAAATGGTTCTGATTAACTAATTTAGTTCAGGGGGCTTTTTGGTGTGAACGCAAATATATCTGAGTTCTGATTAACTATTGTGGGAAAAGTACTCCGGTGTGAACGCGCCAAGTGTTACTTCTTGAAAGCAGTAAAAATCAGGTCAGGGGTGACTTCTGCATCTGTCATTGTGTCCTGAATTGACCTTGACAGAGATGTAACCTGCCTAGCTAGCAAAACATGTCCTTGAGGGAACTTCCTAGTTTTGCAGTCATCACACACCAGTACAACAATTAATCTGCCACCTTTGATATTTAGCCTTTTGGACGCACTGAACCCTGGGGATACTGTTTATCAAATTTCTGCATAAACATAAATAGTGGAAAAACTCCTATGCCCTCATCATCTGCCTCACCACACCTCAGAGTGGTCCCATTTCACAAATTGTTATGCAAATATTCATAATCTAGCATGCTGAGAAGAAGGTTGCTGGGTTTCATTAAGCCCCTTTGAAATGCCGTTTCCCTGTGTGCATCCGAGAACTGGGGACTTCCTTTTTATGAATATTTCTATATATCCATGTGGAGATGGAGATAGATTTTGAAAATGCCAAAGTAAAAGGCACGTTGGAAAACAATGTGTTGTGTGTTGAACATGGCACATTCAGTGTACAAAATCCAATCAATAAGGATCTGTAAAACGGTAATTGTAACTGGCAACGTGTGGGAAAGAGAGACAGACAGAAAAAGAGACAAAGACCACCTGTCAGTTTCCCCTCCAGCATTAACTTGTCCTTCTTGTCAACACTGAATGAGCACCTTGTCACAGAGGAACTAATTAAGATGCCAACTTGCACTACTGTACAGCTCTGCTTCTGTTTCACTGCTGTCCCATTTGCATTTCAGAGAGGTAATTCAGTAATTCAGTTTGAAGGCAGTAATTCAGCAGACAAATCCCTGTTTCTCAGCAGCACGCCCACGTTAGCTTACCTACAGGCTTTGAAAAAACAGTTCTTCTCATCTTCATTTCAGGACCATAACCTCATTTCCACAGTGCTTCTGCAGTCAAGTGACTCAAATCTTAAAATGTATGTACAGTAAAAGATCCACACATTTATCCGCCCCCTTGTTTTCATCAGGGCCGCCTGAAAAGGCAATTACTTTATCCCCATGAAGACATCATGCAGTTTTTATGAAAAGAAAAGCTAAATATTACTAGTATGGATCTTTCATCTTTTCAGGCTTTTCACCTTCAATATTTGTTGGACCTGACAATAATTATCTTGTTATACCACTGGGCCAAGGTTTCCATTTCTGAAGCAAGTTGTTTCCATTGTGCACGGAGAGCAGACTGACAGCAGTAATGATGTGGCATTACCCTGCCTGCGTGTGCACAGCCGGCTAATGAGCACACAAGCAATGCTGTTTCCATCCGCCCACCTTCAAAATCTGACCACAAGTAGCTGAAGAGGTGGGTTTAGCCTCAAAGGTCTCAATTGTTGCCCTACTTTAACTGCATTAACTGACATCTGAGAAACACAGACTAAAATCCCAAATATACAAAAATAAGAAGGTTAAACATTACAAAATGTTATGCTGCTTTTCTGATTCTGAGAAAGAACTGTTTACACATAATTTATATTAAACTACAAATGCTGAGCAGATTTACTTTAGCTTGTCATAGAGTTACACAGTTGAGCTTGACATTAACGTCATCTGTTTGAGACATTACTGTTACATTCACTTCATTTTAAATATGTAATTTCCCAATGGCCAGAAGTTAACCAGGCTCACAACTAAATCCTGTTGCAAATGCAAACTGTACACCAGGGACATTTTCTGTAGTGTTTGCCTGTTTGTAGCACTTCTAGTATTCCTCCATGGTCCAAAGTCCAAACCAATAAACATTTGTTTTATGCAGAGACCAAATGGGGTTTATTAATATAACATGCACTGCTGAATGGAAAACCTAAACTTTGCATCCCTTTCTCAGAGTTGTTTACATTGCCTACAGTAGCCTACATCTTTGAATAATTGTACATGTCTGGATTCTGCACTTTGAAACTTTTGCACTGACAGTTAAAAAAAAAAACTCCTGCACTTCATGTGAGATATTAAACCATCTGACAATGGTCACGTGCTACTGTATGTCAAAAAACATCAAAGGGGAGTGGAATGCATTTTAGTATTAGGTTTTCTCATAGCCTCAGACTGACTTCGATGAATCCCTCACTGATGCCTCAAACATAAATCAGGCAGGAGTCCCAGATATGTCAGATAATCCCAGATCTGTCCTAAGGGAATTGGCTCAAGTAAAAAAGGAGGTAAAGGCAAATCTCATTATATAATGAAATGTTGGGTAAGGTAAAATAGGATAATCGGTTGTTTTTCATGTGTGCTCTTTTGGTGGTGTTTTCTGAAGGCTATGTTACTTTTATTGTGTTAGCTAGCATAAAGAGTGTGCTTTTATTTTGAAAGAGTAATGCCGGTAAAAAACGGCAGGTGTGCCTTTCAATATAAAGTTTTGTTTTGTGTTGTTTAGCTCCAGGCCGATAAAGTCACAAGGTTTACTGATATTTCGTTACATATGGTGATCAATGTGGCTATCTATTTTGGGAGTTTGGCTTATTTGGGGGAGCGTGGCAGAGCTAGCAAGGATGCCATGTTGGCTTAATGTAACGTTGCCTAATTTCATGCTAGCCCTCCTTGGTTTTGCTACGTGGTCTGAAGAAATGCTACAATGAAGTTTATTGTCAAGAAAGAAGTGTTTATATTTGTTTTCCTTCTTTTAAGCCCTTCCGTTGGGTTCACGGCATGATTTTGGAGTATTATCCAAAGGCTTTTCAGTTGGAGAGATGTTAGTCCTCCTCAGCCAAGGATGCTACATGGTTATCAATCATCAAGCGGCCAAAGATAAGGTGCCATATGGGTGGATCACCAAAACACAAGCTAATGATGTTAAAGGTAAGAGCAAACCTCCTTTTAGCTACCAAAACTGTCCAATTCTGTGAATGTGAGACTGACTGACTAAAAGGAAAATATATATATTGCATTATAGCTAACTAACATTACCTAACACACAGACAGTCATCTACCAGGAATCAGCCATGAATGTATTCTACAATTATACTAACGTGTCGTTCTTTTTAAAACTCTAAACGCTTTGTATGTAGTTATACTGTATGAACTATAACATGAAATACTCGCAGCTAAATAAGCAACTATCAAAGTTAAAGTTTGTTGAAAGAAAACATTTACATCAAACAATACAAATTGTGAATCTCTTGATTATTTTGTTGTTTGATTTTAAAGTGGCTTTGTTTAGAGTTAAAAATAAGAAAGACAGAAGAAGAAAGAGATAGCTTGGAGCACTGCTTAAGAACAAGGTAATCTAGTAATCAGAGTAAATCTACACCAAATAACACCTTCTAGCCTAATAAATGTATTTAATGTTAGGGTCTATACAGTTTTATCACAACTACTAAATGTAGCTGTGTTACATCTTAATATATTGACTCTATGAGACAGGTGCATTTCCACATAGCAATCTGGCCTTCTGTCCATCTGAAGATGAAAATGACAGCGACACCGTGAGGCCACTGGGGATGGGAGAGATGGAGGAGGAGTGTGGGTGCGCACAGCTAGAGTTTGTTGCACGGGCAGTGGAGCAGCGGTAACCGATCCCAGCTGCTGCCGTGGGGGGAATTAGAGCTATTCCAGTCCCCCTTGGGTTGGTCACGTGTCCTTGGGGAGCGTTTAGATTTGGCACCACGTTCGGAGAAGGAGGAAGCGCACCGTTGCGCACATCCGAGTTGGACAGCAACATCTTAAACACGCGTTAATGGTCCGGCGGCGAATCAAGCAGATCAGTTTTGTTTAGGGGCGTAGTCCTAATCACTCCACGGTGGTGTGTGAAACAGCACAGCACAGACACAACGTGTGTGTGATCGATCTGTCTCTGACTCCTCAAAAACTTCTGCGCTTTCCAACTGTGATCCGCGGCACATTGTTGCCCGCCACTGCTACAAGTCGACGTACGGAGCTGTCACGGTGAACCGAGGTAGGCTGAGCTTCTTTCCTTTTGGGTTTTTAGGGAACAGGCAGAGTAACGTGCAAACTGTTTAAATAAAAACACTGTTAGTTGCTTAATGTGCAAGGCTGTTGAATGGATACGGGATTTGCAAAATGATTATCAATCATATCAGCTTGAACGAGAAGCTTGCACGTGCAGAAAGAGGCAAAAATGAAAACAATAAGTGTGGACTGGGAATTTGGAAAACAAGTGAGAGAGCAAAGGTGGTCTGCAATTCTCGTGTGTAATAAGTCAGCATTACATCATGAACTTAATATTCATTCATTAGTATTTCAAAATGGCACACACATGCTTGGTGAAAACTGAAGAGCCCCAAAACTACTCTAGGCATATTTAATTGTTGTATCTGGATAATGTTGCTTTAAGGTTGCTTTCTTGTGTGATATCTATTTTGTTAAACTGTGCTCTATAAGTTTGAAGCTTGCTGAAAGTATGTTTATGTTTCCAGCAACCATAAGTCCAAACTTAGTGTAGTAGTACTGAAAGATCATATAGGGACTGACCTGAACTTCTCCCAACCACGCCCCTGATGCCAGCCAGAGTCAGGCACAGTATAGTAGATAGTATTCTAGGTGAAAAAAAATGGAAACAGCCATTATAGGAAATTGGCCTTCAAAGTTATGAATGTGTTTTTGTTTTTCATTCTTCGTGTGAGAAACAGAATATCACTGCTACAGTGTATAGGTATACTGAGCGAGATACAATAGAGTGAAGCACATCACCACGAACTCACAAATGCAATCCAATAGTGTCCCTGAAAAGTCCCCATAGCCATATTGCATGATTTTGGAGCACTGGCAGTATGTCCGCATGGTTATTGTCGAGACAGAGCTTCAGGTGACAGGCACTGTGTGTCCAGAAAGCAGAGTGTAAAGTGTCAGCTCCACATCAATAATGCAGGTTGCCTAAACAACGAGAGCAAGAAAGTGGACTCCAGTGTTGTGCCCTGCCTGTCCCTTTCTCTAAATTTGCTATTCAACACTACTAAATAACAAATTACGTGTTAAAATAAATAGTAATTATTACCAAAATAAACTAATTTAGTCCAGATGATCATGACACACATATGTTGCCCTCTAAAGTGTTAGATTATATAGAATGAGCAGCATGTTTAATGCATTGAAACGGCTATTACACTTCTGGTAGTTCACATATTAAAGAAAATGATTTATGTCTCCACTCTATCCCTTTCTCTTGTTCTCTTGTTAATGCATGATCACTGTGTTTAATGAGACAGGTCTCAGAGCATGCGGTCAAACCCTCTCAGAGACTGTGCTGCTAGTTGGGTGAAGACAGCTGACACCCTCATTCATCATGCATCTACAGGGTGCTGCCTACTCTCTCTGTCTATATCTCTCACCCCCCACTTACACCCTCAGATGATAATTATTAAGACATTATAAAAATGACAAGAGCAGTGCCTTTTTCGAAGGGAAAGCCAGGGCATCAGCCACCTGCTCGGATGATTATAGCGGTGACGGAGAGTTGGCGTTCCGTGTTGATGCTGCAGGTGCAAAGATATCCAAGAATAAATGCAAACACCTACTGCACAGTGGCGTTCCTGGTGGACTCTCTGCAGCTTGAAGCACATTTACGTCTCTGCTAGCAGATTGGTGAAGTGCTGCCTCAAGCAAAAAAAAAAGCCCCAAAAGAGGGCCACCAAATTATTTAAAGAAGAAACTGAGGACTTATGTCAATAGTGAACTGTGTTTTAAATGTATTTATATTTAGATATTTACTATACATAATTATAAGCATTAACAATTTGAGCTTAAATTGTGGATCCCACTACGCCATATCAAAGCCACCATGAAATATTAAAATGTCACAGATGTAACTGACCCACATATAGTGAAGCCATGCATAATAAGTGCTCTTTTGATTAAAATATGTTAGCTTGGTAATAAAATGAAAGTATTCCTATCCGTCCTTTTTTAGATTGACTCTATTAAACACTGAGTAAGAGATCCTAACGTTGTAGTGCACTTTTACTTGAAGTAAAATATATTTTAATCTCGGTTTTGTTGTGCTGCCTGTCAGAGCAGTTAATCTTTAAAATATATTGGTCACGTTCTTTGTTTTCTTAGGGATGTTCTCTGTACATTTTAATCACATTATACTCACAGATCAGTTAGCCTGAAAGGACACCCGTCACAGGGATGTTTTTATTCTGGGCTGTCTGTCAAAATCTGATGCCAGTTTGAGTCTGAAAGAGGCATTTCTCTAAGAACCAGCCTCTTGGCTCTGCTTCCATGGAGAGCCTCTTGAAACAGCAGGGGGCTCGACATGTTGTTTCAGCTTTGCTAAAGTTGGTGGAAGGATAACACTCCAGCTTCCTGTGAAATGTGTTTGATGTGGTCTGCTTTGCTTTGCTTTGTTTACATATTTTCATGATTGCCACAAGTACCAACGGCACTGCATACACGATGTTTAGTAAGTTCATGGTAACTCCAAAAGTTGACTTTAACTTTAAATCATAAAGGAAACCATTCAAAAATCATCGTACTTCTCACCCACATTTTACCTGTCACCCTGTGAATATGCTCAGGTGTAAAGAAAACAATGTTCTCCCCTATAAACATTAAGGTTGTATCTCTGTTGCAAAAAATTGTCATTCTTTTGAAGAACTGATTTGAAACGTTACACAAAGTATCCTTTTGAACTTTTCAAGAGTACCTTCCCACATCATAATCCAACTCAACATCCATTTCAGACGAGATTTTGTAGGCAATAACAAATTCTCTTTGAAATACCAGTTACTTACCTTCTTACAGCTCTTACTATTTTTTTTGCTTTGGTCTATGAGACATTACATTTGTTTGCAAGAGCCACAGGTCGCTGATTAATGTCTCGTTAAATCTGTTGCAGTTTACAAATACCCTGCTTGTTATTCAGCCTGCTGCATTGAACAGGGACCAAAAAACCCACCAAAAGCCACATTTATTTCTTGATTTAACTGAACAAAAGGCAATGTCTTCAGGCTTCCTTCAACAGCACCATGCGTGCAATGTACATTCAGCCTACTTGCATCTGGGGACCCGGTGTGAGTGTGGGTGTGCGTCTGTGGACATGTTGATGATGTTTCTTATCTCAAAAATTATGACGGTGTGACAGAATAACCTCGGGGTTCGTAGGATGCCACTGACACTGTCTTTTACATGCATCTCTGCTAGCAACACATCACAGGCTCTAGTTGGCATCACAGCGGTTTGCCTTGCCACTCATCGGGGGTTTAATATTCAATTATAAGGGTCATCTAGTTCAAGCTGCGTTGGATTGCCTGGGAAACAGCCCCGCTGATTGATGAGTCAGCATCTTAGCTCTATAGGCTCACAGTTTTCTCCTGAAGAAACAAGGCAGATGGCTTGTGGGGGTGTTTCACTGACGTGGCAAGAGTTTCTTGTAGTGTTGCCTTATAAGTAGTAGAAACAACAGCATTACAAACATGAATCAGTATTTAGTCAGATCAAACTCTTAAGTGCATTTCTTTTTTAAATATCATGTATATGCACATTATTTTTCTGAAATAATATACCTTATTTTTCTTGTTTTTCCCTTTCAAGTAAAATGCATAAAACTTCAATGCATGTATGTCTAGGCTTTATACAAAATGAAGTATCAGGGGTGAAGGTTAAAGTTGTTTTGTTTTCAAATGCCTGCAGAAGGATACAGTGACAGTGTCATCCCACTGCCTTTTAGTTTGATGCTGTGACAGTCTGTCAAACTGTCACATGCAGCTGTGTCCAGAGAAGTGTAGGTCTTACAGTGTAGTGCTGACAATAACACGTAAAAATAAAGAGAAGCTGAGAGTGAGATAGGCATCACTTGGGGCCAGTGTCTGCCTCTCCTCTGTCCTCTCATGGCAGATAAGATATCCTGCAGTCAGGTATTTGGACCTTGCTGGTGGGCTGTTTCCCGGCTGAATGCTGGTCCAAGCTGTCGTTCAGATTAGCGCTATGAGCCTTTGCTGGGAGCGCAGTCCTGTCCTCGGGGGGCACAGCCGTTAGACAGATTTGCAAATCCCCAAGCATGTACACAGCCGCGCACACACACACACACACACACGCGCGTGCACACGCACACACACGTGCACGCACAACCCCCACCGAAGAATGGGGCAAGATCAACCCAGGTCATGGGAGACTCTTTTCAAATAAATTCCTCCTTCGGGAGACTGCTGTCTCCACCGTGCCCTTGCCTGCATTTATCTTCGAAAACACACACAGACTCACACATACACACAGTCAGATATCCTGACCCGTCCTCTAAAGACTGACAGCAAAAAAACTGACAATCGGTTGGCTTTCCAATGTTTATGGGTCACTGATTCTAAACTGCTGTTGGCTGTGTGTTGCACTAGCCAATGTGCCAACTGCCTGCTACATTAGATACATTAAAGCTCAATTTTATCAATAACAATTTTTTGCTGTATTCATATTAAAAGTATGTCTAGAATACGGATCATTGTACTGTAGGGCTGTCTCTTCATGCAATCAACTAATCATTCAAATACATCCATTGTTGTTCTGCTCCTATGCCATTAAAATATACTTCCATATTTGTAGATCGAAGCATTTTATAGGATATCTCTAATCTGTATTGGAATATTTTAGATGAAATTTAATTTATTCAGCATTTATAATGCAATTTATAAAAAGTAGTATACTGTTGGCAAGAATGTGAAATGTCATATTGGCACCGTTCTTATTGTCTATGCCAGGGGTATTCAACTAAAATTCAACGAGGTCCAGTTAGAGAAAATCTCCCCATGCAAAGGTCCGGAACATCAAAATGTCTAAGTTGCTTTATGAATTAGTGTGATATATTTAAGCAATAGCTCACGACAGGCCGTGGTATATGCTCATTATATCACAGCTAAGGGGCGTGGTTCGGCCCGACGCGAAGCTCTGTTTTCACTGTCCACTTTCCTCTTCTTGGAGAGCGCCATGTGTAATTATTTGTCTCTCCCTGTCTGCCGCTAACACGCCTGTTCACTCTCCTCTCCGCTTCTCTCCCTGTATCGCTAATTATTCTCTTCACTCACTTTCCTCTCCGCTTCTATCTGCCGCTCTCTCGTCTCTTCTTCTGTGTTTATCTCCCTGTATCGCTCACTCGTCTCTTTCGGTTAAAATAGAATCGCCCCGTCAAAATTGAAATCCCCTATTAATGTATTGATTTATAGGTCGGCGTCTGGGTCCGGATCCGGTCCGCGGTCCGCCTGTTGCCGACCCCTGGTCTATGTATTCACAGAGCCAGCTAAAGGACACAAAAAAAAGACCCATGATATTATCGCCCATCTCCCCAGAGGCAGATTGCATTGACCTAGTTGACATTTCCTGCATTAAGAGCAGGGAGGCTGAAGCTCTGTATGACACAGGCGCTAATGTGCTGATGAGTGATGCTGTGATCTTCAGCGGGGACCTGCTTAAAATATTTCTAATCTATCTTAATTATGTTTCGTTGTCAGAACAGCTAATATAAATACCCTTTTGCTTTTGGATATATGTAAATATAAACCTGCACCTGATGATTGCTTTACCTAATGACAGGGTTTTCTAGGCAAATGGCCTTTCATACCTTTAGATTTAAATGATCCATAGTGAGTTGTTGTTTTTCTTACAACGCACAGAACTGGAACAAATCTCTAACATAGCCTGGATTAAGAGCTATCCAATTTTTCCACCTACAGTACAGTACTCTTCTTTAGCTATTTGTTTAAATCATTACCTATATGGCATGATGTAATAAAATGTATTTGTAACGGTAAGCCTGTTATTTCACCCTGCACCTGTAGAAGAAAAGCTATTTCTTCATTATGCTTGATCAGAGCAGTCCTTTCTTGTGCTGCTATGATGGCACCTGATGATCACATTTCTGTACAGAGTGTAGCCGCTACAGTAGTTTGAGCGAGAGCTAAATGGAAGATGACAGCGACCTCGGGTTGTCCTCTGTTACCACTTGTTCTACTTATTATCACAGCAGGGGAGGAGACAGTTCAACAGTGAAATCTCCTTTCCCTAATCCACTGTGATAAATTACCCCTAACCTCTCACTGTCTTATTGACCTCTGCTGCCAAACTGCAATGTAAGGATTTCCACATACATGCAGTCATGCACGAGCATACAGACATCCCCTTTCCTGCTCCTCTCTCTTTCTCCCTCCCCTCCCCCCTGCCTTTCCCAGTCTACCTCTCATTCTTATTCTGATTAATTTGACACACATAAACACACACACCCCGCCCACGAACATGATCTCAATCTTTCATTTGTAGTTTTGGAATCATCTCTCTTGCAGGCCCTATCCATTCTCCACGCAATGCTGGCAGTTTGCATCCAGATTATCTGTTACATGTTCTCTGCTCTGTTGAAAGGAATGTTAATTATTGGGCTTATTGAGAGAAGAAACAATATGTCTCTCTCTAGCATACGGTGCTGAATTAGAAGGTCAAGTCGTCTTTTTTCGAGTGACCCCGCGCTAATTGCTTAACCTCATAGTCAGCCAATTCAACTGCCGGAACAGCTGACCGACCAAACATCTCCGTTTAACTGACACTTTGAGTCCACGGAGGCAGCTCTAATCAACGTGTCTTGTAAATTTACATAAATGAATAATGGCCTCGGCACTCAGTCTTTACAGGATAACGTAGCCATAAGTAAGGTGATAAACTGGGCTGTTGTGTGCCATATACTTGCCATATGCAATCTGAACCTCTGTATAGTCTGCATTCCACATAATCATTATGCTTGCATGATTATCGTAGCATAAATATATTTGGAGGGACTCTAATTTCAAATTCCTTGTTCACCGCTTTGCTATTTCCCTCGTCATTTTGAGATGTGAAGATGCTTGTTTAGTACATTTGTGTCTTCAACATCATAAATTGTAGCTCCTAAATTGTTGCATATTTAGACTGAAGAATGATTTGCAGGACCAACTACAAGTCATTGTGTGCCTAATTATTGGTGTTCAGTGGAATATTACCACTAATAGACTTTGAATGGGTAGCAATTTTGCATGGCGTGACTTGTGCCGACAAAAATAGAACTTTTACTTTAAAAATAGAGGGCATGAGAAACTCCCTCCCTAAACCTGATGTGACATCTTTTAACAGTAATTGCCAGGCTAAACCTGAGACTGCTGAAAGCTTTAATGCTGAGCTCTAGGATCATATGATCAGGTCAGATACAGTAACTCCATAAAACTCAATAAGACTGGGGCTGTAGTAGTGAGATTATCACTTTTATTTTAAGAATCCACTGAACCTGTAAATGAAAGGGTTGACCTCCTTCATTTACAGTAAGGCAGTTATAAGTGTAGATTGGATAAAAAAAAAAGTTTATTTTACAAAGTTGAATTGAAAAACCTTGATCTGTGTTTAAACTTTAATTGAATGTTATAAATCAAAGATGACAGCACTTTCTAAAAGAGTCTCTGGAGAATCTAGTGAACTCACAGGCCATCCCATAAAACCGCTCCGGTCAGCTGTGATCATACAGGCTTTTAGCACTCCTACTCTTAGGACAAGCTCCAGCTTTCTGACCCTCCTCCACACTGGTTTTTTTATGCACAATATAAAGAGTCGTTCTGTTGCATCATTTTCAGATCCCATGGTAAAATTCCTCGACCGATGATAGAGGAAACTTATCCTCAGAAATCCCTAACAAAAGCAAACTTGCATAATCCACCCAGCCTAGGCATCCTGGGAAAATGTATGCAGCCCAAAACCTCATATCTACAACCCCCCTCCAAGCACTGCGGCCTGTGTGAGTACATACATTAATCTCACCATTTACAAATTCACATCTGAGTTGAAAGACCCAAGTGAATTGGTTAAAGGCTATTTTCCTTTTGATACTCTTTCATATTCATATAGATTTTACACATTCCTGTTCTTCTAATTTCCTGGAGGCCCGGAGATACAAAAGCTCCTTATCATTTCTCTAAAACATGTTGGAACTGAGTTTTTGTAACTGGATCAAGAAAATGTTTATCCGTGGAAAGTTTTGATGACAGATTGCGTCAGCATCTGACACATCTGGGCTTATCAGATTGCCGCATGATTCTAGTCTGTGATGCTTATCTTGGTTGCGTCCTTAGTTTCTGATAATATCAATTTAAATGGTAAGAAAATGAAAAAACGGATTAGTCATTCACTTATTTAAGTTTGTATCTTTATGGTTTATTGCCAAGCGGCAAACTCTAGGGCAGAGCCGGGAGGCCAATAAGGAAGTGCCACAAACTGCAGTTCATCTATTGGCCGATAGGCGATGACTGCAGAAAGAATGCATTTCCATAGACCCCCATGTTAAAATGCCCAACTTTACAGCAGAAATAAACATGTTTCTACCCCTGGATGCAATACAAATTATTCGGGATATAGTTAGATTCCACCTTAATGATTATTAATTGTTGAGTGAATTGTTTTATAACCCGACCCTTTTATTTATTTTAGGTCTTAAGGTTTTTGCATAGATTAGGGCGTGGTCACTTTGATGGACAGGTACGTGCCTCACTGTCAGCTAACAGCAACTTGTCCACTCTGCTAGGCTACAACAACGTTAGCTATTACTTGACCCTTTAGCCGTGTTCGTGGTGATTGTGCCTTTTAGGGAATGTTGTTACAAATACCAGACAATTAAAATGTTGTGCTGTGCGGTTGAATGTACTAACAGAACTTCCAAGAAGTCTAAATTATACATGTTAACCCCGTTAGCAGGTGTTTGTGTGCTTGTTAGCTTAGCTTGTTATATAGCTTATTAGCCAGCTAAGGACGTAACCCTTTATACGTGTGTGTGTGTGTATATATATATATATATATATTACATTACATGTCACTTGTTAGACGCTTTTATCCAAAGCGACTTACATACTCAATACTGTTGGCAATCCCCACAGGAGCAATTTGGGGTGAAGTGTCTTGCCCAGGGACACAACGACATGCTGACTGCAGTGGGGTTTGAACCTGTGCTCCCCTGATCCGAACACCAACGCACAACCCACTGCACCACACGCCTCCCATATACTCATATACAGTTTAGTTTATGATTCAGCCTTGGGTAAGACTTTTATAGTCTATGGCTATGACGCCCATAATGCTAAACGGGAGCAAATGTTAAAAGGGGACCCAATTATCCCAGTGGTGGCCGCCGGAGCTAACGGAGCCGCAGGGGGCTAGCTCCAGCCGGCGTCCCGGCGGACGGAGCTAGCCCCCTGCCGCTCCGTTAGCGTCCCGGCGGCGGAGTCTGGCGTTATAACTGGAGATCAAGGAATGCAGCGAAACGCTTACTTGGTTCGCCTGCAGCCCGCTGTAGTATTAGCTAAATAAATGATGTTGAACAAGGCTTATTAAGCTGAACACGCCACAATTGTTCTGCTATGTATCGGTACTTATTTTATTAACGTGTGAATGACAAGCATTAAGAATAACAACAAATTGCTAATTCTCTTGCAGATTGTCTCGTTTGATTATGAATGTAGCGTTTATATAGTGGAACTACACTGTTTTATCAAAACCAAAGTGCCACGCAGTAACTTGGTATGCATGTATTTCATGTTAGCTTAGCTTCTTAGCTTGAGCTAGCTCTGTTACTTCCAGCTCGGTGACAGCAGGTCCCGCCTCCGCCTCTTTGCCCTTATTTGGATCAGGCTGGAGCAGGCGGGAGTTAGACTCTGACGTCACTGTTGAGACGTTAGTGGCCGACTCCGCCTACTAAGGGCTTCTCGGCAACTCTGCAGAATCCTATGGGTGACGTCACGGACACTACTTCCATTTATATATACAGTCTATGTTTATTGCACTTATTTTAAGTCGCGTTGGATAAAAGTGTCAGCTAAATTAAATCTACTTACTTGGTTGCTTTTTGCTAACTTTGCTTTCAAACATACCAAGCCTGATGCAATTATTTGTAAGTTGCACTAAAATAAAGTTTAAGAATAGATCTGCAATAAATGATTATTTTCATTATTGATTAATCTATACATTTATAGCCAGACTAATTGAATCCCTGAATCTGAAATTGATTCCTTGTATAGTAATGTCGTAAATTTTACGTACAATCGTACAAAAGCAGCAAAACCCAACTTTTGTGTAGCAAAATGGCCAGGTACTTTTGGCCATTTGTCTTGATGAATGAGTTAATGATAATGCCATTATCAAATTTGTTTCATCATCCAACTAACCACTAAGTGTACCTGACCACATAACCTATTATACTGTGCATTAGACCTTTTGTGAGATTGACAAATGGACAGCTGCAGCGCACAATACTTGAACGTTTCCCTGTATGAAGTGCAGCTGTTTGTGGCATACATTTCTTTAACAAATCCTAAAAGGAGATACTTACTGTACTGGTTTATTTAGATATTTTCTGTTTAGATTCATGCCGAGCCATTTTCCAGTTTCATCTGTGAGAAACCCAATCTGAATTTTGTATTTGTTTTTTCTGTTATTAAGTAGGGCTGTGCATCTTCACTGGTCTCACCATTCGATTCGATTACGATTATCCTGTCAACGATTCGATTCAATTCGATATCCCGATGCATCACGATGCATCACGATTCATACCAATGCGTTGCATCCTCAATTTTCTATATTACTGCACATGGCTTATTTTTCATCAATGCATACATGCAGTAAATACATATGAACTCTCTTTTTATTATTTAGAAAGTGCTTCAGAAATCAATAACATAAATGTCTTGACATTAATTTATAAACCAAAATAAATTAATTGTATAGGTCTAGCCTCCCTATATCTGTGTGTGAAGTTGTTCCATCCTCAAAAACAAAAAACTAATGCTTCTGCAGTCTAGCTGCAGCTTCTAGCAACGGTCTTCTGTTAAAAAAAGGACACTGAATGTCCTGAATGTGGCATCACACACAGGACTTGAGTCTGAACACAGCAGACAACAGGAGTATTTACAATAGCATATACAAACAAAAATACTGCATGTGGGTGCACACTTACATTCTCTGTCTTACTGTTACATACATTTCATGAATGTATGAGATTAAGTTAGCTTCATTATATCTCAATCAGTGATTAAGTGAATAATAAAGTTTCTATCGGGTCACTATCAGCCTGTCACTCATTATTTTCAGGGATGGGGCGGGGTTTGGAGGAACGGAGAGGAGACGGTGATCGCGGAAGCTTTTTTCCTTCTGCCTTCACAAACTTTACACACGTATATAATAATATCGTCTGAAAATTGCTAGAGGACATTCATACTCTGCAATCCAAGACTTAATTAAATCCACCAAAAACCTGACATGATTGTAACGCGATTATTTTTGAAAAACATAAATCCTTGTGTCTCTGAGCTGCAGCGACACGGAGTGATTCAGAGCGGGTCCTTCTGCTGTTGGTTCTGGACTGGTGTTCTTGTGTTGGTGGATAAAGCAGACTGCTCCGTGTTTGGTGTTGCTGTGCCGCTGTCTGTTCCCTGATCTCTGCGTCACCGACCGATATGATATTAAAGTGACAGAAAAAAAAACATTATAGTAAAGCCGCGGCCGGAGAATCAGGAAGCAACGTTACTACGCTATAATCGGTTATCTTCCGTCACTGCATCGATACCGAATCGTCCACGTCCGCATCGCAATGCATCGTAGAAACGATTATTTTCAACACCCCTATTATTAAGAGTGTTTTATCTATAAGCATAACAAGCCATCAATTCTGCTGGACAGGGAGTCTCTTCAGAATGACAACGTTTGAAAGAGATGTGGACAGCATATCGAGCCGGAGTTTCTCTTGTCGTTCCCAAGGGATCCTTGATCTGCTCCCTTCAAATGGAGCCTGGCATACAGTATCTGGCCTGCCTCTGCTTTGTAATTGGATCCTCACTGCTTTGCATTATACTGCAGCCCAGAGGCTTGGTCTCTCTGTCCCTTCGTTGAGTTCTGCTGGTATATTTCTCACACAATGATGAGGCTTCACTGTGAGCCTTTGTCTTCAAAGGCTTGTTCCTGTCCCTCACCACTGGTCATGTATCTCTCTCTTGCCAAATTAGTTGAGAGGAAAGATACTGCATTTCTATCGTAAATATTAAGCTATTTTTGGCAAATGGTTAGCTTAGCATAAAGACTGAAAATGGGGAAACTGATAGCATGGCTTTATCAATTGTTTACTGATGTTCCAGCTCTGAAGCTCAATTTATTAGTTAACTCTTGTTTGTTCCATACAACAAGGTACCTGTAAAAAGAGCAAGTTGCAGGTTTATGTTTCTTGGCTGGGAGCAGTAATTTCTTTCAAGCTTCTGAGGTGCAGGTGGATTTTGTTATGTTTGGATATGGCCATGCTTGCTGTGTCTCCCTCTTATTCATTCTGTATGCTTAGCTAATCTGGCAGTCTTTTCATCTTAAGCTCCTTACACACCAAGCCGATGTTCAGCGTCGATAGATGTCGATAGATGTCGATAGATGTCGGGCCGTCGATGAGCGTCGTGTCGCCCTACTCATATTGGTGTGTACTGCACCGTCGTGTCTTTTCGGCCGTGCCGACACCTTCCTCCGCTGCCGTCGGCCAAATAAATCACTCTGATTGGCTGTTCAGCTTAGCGAATCAGTGCATGAGAAGCGAAACGGAAGTGAGGGACCCAAACTAACTATTAATAAGGCAAATCTGAGATTTCATTTAACTCCAGCTCTCGACACAGGTTCGGGAAAGCCCCATGAGCTTCTCGTTGTAGAGTGAAAATGGAACGCACACACTATTTGTTGTTTGTTTAATATCACGCAGTCTGTTCTTCTTCTCTCTGTGTATCACGCAGTCTGTCTTCCGGTTGTTGCCTCTTTTGAATGACGAATACACACTACCGCCGCCTGCTGGTAAGGAGAGTTATTGCCACTCACGCATGCGCAGTTCGTACGTGCAACTTGGCCGTCGGCTGAAGTCTTTGCGGTGTGTTCCAGTGCGAAACATGGCCAAGACGCAGGAGACGTTCCGTCGGGACATGTTCTTTGGTGTTCTTTGGTGTTCTTTGGTGTCAGTTTGGTGTCAGTTTGGTGTGTAAGAGGCTTTACACTCAACACCAAAGTGAATAAGCCTATAAAGAAACTGTTAATTATTCCTTTAGGAATATTGACCATCTATATTAAATCAAGTTTCTTCTTAGTAAATGAGACTTTCCTGGGTTTAAATCTTAATGTTAAACCAATCATTAACTGAAGAGGGTGCCATATTGGTGTCCATGTCTACCTCCACATTTGCCTAAATAAAATAATTAACATAATTAACAGAAACTGCTCACATCTAAGAGAACTGGACCTCAAAGGGTCAATGGAGAGTTCATTGCTTTTCTAGGCAGCCATCCAACAGCCTTAGCTAGCTTAACATTAGGAATACAACTACTGGATTTATTCCTCCAACTAGAATTGCTCAATAAATCTTCCTTTATAAATATAGCATGCATTTCCTGGGAACAAAATAGTCATGTTATCATGACGGAGTTTGAAGTTTCAATACTCATCAAAGAGAATCAACCTTAATGGATCAAAACAGACTTTTCCATCATTTGTTTTCCCCCAAATAGCTTTCTTTAGACAGTTTGAAGTATCCACTGGGCTGATGAGTTCAGGGTAGGGTTTTACTGTTTGCCAATCACTGCAAACCCATTAGAGATATAAACCTTTCCTCTATCCCTCAGAGCGCTCTCCTGACGAGAGAGATGCTAATAATTAATGACAGTTTTGAAATGTCTTTTAAGATTCTCTAGGAAACTGCACAAGTGGGAAAAAAAGGAAGAACACAACATGGTTTGGAGCTTATCGAAAGATAGAAATCAGCCAGAGATTGTAGATCCACTGGAAATATCTTGGTGACCCATTTCCGTTCCAGCTAATGATTGAGACAACAATTTAAAGAAGGACCTAGTGTTACAAAGAATCCATGAAAGATGTTAGGGGAACAGTTAGTGAGAATAAAACAAATTATGATCAAATGTTATAGCTGATATCAGTATTTCTGCATGAAAGTGTTGTCATTAGATGCCCATTGATGGAAACAGGTGAATCATATTACTTGACATATTTACTTATCTTATAAACAATTTAAGTGAGCGCTGAAAAATTATTTAGGTTTTTTTTTAAAGTCTAATATGGACTACTGCAATATGCAAGACATGGATATATTTGTAAGGCCAATAAGTGTCAAAATCTCTCTGAATGAACTTGTTGTGCTCCTGCTGAGCCTAAAAATTAATTCCAAAACACGCCCAAATCATTTCAATATATCTTTATAAATAAAAAAAACTAGAAAAAGGATGCAAAAATAATCATTCCCCAATGTCATAAGAATAATTACTTTTCCAATTCTAATTTTTCAAATCCTTCTAAATCAGCCCTACCTCAAGGTCAAATACTACAGTGATGAAAAACAAGTCTTTAAAGAAGTGAGAGGTTTTATAACAGAAAGGATCAGAGGTCCCTGAAATCTCACGATACTCAAAGACATTGTGTGCAAAATAACATTTAATTTAGCTGAAACCATCCAGCCATTGAAGTCATTTAAATTCTGGAGGGACTGATGAGGCGGAGCGGAGTAGACATGGGAGAGTGATGCAGCCTGGAGGACAGCGGAGAGATGAAACGGAGGGAGGAAGAAGCAGAGGGGCAGGGAGGACACTGATAGGAAGACAGAGAGGGGGGTGAGGGACAGTTTGGTACACAGTGTGTGCCCCCATAGGCTCAATATCCTCGGCAGCATTTACACTGTATTCACACTCGCACACTCGCAGAGCTGTGGCTTTTGCTCACCTAAGTAGATCCATTTTTCATAATGGATTTTGCAGAACATGGCTCCTGCCACCCGGAATATATTAAATATCAGTAGCAGCAGCAGAAACGGCTCCTATATCATGCTATTCACTGCTGCTGTGCATCTGAGCAGAACATGGCTGTGTTATCAATGTCTCTGTTCTGTCAGGACTATGCTTTTTATTTTACTTCAACAGATTACATGTTTATGTTTCTCTTCTGGTGAATGCACACTTTAATTTGCAACCTGTGTGTGTTTATGTGGGATTGCAGCATCAGAGGAAATGCTCTATTTTGATGCATGCTTCGGAAATTTTGGTTGACGGGAACATTTTAGTCACGGTGACAAAAATATTTCAAGGATTAAGGATATCTGACGGTACCATGTCTGATTATAATTAGAACTGAATTTTTCATGTAGTTAAGTGCAGCCACTTAATCTATCCTCAGTCTAATGACGTTTTATTTATCTGTACTTTTCCTGTTACTATTAAGGTGCTTTAATAGTTTAAAATGTTTTTTTGTTGATAGTTTTATACTAGACATAATGCTCTAAACCTGTCACACATTAGTGCATTTGCCTGCTGTCTAACTGGTTGATTTGATCATCAAACATCAAATACATTTATACATCTCTTATTAAACCTTTGACTTAATGTGATTGCATACTCAATTATCAACTAACACGTGTCTCATATCCCGTTTGTCTAATTTTCTGTTTAAGGCAGACTCAAATATTTGAACATTGCCCATAACTAATTAAAATAAATCAGTTTAATTATAATTACCACACACAGATCAAATAACAAGACATAACTCCTGAAAATAATTAGTGAATGTAGGATTTGATTCATAATTAAATAAATTATGAATAATTGCACTAATACATTTTTATTAATACAGAGTTAATCTCCTCTGAGAACTTCAGCAGATCTCCATATCTATTCTTCATTGCTTTTCTGCTCCTTTGATTTGAACCTCAATCCTGTCTAATTTACCTTACACGTTACATATATGATATCATGTCAGCACTCTTAAAGCCTCAGCGTTCTTGTGGAAAATTAAGACTTTTAAAGGAAATGTCTACTATATAAATGGCTTTACTTCATTTTAACTCCTGTAATATGTTGCATGAAAAACCTTTATATCATAAAAGTCTACTTTATTTAGCGTAATCACAGCTGCAATCTCATGTGTGTTTGTGTGTGTTTTTCAAGGAGACACTAGATGGCACTATCGATGTATAATCCCTCTGAAATCTTAGTGCCGTTCTCCGCCTCCTCCTCTCTTACTCGCACATAATGAAAATCATGATTTTGTTGTGTCATGTAAAGAGTGTGATTTGGAAAGCATTTTCATATGTTTTATAAATGGAAATTAGAATTGTTACCCATCTTTTTGAGTGATGTGTGCACGTTTTTGCTCTTTTTTTTATTTGCTCTCTAATGCAATGAACAAACGTTTTTTGTTTTGCTATTGCCGTCATGTATCAAATTATATTTGCTGAAGAAACAACCTTATCTAATTGTTTTACTTTGGTATGATGTAACCAAATGTGAGGTTGTGTGATTGCATGCTAGGTGTTCCTGTCATCAAATCTGTGTGAGTTTGTGTCTTCTCTCAAACACTTTGTGTCAGTTGCTTCTCAGCTAGTGGCCGTCTCTTAAAAATGCATTTTGTGTCATGAACCTAATCTGCTCCATGTTTGGGATTAGCCCTCCCATCCACAGAGAGGATGCTCTCTCCTCTCCCCTCCACATCTCATCTAACTCTCCACGTATCTTCTTTCCCCCTCTCCTGTGTCGTCTTCTCTGCTGTTACACATAAATCTCACTTTCATCCCTATTGCTGCTCTCATTCATCGGCCCCATTTTCTCTTTTTCCCCTCCTCTTCTCTCTCCCATATGGTTACCCTCAGTAATAATCAATGCAATCTAGCAGGCTCTGCTGTGATGCAGCTGTAAGCATTCTGAGCTCCAGCGTGTGGGAAAAAAAGAATTGTCAAATGCACTGAAAGACTTATCAGATGACAAATTGTGCTGGAATATGATCAAACGGTGCATTTTGGTAGGAATATATTTATCATGGAATATTTTTGCAGATACAAGAAGCATTTACTCAGCTCTCTAGCATTAAAATTGCCCCTCTGAAACCCACCTGCCAATGGTGTGCTTTTACCAAATATCCAATTTCTATTCTATTGCTGATCCTGTTATGTGTGTGCGGACTGCATTTACACAAGAAGATCCATGGCATGGCATGGGTTCTTGGTAGTCTACGACAACCTCAAAAACGTTGTTTTGTTTGGATTTTTTTGTTTTGCACCCCAAGAGATCATTGCGATGTGCCAGTCTGATAGTCAGTTCTGCATTCGTCTACCTAAAACTATGGAATCATTATTATATTAGATACAAATATATTCAATTTGAACTTTTTACTAAAATATACATTTAAATGTTATGTAAAATTATTAGAGTAACCTCACCCGGTGCCGGTTGACATGATCTCACTGGGCGGCTGTATTTCTTATGAGTGATCAAGCAAAACTGCGGTTCTGGTGCATTCGATCCTTCAACACCAAAAATTGGGTAGACAAACAACATAATGTAGAACAAATATTATAAACGTGTTCAAGAACATGCATGATGTTTAGGAAGAATCAGCATTGTTGGAACCATTGAAGAAGCGAGAGAAATATCCTTCAGACAGCAATAAAACAAAACTGATAACAGAGAAAAAAAGAAGAGAAATCATGGATGACAAACCCTCTTTCCGTGGTTGAAAATGTAGTGTTTGAACTTTTAATTGAAATCTCAAGCCTCGCTACTAGCTGCCAAACCATGAGGAAACGGCTGGGCAACATCTGTTCACTCTAGTCAGTCGATTCTGTCAGTGATCAGTAATAGTGTGCCAAGTAGTAGTATGCACTGCAGTGTGCTATTGATGAGAGCTTACGCTAACAAATAGTTCGGCAGAATTGTCTGTAACTTACTGTACAACAAACTTACATACTCGGGTCTGGTTTTGACTCAGTGACCTTTTTTCTCAAACAGAGTTAACAGATCAATGAGAGAGGAACCTCTATTAGCTTTAAACAAGCACATAGTTATCAACTCCAATGTTTATCCACACTAATTGGAGCACTTCATATTCAAGAGAGTTGTCTGTCAGTGTTTGTGTTTGTGTCAGCGTGTGTAGACTGATGATGCTTGTTGAGCCCACAACAAGGCCACTAGAACTGACTCAACAACAGAGGGGCAGCTTATCCACCCGATGCAGAAAGAAGGAACTCTAATAATAGATTTTAATCAATTTTGATCAAAATAATTAACCTTATTCTCAGATTTGCCACAGTTGGTTAAGTTATTAAGGTTATAGTTAGTCTCACACTGTACATATTGCCATTGGAAGACGTGCACTCTTCAAAGTTTCTTGGATTTAAGTTGCCAGTCCAGCAATATTTTAAAGAGGAGAATATTGAGGAAAGGCCTTGAAGAAAAACACTGCACATTTCTCTTTCCAACAATAAACGGAAACAGCACAAAAAGCTTTACTAAGCAGGATTTGCTAATGCAACCTTTGAAATGAATTCCTCCCTTGCAGAAAATACATTGATCAGATGGAATAAATTAAGATCATATTCACCCACTCCAGAAAGTTAGATGAATTCAATGATAATATTTCACAGATTTAAAATGTTTACTGCAAATGCGTTGTATTCACGTTGTACCTCTGACGGTCTAAGGTGGTCCGATCAATAGTTGTGATCATGAGCAAATCTCCCACATATCCAGACTATAGAGAACTGAGATCTGTGATCCAATCATTCTGTTTTTGAGATGGAATTATTTATGAACACAAACATTAATTCATTCCTTGTAGAAGATAGGTATTTGAATTACACTGGATCTCAGGTAACTATTAATCTCTATATTCATAGCAACTATACATTGTTTATTGATGTGTTTACAAAGTTGATATTATTTTGTTTGTCAGCATCTGATTTAAGTATACTTTATATACTCAGGTAACAGTTACAAGGTGTGGCTTTGTTTGTATCTATGGAACAGGGTGTATGTACAGTTCAGTGACAGTAATGTAATCATAGTTTATGGCTCCAGTCCTTACTGGCACTGTTTCATAGACAATCTTCCTCTAGTGAAAGGGCCAAAGTAATCCTAAACCATTGCACCTGTAGAGCGGTCTGACTGTCCCATTGCGTGATGTGGACGCCTAGTAAGCTCTTTGAAGCAGAGACACATTACTACTAATGGAGAGTAACTTTTCCAACATGCATGTCAGACGTTTTGGCAAAGAGACTGCTTTGGAAACAGTCCTTCGGGGGAAATGAATGAGAACATGTTCTTATATATTCTTTCATCCATAGCCTATACACAATTTAGTCTCTCACATTTCATGCATTTAAGTCAAAGTGGCAAGATGGTTCTCGTGATATCTTCCTTTCTAGGCATACAAGACGGCACTTTCTAAAAAGCGACAGTGTTTGAATCAAATATTAATTTCCTGTTCTAAAAGGCACCTTTCCAATATCTCTTCATAGCTAAGGTCCTTGTTAGTGCCTATCTAGTTTCCTGTCATTTAGACGGACAGAAGGGACTTTTTTGTTGGATCCGACACACAGGAATTTCTCTGTCTGTTTGTATAATACAGGACTTTGCATTTGCTGTGCGTGCATACACCAAATGCTCATGCAAATACATGGGGTTTTGGATATGTGTGTGAGTAAGTACCACTTCAAACGTGGCAGAGTTGTAGCTGAAGCCTGTTTCAAAAGGCCCTTTGATAATGGATGTAAGATGGGCTTGGGGTGTTTGGCTTCTCTCTTATGCTGCATTGAAGGACAGTCCATTTATTCATGTCCGTTCCCAGAGTCCCAGCAGCCTGGCTCCCCAGCGCTCCCTCAAAGAACATTAACAAAGGGCATATTCTGTCACAAGAGAGTGGAGAGGGGAGCCAAATGTGTGTCTGCAAGTGTGTGAGTGAGAGGACATTGAACTTGAAGTGTTGAGAAACTCATGCATGTATCTAGTTGAATGGGCCTTGTGTGTAAGTGTCTTTTCTCTGACACACAATCACACATATGTGCTTCTGTCATGTGCATATATGGCCTCCCCTGACTCAAGGGGAAAACCCACCAGATATTATGCCACTGTTCTCTGTAAAACGTTGTTCTGCACAAAGAGCCCGTTTCATGCTCGGCTCTTTAGAAGCTTATACATCAAAAATGTGACTGGGTGGGACATGGCTTGCATTGTGACAGATTCTCTTGGGGCTTTTTGTCCTTGGTTTGACTCATGGGAACCAGGTACTGTGGTTTTTTTGTGGGTCTCATGTTTCTGGTTTCAGTCGTATTATAGTGTTAAATCCCACAGTATATATATGAAGTCATTGCAGGTCATTTTTTGCTTCAGTCTCTGAGCATGTCTCAGAGGGGAGATTTCTTGAACCTCGGTCCTGACACCTGACACAGCTGAAACTCTAGTCAATGTCTTCCCACTCAGTAAATACTCTCACATTCTCCTAGGGCACTTTAAAGCATTTGTTGAACCACTACGTCTTTGAGTGTTGAAGCAGTCCTAAGAATACTAACATCTCAATACAGGAGTTTGTATTTATATAAATATTAAATATGTGCTGTCATGTCTGTTCTCAGAGCGCCCCGCAGAAATGGCATGCCCATTTCTCAGTTTTTTATTCTTTTATATTTATTGGAACAAGGATGTCAGAAATGTCAGGTTGCCTTCATGTAGCATATTTGTTTTTGCTAAACAATCCAAAACCCGAAAGAAATTAACTTGCTATACAAAAAACAAAGAAAAAAGGCAAATGTTGATATGAGTGCAACCAATGAGTTTGTGTCATTTCTACGTGACAATTATCCTATTGTCAAAATGTTTTCCGTTTAATTATCTGTTCGATAACTAAAAGATGAGTAGACTAATCTTCTTGCGTGGGATGCATAGCAGCTATTAAGTTGGCCGGATTCAAATTCTTCTTCTTTTTTGGGTTAGGAGATAACTTAAAGCAAATTGCAACAGAAGAAAGGAGTACTCATATTGGATTGTGAGGAAACAAAGCCTTTATCGACTGCTTAAAGGGGACCTATCATGCAAAATGCAAGTTTTGATGTCTTTTATACATAAATGTGTCCCCGGTGTGTCGGGGAACTCACGCCGCGTCAGAAAATAAAACCCTCTCTCTTTTCCTCCATACCCAAATCTCTAAAAATGGGGCTACAACGGAGCTGATCCAGATTTGCGTCTGATGTGACGTAATATCGGAAATGTAGGCTGGCTTTACACCCACGTCCCTATCAGAAACGTTGCTATCAGAAACAATGCCCGACTGTTTTGGACGTAATATGATCGGTGCATGTGTACATTAGCGTCGCTAACACTCAGAGCTAACCTGTACTGGAGAGCATGTGTGTGAAGAAGCAGGAAATAAAAAGGAACTCGCCTTGTGGTACAACCGGCAAGAGAGAAAGCCTTTGAGCTCCATACTGTTTCAGAAATAATCCTTGATAATCCATGATATGGCGTTTCATCACCGCAGAATATGCCGGTAGAATCTCCCGCATGAGCTCGGCCCCCTCCTTTTTCTTTTATCATTTTATTATTTTTTTAAAGCTTTATACCCCAAATCAGCACTTTTGAAACAGGAAGTGAAATAGAGGGATATGAGGCATGGCAAGAATGGGTGATCTGTTTGGTATTTTGAGCAAAACACTTCATAGACATGTTTTTTATATATTTGTATATATCTGAGACCTATGCTATTGCCTAAAAATAGCATGATAGGTCCACTTTAAGCTATAGCTTTAATCGATGCTATCACACAGCGAGTAAAATAATGTAAACAATATTACTTGTGCTGTTATTGAATACCCTGCATTCATTTCAGTAGCTAAACAGGGCTAACTATCATTCTTCTACATCGGGTAGTTAAAAATAGCACATATAGTTGTAATTCTTTTGTGTTTTTACAGGCTTGATAATTCACATCATACTGTATACTTTGGTGTGATGACAATCAATGGGTGGAATCCTACAGTGAACAATAAATCAATATCTATCCTGGAGGCATCTTGGTTCCTTGGCATAGAAGCATAAACCCAATTTATATCCTGGGGAATGATCCTTGGTTCTACCCCATTGCCTTAAAAATCTGTCTCTATCTATTAACAGATCAACTCTAGGCTTATCCTCAGGGGGACTTTACAAAAAAAAAAAAACCTGAACCTGAAATTTCAGTGAAAATATTCAATCTGTTTAGAGGGAGGATTTTAACTTAAAAGACCTATCTAACGTAATAATACCCTGCTGGGATCCCAACTCTACTGGGCAATATCAACTGAACTGCTAACACATTAAAGGAAATGGGGAAACTTGTAAAAAAATTACTTGTCCCTATTAATTATGCCCTCTTTTAAAGGCAACATTACACAACAACTTTTACATTTCCTATTTTCTAAACCCCCCAACCCCTCTTTTGTCCATTTTTAAAAGTATATCTTTGCATACGAATTTAGCTTGTTCTGAATTTAAAACCACAACTCATTACAACTAATTTAAAAGTACAATACTTATTAATGTTCATATTGTGGGCACAATTTGGATGTCTAAAGCATTGTGACGTGCATAATTTTCTGTGTGCATGCAAACATGATGTTACTGTCTTTCGTTGTGCCAGAGACTAACAGTAACCTTTCCCGAACCCCATCAAGTTTTCTTTCTTCCTATACGTCTGCCCTGTTCGGCCTTCCTTTTTCAATCCACCACACGGCTCCATGCCTCATTGTGACCCTTCACAGGCTGCGTGCCCATGGATAAAGAGAGAAAATTACACTGAAATGAGCCTGAAAACATGCTCAAGCACCTCTCACAAAGCCAGCCATCTGTAATCTTCTACTTGGCATTGTTCGGAACCCGAGCACCCGCTCCTTTTTTCCTCTCTCTTTTTTTGTCTCCCTTGTGCTGTTTTCGTAACACCACACTGAATACATTTAAAAGTGTGCCACTTATGACTGTGTTTCACACCAGTCGTTTTGCTGGAGGTTGGAGTAAGCCCTTTGAATGGCTGTCATGTTCCGGGAGAAGTGCAGAAAATGTTCACATCAGTCCCCCTGCCCCAGCGAGAGACTGAAAATTGGAGGGATTTTTCAAGGACACGCAGAACAGCATTCATATTCATGCGTGGTGATCAAATGTAAACGATTACCCATAGGATTATGGCAGCAGCAACATTTCCTCTCACTCTCAGATTCAAGGCCCGTTTTTAGAACACTTTTTTCCTAGCTGTGCAGGACCGCAGTTTGAACATCAAAGCCAGAGCGACAGTGGGTTTTGGCTTGCTAATACAACAAGAGCTGATATGATTTTGTAGTATTCAGCTTATCCTGCCTGACTCAGAAAACTATCCTTCTGTAATTACTGCTGCATTGGCTATAGCATTTTCAAAGAGCACTGTCAAGATGCTCAATGTAGTATTTTAAACTTTTTTTCACTACTTAAGAGTACACGTCTTACAAGAAAAATACAAGGAGCTATTTACAGCAGCACAACTTAAGTATTGGGCTTTTAATGATTGATAAAACAGCTGAAGACAGGCTGGTGATGCATTATTTATTGATTTGCTTTTGTTCAGTGAGCCTGTCTTCATCTCCTCTTCCTATGTGATGAAACAGTCAATGCCCTACTCTGCTCCAGCAACAAATCAATGACAGTCTGTCTGATCAAAGAGTGGGACACATCCCCAACATAACATCAGGCTACATATAAAATATTTAGATGGCGCAGAGGAAGACAGTAGAGCAAGAACAGGAGCTGCAGGAAACACTGCAAAGGAGCGGGATGACTCCCACTCAGCAACCTTCTCCTCTTGGTGGTGTGTTTGATGTTGGCCCATATATGCAGTTTAAATGGGTTCCTACTCGCTTTTCTCAAATGTCCCTTGATCTTCTTCACTAATGTTAGACATCCATCCATCTCACTTGGCCTGAATATGACTCAGTGTGAAGATGTCTGACTTATCCATGTGTTCTCTCTCTCTTGTCCTTTTTAAGTCCTGTGCTATTTTTTAAATATCACAATTAAACATTGAAGTTTTTCAGAAGATGAGAAACTGGTGATTTATTTTTTCGGCACAAAGTCTGGTTTGCACTTCAAAAAACTAAGGCTATTAGATGTTCTTAACAAATAAGAAACTTATTAATAATGGAACAGAACTGAGCCAGTGTTAGCATGTTGTATTCAGGCTATGCTTTCATCTGTGATGAGATACTGTTCACTGAAGCTGTTTGCTCCCTTACTGAGGAAATAAACAATGAATCATTTCACACAACATTTACATGAAATTAATATCACCCCGAATGATATCTGTGTCGGTCCAGATGGTGACATGAAGAGTTCTGTAAAAATCAGACAGTGAGATTATTTTTGTGTTGCATCTTATCGACCTGAACTTCACTCGAAGAGAAACAATAGCTTTGAGTACATTGTGTTTATTTTAAAAGATGAACCAGCAGTTGGAAGATGAGCCCGTGGCCTTTCTTTTGAGAACATTTCTATTTGAACGTTACAAGATAAAACATGCTGTTTTGGCAGCCCAGCAGCTAACAAGGCCGTTGCTCGGCTCCATCTTTAACTCTTGTCTGATTATCCAACACAGCAGAAGAAGAAAAAAAGCCTGTGGCTCTAAAATGTTAATCCAGCTGTGTTACCTGCTAAATAAAACATTGGCTTATCCAGCAAGATTATTCGCTAAAACTTGTTGTCCTGCCACACTACACACCGTGATGGTTAAGCGTATCTGTTTTTTCTGAATGAAACTGACCCAATTATTGAAGTGTAGTTTGGTTAGTGGGAGTGTAGATTAGTTTCAGATTAGGTTCACTTTTTCAAACACAATAAAAACATTTAGAGTGCAATCGCTTTTGGATTTTGTTTCCTTCCCAACCTCCCACAGTATCATTATTGACATTGACAGGCTAGAAAGATCAAACCACAGAAGAAGACAGTTGAGATGAAGTAGTAAAAGTTTTTCATCAAATCAAGAGCCAGGGTAGTAAAGATAGTCCAATAAATTAATAATTTAGAAAGCAATACTCAAAATAACCGACCACAGCAGGTACAATCGCAAGTCATTTTTAGCAGCGTGTACTGTCTTTTGCCACATAAATGATCTACTGTACAGTTTTTGCATAAAAGAGAAAATATCACAATTGATGATAATTTTTAATTCTATGAATTTTTCATTGTTTACGGAAGTATTTATGTTTTGTGCATCGAGGAGTATGACTGTTGAAATAAGACTCATAGGAGAAGCAGTGATGATTAATTCAAAAGCTGATGGAAGAGAATGTGCTTTGCAATAATAGTGCCCCTGTGAGAGTTTCATCAGGGAGAGAGAAACAGCTGCTTGGTGGAGAGCCATTGTTGCTGTCTGTTTGGTTGAACCGCAGAAGGAAGCAGAATATGCACATTTTGCGGTGGGTAAAAAACAACAAGTTTGTGCAGCCTGATTAGGCTTCTGTTTGTTCCAAGGCCCTCTTCACATGACTGACACATCCGATTCTGATGAGGTCTGTCGCATCATTATCTCATTGTGGAAAGGTCTAGTAAGACATGTGCAGTGAGAGAATATATGATATAGTGTGATGTAGGGAGGCTGATGCTGAAATGATTCATGATTTTTAGAGCAAATGTAGCATTAAAGCTGCTCTCCCAACTGACTCCTCAAGGTCATACAGCTCTAACACGGAATAACAAATATGTATTGGTATTAAAATTGTGTGGACTTAAACCTAAAATGGGCATAATTCTCCATTAATTTAGATAATGGCTGTCAGTAGTTGTCAAATTACATATTTGTTAGCTTTGTCATGGCACGTTGCCGCTCAGAATGACCAGCTAAACTATAGCTCTGGATATTAGTGTAGCAGCCAGGATAAAGACGGCACTTCTATGAAGGGGTTACTGCAGTTCTGCTGCTCTGTGGCTAAATTCAGAAATGCTAACGGATTTTGAGTCTGACTTTGAGCCAACTCTGTAAACGTGGAGGTTCTTAGTTAAAAGGCAAGCCCTGTCCTCTGAGTACAGATGCTATAGAGAGCCTTGGAGCTGATAATTAAAAGTGCATCCGACTGAGAAGAAAAGTTGACAGTCATTAAGGTGAGAGGTTCAGCCTTATTGAACCGTCTACATTGGGACTAAGACCCGGCTGTAGCTGGCACCCAATTAGAACAAGCTTGGTTATGAGCCACAAGTGCACATCACGGTCCAAGTTCATTAAATCAGGGAGTCCTTCTCATTAATTTCACAATGCTAAACTTTACATTGAATTTAGTGCAAATGTCAAACTGAAGTGTGCTCACTAATATACGGCACCACATTTTAAAAAATGCCCAGGAAAATACGCTGACCATCAGCAGTGGGTGTTACTACAGCAATAAGTCAGATATTCATTCGACTGTAAATTATGTTCCCTGTATTCCTGTATTCCGTATTTTGGGATGCCTATTTTACTTTTTAAAGCATAGCTTGTTTACAACACAAGCATAGAGAACAAGGTAGTTCTGTTTTTAACAACAGCTAGAGCATGGCCCCTAGCTACCCTGAGGCTGGGACAAGAAATCCCAACATGTCTTCAATGTTCTACATCCTCCTCAATAGTTGTTCATTTCAGTCCCTATTGCTCATATGTATATGTATGAGAGCATTTTAAGTGTCAAGGCAAGACAAGAATAGAATGTCTTAAACTTCCATTTTGGTATTTTCTGTCCAAATAAACGTACATTTCTGAATATTGGGGCCTACTTAATTTCGGTACAATAATATACTCATGCAAGCAATAAAATGAAAGAAAAGAACAATATGCTATTTGTAACATGTATTCCGTAATTTCAGAATGTGTTATATACTGTAAGGAAGTGCATTCAATAAAAAAACAGCAGTTAAGTTGTCCCCTATAAATTATTGAAAACATAAAAGTCCATAAAGGTTTTGGTAATGTCTTTCGAACACAATTCATTTTGACCTTGTCTTACAAGCACGGATTGGACACAAAAACAGTTTAGTGCTTTAAAAAAAAGACCAGTTACTGCATTTCTCATGCTGGGAAAAAATGCTGAGGCTTGACGTACAATGTTTGTATTCTGCTGTGAGTGAGGTCATCCCAGGAAACGCGGCTCGGATGTGTGAGTTTCCCTGGTGATACAAGTGGCTCCTGTGTGTTGTGGTTAAGCTGATAATGAGAATGGATGTGTGTGTGCTGAGCTAATTCTGGAAGAGGCAACCAACGCCCTTTCTCATAAAGTTTCCGCCCCAAGACTTAGAGAGCCCTTTGTTACCCAAAAAGTTACTTGCAGAACTTTTTCTAGCTACAATCTTCTGACTTTGGCACCCAAAAGATACATGTGGAATTGGTTTCTTGTAATTTGTGTGATACCACCATTACTATCTGGTATCATATGTTAAAGGTGTACATTAAAACACAGTCTCTAAAGTGTTTAACCTGACAAATATGTACTCTCTTTGAGGCTTTTGGTCTGTTCTTTTCCATCAAAGCCTTGACAGTTAATCCACTCTCCCTGAAAAATATAAGATGCCCCACTGAAGGTTGAGTTCACTGAGCACAGCAACAGCCTCTGTTCAGTCCGGATAATTGAATGTAGTGAAGTCATCGCTCTTGTCCCCTTGTGTTGCATTTGAGCCAAACTATGTCAGCGGTGTTCAAAACTCATTAGCCGGTGTACATTGCACCACTGCCATTTATCTATGCGTGATACTCCCTTTTGGCATATTAATAGTTGATTTGTGATGGCCTAGAAAATGGAGCCATTTTAATTTGATCAAGACTAATAGTGTGTTGGTGGAATATTTAATGGCATTTGTCAAGTACTAAGTTAGGTCGTGACCACAAAGTCCAGCCCCTACAGCAGTTTACAGCGGTTTGGAAGAAGTGAAGGACAGCTAATGTCAAGGTGCATTTTTGCAATTTGTGCCGCTGCTGATTTACCAAGGAGAGTAGAGAACTGTGAGTACTGGGGAGAAACAAGAATACTCAGCTGACTTGTCTTTAATAAGTTAAGATATAAATGAATATGTATCAGAACATCAGGGTTATAAATTGTATGTAAAATAGTCTCTCTAAAAGGAGTTACGATGGTCTGTGTACTTGGTCCTATGAGACATACTTTCACTTTGGACTTCATAAATAAAAAAGTGGACATACACACAGTATCAGGGTCAGAGATATCTCATTTGCAAAACACAATCTTGAAATGTGATGGTAAAGTATTTTCAATTTGCAAAACCCAGTTGTCAGAAAGACATTTTATCCACATCAAAGGCTTGTTGCTGCACAAGGTTAGCTTTATTTTCTCTCAATAATAACCTACTTGAGTGATAAAAGCATCAAATTATGACACACATTTAGAGTTTTACTTTTGAAGCAGTGCCTCTGCAAGACTGTGAATGATGTTGGAGAATTTCATGTGTAACCTGTGGGCAAATAACCAAAACCAAGATGAAATAGTTGAATAAACGCATGTGTAAGAAGGGAGAGGCGTTTGAGTCAGAAAGCCTGGTTGTTATGCTGTTCACAGGGTTGATGACAATGCTGTTTCCAGGTTACACGCAGTATTTTCCTATTAAGTCAGAGCAACCTCTTTGACATCACCAGCTCTGTTAATGTATGACGTGCTGACCTCTGGATTTCACTGCCACACCTGTTTCTCTTCTGAGGATCCTAATGTTCCAAAATTAAAGGATGCATCCACTCTTTACATTGTTTAACTAGATGTCACTACTCCCTCCTTTGGGTGACCTTGATTAGTGGAATATTTGCCTATCTGATCTAACGAGCCTGATTTGACTGCCAGTAGCGGAAAAATGTACTACTGAAACAATGGATTATTATCTGTATGTTGTTTTAAATTATTGTTTTATTAGTTGACTCCTATTGTGTTATTCTATATTGAATTTGTTCCCTGTACAGCACTTTGGTCAACTGAGGTTGTTTTAAATGTGCTATATAAATAAATAAATAAACATTGAGATTTAGATTGAGATTGGAATGGAAAATGCCAAATGATAGACGGCCCGTTTAGCCCTATGTTGATTTGCAGTAGGTTTATATTATGAGTATTATAATAAGAGTATGTAACAACTGTCATTTAGGTAAATGTGTGCTTCAGTTTCACAACCATTCAAGGACTCGGACAGACTGGCAATATATCAAACCTGTTTGCACTGAGCTTCACCAAGGGTGTGACCTTTTAAAAAAATATATATATATATCGAGGCAGGGTGAGGGAGGTGTCCCGTTGGGGACCTTAAGAAACATACTGACCGTGACCTCAAGCTCTGGTGCAGTCGGAGGTTGAGGTCGTTTGTTCCTCTGATTAGAATGTCTCCCATGCGCCCTTTGGTGGGTTTCCTGTTCAACTGATTGAAGACCCCAAGGTGGTTATTCTTCTCATCTGGCTTGAGGAGCTGGAAAATGTTGTTGGAGAGCGCCTGGACTACCTTGCTTAGCCTGCTGCCATAGCGACCCGACCTCAGATAAACACCGTCAAATAAATTGATGGATGAAAGTCATCAATCGGTTATACATTCCTGGGGTTACTTTGTGATGATATAAATTACCATATAGATTGTAGAGTAGAGAGGATTTCCTTGTAAATATTTGTATCCTGTCAGTCAACCCGTTTAACCTGGGTCCAGTTATGACAAGCCAGTGATGGAAATATTTGATCAAATTGGTACATTTTAGGGAAATCATGCTGATATATTTTTTTTATGTAACTCACTTCTGGTCAACTTTCTTAAGTCTGTTTTAGTTAGATTGTTCTTAATGTCAGTCCACATCTTCTAGAGAAATGTCTGTGAACTTATAACATGTCTGAACATGTTGACGGATCTAAATAAAGCTTATTAGCCACATATACCGCATCATTGAAGACTTTTGCTTGCAAATTATCATAGGCGTTCACCCTATGAAGTCATGTTTCGTGATTTGGTCTGATGAGCGTTAATGACGTAGTTTACTCAAATAGGAATAGGTGCACATTTGGCTGCTCTGAAAATGACTCGTAACTTTATATTTCTCTTCAATTGTTGAGGGTCTGTTGTTTGTTTCTTTTTGGTCACTTGAATTCAGGGTTTAATTATGACATCAGATCCCTCATGTTTTTTTAAAATGTATGATAAACTGTGGTAAAACTGATATCGTTGTCATCTAAAAACAAAAGCACATCAGTCATAACTTGAGAGAGACAATAATATACTATATGCTGTCAACAAGTACTGTATAAGGGTTGTTTGAAAGATATAAAAACATATTGTTTTATTGTGGCTGTAAAACTATTTGAGCATTTCTGGATGATAACTTTTTCTGTATGTAACTGCTAATTTATATGGTACCTCAAATAGAGCGTTATGTCCGGGTATAGACCATTATCATATTTTTACATTTAGATGTTAGATATCAACTGCCACTACATCCACAGCATGCAAAAACTGATGAGTATTGAAATGCAGAACGTTGTAAACAAAGCAATTGAAATAACACAATGAAAGAAAGTATTTAACTCCGGATCAGTTAGAACCCCTTTTTGAAAACACATGTTTTTATTTGCTGTATACTGTTTATTTCATTGTTTTTTTCAAATGAAATGCTTTAGCCTGTCTTCCTTATTCCTCTGTTGTACGTGATAAAGAGAATACTAACTTACTTGGCATTCAGAGAAGAAGGAAACTTGTTGCACCACTTTGTCATTCATTGACAGGCCTGTTCTCCTCTTATTGTCTCCTTATTATGCAATCAGTATGCTAAATTGTAGCACATCTATGCGCATCAATAATTAAGAGACAGTAATGGTGGAAGACAAGAGGAGAGATTGGCAGCATGCAATCACATTGTTCATAATTAACCATGGCGTTGTTAGCACAACTCATTTAAATTAGTTGATATGCTAAATGATGAGCTGTATTGGAAAATTAATGGATCCTTTCAGGATGATTTATAAGCATAATCCATTATTCAAAGTGCAGCCAATAGATCTAATTGAAAAATGGGAATTGAGTGATCACACAATGTATTTGGTTTATTGTTAAAATACCTTGCAACATTTTAGTGCCACAGTGACTTTGAAAGCAAGTTAAATATAAGCATAACATTGAAATCATGGTGGGTCATAAATAAGAGTAAAACTTATATTCCAAAAAGTCAAAATAATAGGTCAAGCATATAGGAAACGTTTTCTTTTTTTTCTGAATAATACAAAATCCCACAGTATTGAGGTAGGAAGCTGAAGAATCTGGAGGTATTTACAACACAGCTGCTCGGGACAGTCTCTCCTGCCAAGTCTTCCTCTCCCTCTCTCTGTCGGCCTTGGATAATTCACTGGAATCCCTCCTGAACCGGTTGGAACAATAGCCTATTAGGATCCAAATGATGGCCATGTGTTCTGTTTTCTCCGATTATTTCAAACAAAAAAAAGTAGCACCACCCCTGGCTGGCCCTTGAGTAAACAATGCACTGATTGTCTATGTTGGCAACTTGGCACGTCTTCTGTTGACTGCCTCCTGTTGCCTCTGCTTGGCTGCATACTGGTGACAATATTTTACAGTAGCCTTTTTGAGGCCAGATCTCACCTACATTTTTGTTGTTCCCAATATTAAATCTGAGGAATGATATCTATGATAAGGCACCTGAAGTGGTGATCAAATCTGTAGATTCGTTTTTAATCCAGATGTGTAGTGTATGGTTTAGAGTTGGGATGTTGGAAGTGGATATGGGTATCATGTCTATTGGTCTTCAATATCAGGATACATGTATTTATTATTCTTGCAAGAATGGAAGCAGTCATCACACGCAGGGCTGCGTGGGACAAATAGTTCCCAGAACAGTGTCCTTGACATGCTTGTATACAGAGAGGGTGTTTCAGTCACAAGATGCAGAATACCGGTTCAAAGCAGTATTCAATGATTAGCTAAGGCCTGCGTAAGCAATAAACATGACAGTCATATTTCTATCTCCATAGAGGCTGAATCATAATCGTTGTCACATAGCTATCATATGCCTAAAACAGTGTGTCCTGGCGCTGTTCTAGGTAATCACCTGTTACGTACGCAGCTACGTAGGGCCTTTGTTATCATGTGCTACTCTGATATTAGAAGAGTGCATTCAGTATTTTCCCAACAGTAACTGCAGAGTCAGTATGGCCAGAGCCTGTTTTCCTGTTCAAAGTAGACTACCAAAAATAAGCATCATGGTGTTAAAAATATGCAAACACTTCAAGTGAGAATAATCTATAGACGAGGAAGGAATAGACCATGACAGTACACTTTTCAGGATCACAGATCAATTTGGTGCAACACTAAAAAGTAGGTTGGCTGCCTTATTTATAAACGACTTGTTTATAGTTGGCAACATGAACTACAGTAGCATGATGTGTTACTACATTTAACTGTGTTGTGTCTATTTGGGCTTAGGTGGAATAATTAATTATGGATTCCCTGGCTCTAGCACCTAAAATATAACACCCAGTGTTTGTGTGTAAGTGTCTGTGTGTCTGTTTGTGAAACATTTGTACGTTTAGGATGTGCATCTGTTGCGGACTATTGCCAGTCATTGCCATCCGCAGCCTACTGTGAAATAATTGTCTGTGTTAGACTCAAACATGGGGTTTCATGCTGATCTGCCTTGTTTTGTCATTATCCTCCCTGCAACCCTTCCCCTTCTCTCCATTTTCGCTCATTATCTGTCGTCTGGTTTTCACCTCACTTTATCCTTATCCTTTGTATCTAATTTGTCTCCATCCCTCCCTCTCTCTCTAACACCATATCTCTCTCTCTGTTTCGTTCTCCAGCCCAGCGTTGTCCACAGTGGAGCTGTTCATCGCTAACTAGGCTGCCTCCAAGCCCACAGGTACGTCGGCTCCCCTCCTCCCCCCTCCACTTCATGCTCTATTTTTAACTCCACTCAGCAGGATCCTTCCCCATGATTCTTTTCTCTCTCAACCCAACTCACATCTCTGTCAACTCCTCGATACCCTCCCATCCAAGGGGGTAGGAATCTGTGGCCCAATACACGTTTATTAATTTATGACCATCCCTGCTCTTATTTTTTAATCATAAAATCGCTGCTTCAACCATATTTTACCATCTATTAGAGATGGCATATTCTATTTCAATTAGATCCTCTTTTGCTCTTTAGCTGAGGATTTATATTCTTTTACATCATATTATAAGATATACATTAAGTGTATTGGCTAGAAAACACATATAAAGTCTTTCTTTTACCCCTTCTGATGATATAACCATGGTTATGATTAGGACACAGCCCCATCTAAAGCACATGTAGTGCATTGAAACCTGCTGAGAGCCACACTGATTTAAATAACTGGATAAGCAGTGGATATGTTCATTCATGTCTCAAGTGGTTTGTTTTGTTAAGCTGCTACCTAGCCTCGCATGGAGCCTGGCAGCCATCTCCGCCCCCCTGCTGGGAGGAAACATAATGCTCTTGTTGGACTGTATAGCTGGAATCCTGGGCCTCGTCAGCTCCCTCCTTTTAGCCTCTTGTCTTTCAAGACCGCTCTACTGGCTTTTCCCAATGCGTATCCTCCTGACAAGAGCTTACAGCACATAACCTCCTCCAGTGGATGAGTAGCACGCGCGTGAAGTGCTCTTTGTTTCTGTGGGGAAACCATGTTGACTTTATTATATACTGGTTGAGTGGGTGTGCAGTTTTCTCACGTAAACAATTGTTGAAGTTATTTACTGTGATGATAAAGAATAGGTTGAAATGGATTGAACAGGATCAACTTCATCAACACAATGCATTCTCAATTACTGAAATGTCATTTTGACCGTATTACTGTTGCTGTTTAATTTATGCTTTAAACGTTGTAAACCTGAAAAAAACGTCTTTAAGTTAAAAAATAGAATACTTGGGCATTAAATAAATGTGTTACATCATTTAAGAAACAGGCGGCCCTCGAAACTATCCGACAAGGCAGTTTTGTCATGCAGTTAAATACCAGGCTGCCAGAAGATACCGTTGCTTGTGACTCAACTTATCCTATCGGAGGACATCCCATAATAAATATAATGTAACTAGATAAATTCATGCAACATTGATTCTCACTGATATACTTTCTACTTTGCTGTTGTCACCCTTGGGCTTGTAAGGCTTATTGGAGTACTACAGACAAAATAACAATAACTTTTTCTTATGAATAGGGTTTTTGTTCCCATGGTTACACTGTTCGTCTTTGATGTGAACCATTTACATTTAATATGAACTTGATCAAGGTTGTCTTTGATACAAAAGGAAGGAGGGATAGTGAGAAGAAAAGGCTAGATTGAGGCTCATTTAAAAGTAATTGAAGCCAGGCTTTTGCCCATCGGCAAACATTGTTTGATTTTAATGATGGCCTCTCAAGAACAGATTACAGTTTAAATAACTGCTGACTTAAATGATGAATTTCCATTTTCTGTTATGCGGTACAGACAATTGAAAGGGCTGGCCGTGTCTGGGGTAAACAACATTTTGTCCGCCTCTGCAACGCGTTCTGACTCGGTAATGATCCTCGTCTGTGTTCCCAGAAGTGGAACCTAGGACTAAGGATAGACCTGCCTTGCATCATTCCTCCCTGATTTCCCCATGCGTAACCTGCACAGGTAGACGGCTACAGGAAAATCCATTCGTCAAACTCGCTGTCCTTCATGCCTATAGACAGCCGGTGTCAATGGGAGGCTTTTGAGTTATTATGTGCCTTACCAAAAGAATCATGCAGCCAGTTTTTTTGTAGGTATTTGAAGGATTTTTACACACGCAGGCACTCAAATACACCCGCACATTATCTGTGTGCCTGCCTCCTGTCGTAGCACATCTCTCCCTCTCCAAGTACTCAGTTGTTGCCTCTCAAAGTGGCATGCTGAGATAATGCACACAATAACGCTGCCAAAGTTGTGATGTTGCATGCTGCACGGCTTTGAATGAGCAGCAATCATTTCAGTGCACTCACATAGTGCTTAGTTAAAGCAAATAATGTATACCCATGCCCATAAAAACACAGTGTGGTATGTTTGTATCATGTCAACCCCCTTTTTTTTCCTGTGTTGTTTCTCTATGCGTATAGCTCAATACTGTAGGACTGACACTTATAAGCAGACTTTAGATGATTGACTCATTCTATCTTGGACGTATTTCTGGTGAAAGCATGAGTTTCATTTCATTTCAAACCTTTATTTATCCAGGTGTATCCCATTGAGATCATTGATCTCTTTTTCAAGGGAGACCTGCTCAAGTAGGTTCCACATGAAACATAAAAACATAAACAGAACAACAAAAAGGACATCATACAGCAGGGCTATTCAATTGGCGGCCCGCGGGCCAAATCCGGCCCCGGGGTGATATTTACTGGCCCTTTGAGTATAATGTTAAAAAGTCATCAATTCTTTTTTTTTAAGATTTTTTTTTTTTAAGATTTTTTTTATTTATTTTTTTTGTGCCATAGTGCCTTTATTCCAGAGAGGGTGTTACATTGAGAGATAGAGGGGTAGACAATGCCTGAAAACTTCGACGGGCTCGGGTTTCGAACCCACCTACTATACTGTAGTGACAACTCCTGTCATTGATTGCATCTCTGCGTGAATGATTAGATCATTTCACCTAAATGAAATCAAATGAAACATGTAGGCCTACTGAGTTCTGAACTTGCCATTTAGATCTATAAAGGCCTTGGGGCTATGTTGTTTGATTGAATTAAACACAATATATGCACTCCACTATGCTGTTGTAGTATTTACTGTATCTGAAGCTCTTAAATATGATTGCTCATATTTCAAGCCATCTTTTTCCCGGCCCCTTGCTTTGGATCATTTTCATCAACCGGCCCCCATTCCAAACTAATTGAATAGCCCTGTCATACAGCATCATTACAGGATAGCTGTATTAGCAGCAGCTTGTAAATTGGCTGTTTCCTATATGAGCCACAAGGGCCCCTCTGGCCCTGTTCATACCTGCTATTAATATGTGCCATTTGTGATTCGATCACATGTGGTGCAGGTGTAAATGCAAATATTATAATTCTGCTGCACTGGACAGATCGGTCCCCTTCCTGCCTACTCTCATCCTTGGTTCTGTTTCTCACTCATTTTTAATCTAAGTCATAAATAGATTATTTTTACACTATATATATAAATAGTTTGCCCTTTTCTCTTTCCCACTCATGCATACCATTTCTCCTCCTCTACGCTTTTCTCATCCTTCCTTTCTCCTCTGGTCTATGCCTTCTGACAGCTGAGGTACCCTGCCTTGGCCAGGTAGAGCACTAGATGAAAGGTTTGCAGCCAGAGATCTCTTTCAAAGAGGCCTTCTGTTGCATCCGTGCTCTCCATGGGCGCTTGTCCCTGCCAGGCAGATGAAGAGAAAGAGGGTAAGGAAAGGGAAGGAAGGAAGGAAGGAAGGGTTTAAGATTGAAGGAAAGATATTGGAGACAAACCGCAGCAGAATAAAGAAAAAGAGAGAGTGAGGTCTTGAAATGTTGCCTTACTCCAGATCCAGAAGCTGATGCACCTGACTTCTGTAGATGATCAAAAGGCTTGGCATCCAGGTTAGTGCAGCGAGAGGAAGTGATGTGCCCTTGCTTTCACTCTGAGTCAAGTTTAGAGCTCCTTTTACACATCAGCAGTTTGGAGGTCGCCACGGGACATGTAGAGATTTTGAAAGTGTTCCTGATCCTGACATGTTTTTATCATCTGATGTCTTAGAGTCACACTGAGGTCTGGGTTCAGTTGAAGAAGAAACATCTTGTGCCCATAACAAAATCCTGTGCACTCTTTAAGGTGAAATGTAATGGCTTGTTTGGCTTCAGTCTGGATCTTGATGTCCTTTTTATATCTACTCTGGATTTGGTTTTGCAACAATGTAAGCGGGTTGCTCCCTCACGTTCAAATATATTTATCAAAGAGCCGAACTACAAACATATATGTCTCTGTGAAAGAAGTTTGATCTTGTGAAAATCAAGGTCTGGAAATTCACTTGTTTAACATCTTGTTTTGTGATAAATTATTTCTTCTCGAACAAATAAATAGAATCCTTATCCAATTGAAAAAGTCAGCTGCCTCCATTTTTAACAGTTTTACAATTTGTTAGATTAAACCAAAGCAGCTTCATGCTTGCAAGTTCAAACACATTTCAAAGCTTCTGTCAGAAAAGTCATTGCCTTTAGAACATTAAAAACATTAAGTCCAAAAAGAGATATTGTCACAATATAATCTATTTGGTTCTTAAGATAACCATCTGGTCCGTGATTGCATTCTGCTTGGTGATTGGATGGAGAACAAGCGGACTCTATGGTTTACCTACATAAATCTTCTCTGAAGACAAGCTAGATAATGCACTGTAGGTCCGAGCTGAGAGATTTAGCCTCTGGATGCTGCGGTGACAGGAGATATTGAGGGGAGGCATGCGGGCAGTAAAACAACTGACAGTTGGTCATTACGAAAGACGCAGGTGGGCCAAAAATCAATCACACCGAGACTGGCCTGGACTCTGACGGATGCCTGACGTCTGCTTGATGAAGAGCTCGGCTGTTCCTCTGAGTGATGGAGAGGAGGAGAGGGGAATGGAAGGGGCTAGAGCAATGAGGGAATTAGGTTGAGTTTGAGCATAAGAAAGAGGCATGGAGGTGGTGTGAAGACAATAATGAACCACTGAATCAGGGAAGGAGGAAAAAGGTTGAGGTACTGTATATGTTAATGAGCAGATATGTGGGTGAAATGGGAAAAGGTCAGCATTTAAAAGAGTAGAGGGCAAAAGGAGATGAAGCAAAAAAAAAGAAGAAAAGATAAAAGACAGGCCGGGAGAACAAGGCTACAGTTACCGTAACAGCACTTTAACAGCAGTGCGTGCAGGCCGGAGTGTGTTCTGACAACACCTTTATAGGCTATTTCATGGTGTCTGCTCTAACTATATGAGAAAATATATCAAGTGTGAAATGCCACTGCATTATTGGCCCACACTTAATAACAGCACATTATTTATTTATTTATTTGTTGTTTTGTTTTTTTCAATGTTCTACTCTAAAGATCAATTGGAATTTTCTACTGAGGGTTGTAAATGAACTTTTAAAGGTCTACAAGAGTCCAATAAGATTAATTTCACACAGTTTGTAGTGAACTTTAGAAATAACTTGAATCAAAGACATTATTTGTATCATACTGCACATTCAGCTTGGTCTGCTCAACATTTCAACTGTATGGCTTATGCCTGAAATAAAGCTCAATAACTGGTAGCACACTTCTGTTTTTGCACTCTCTTTCTCATGTTTGTCTGAGTGTCGGTAGCACAATACAGAACACATCCTTGCTGATGCTAATATCCTTTGTTGCAATGTATCTCGGGAGATTGAGAATCTTTTTAATATACAGAATTCATTGTTCGGCTTGTATCCGTGTGGGAAGACTTCCTTTTTCTGTATTACAATGAAATGAAATGAAACTGCGGCAAATAGAGAGGAGAGAGTTGTCGCGACAGGCAACAAACCTGTGGCAAATGGGAAAACATGTTTACAGAGCAAAAAGAGTACTTATCCAGTGAATCAATGTCAGCACAAGTATTCATAGCAAGGCCGCCAAACAACATATGAACAAACACGTTTTGCTAGGTCTGCGGGCTGGAACAATGTCCTGAAACAACATTAAAGTTTCACTTCTGCGTTCGTCAGAGTTAGCTCCAATGCTTTCCCAGGCACTCGAACTCACAGTTAATTTGCAGAATTATTGATTCTGACAGTCTTTATTCACACACGATATTGTCAAAGGAGCCTCCAGTCACCTCAGAACGCCCTCCTTTCAAAGTCCCCTAACTAGAAGTAATTTGGTGGGACCACAGCCCAGCCCGGTAGGTGCAGCCAAAGGGGTTGTTCAGGTCAAACGGGATCAGTGTTTTCACAGATCACGCATCACGGCACAGCACATGTGCACGTCAAGAGAATGTGCCTCAAACACAGAGTTGCCAAAATAATGAGGTAATTTGCTGCTCAACCAAGAATTAAGCAGTTTAAAGAAAGTGAGTAGGACATGCAATCAGTGTTGAATATAAATTATATATTACGGAAAAGATTGTGGGGAGTTTCAGTTGCTTATCCCTTAGGTCTAAAGTATGCATAAATCCTCCCTTTGCTACTACTGCTACTACTACTACTTATTTTTGGCAGTTCTCTTCTTACAGAAATAAGTGTGCTGAAAAGCTTCCTTTTGAAACTATAAATGTGTAATGTTGATCATCACTAACCACATAGTCCCTATAGAAGAAATGAAAAGCTGGAGTGAGAGGGGTAGATGAAGCGCAGAGCCTACTCTGATTTGGATGCAACCATAGTATGCTTGACATATGCTTGTATATGAGAGACCATTACAAAACTGTTTGTTATGGTTTACTTCAATTGATTTCCAACAGTTGTTACATATTGTTAATGGTACAATCTTGCATGTCATTAACCATACTCGCATTCATATAGTGCACATGTACTTTTTACAATACACTAGAGTCTTTAATGCACATGTTGGCTTCTCCATACTACCCTTAATCTCTTTTTATTACTTCTCTATAGGATACTCAATCACCTTCCTCCCTCCTACCTCCGTGTTTGTCCTCTAACTCTTTTCTTTCATCTCCTGCTTTAATCAAGCGTCTGATCACAGGCCCAGGAGGACGAGGGATAATGAGATTAGGCCTGTACATGTTTACACACTCTGATTTACATTGAGCTCTGCCTGTCTTTCTCTGTCTGACCCATATTTTCTCTATCTGTCTCCTCCGTGTGCTTGTTTTTATGTCTCCAATCTTCCTCACAGGCTTCAAATCTTCCCCTCTCCCGCTACAGTAGCACACTCAGGCTTTGTTCACAAATAACCCGTTATGTTACCAGTGAGGTTTTGTCCGTACACAGCAGTGTCATTTTAGGTGATTTCAGTTCAGTTGACAGTCTTATAACGTATCTAACTGTATTTCTTTTTATTGTTTTGCATTCGGTGGCAGTTGTGTTGTGGCTTATTTCATACAAATCACTGGATGACTTTTTATTGTGGAGCCACTGCCTTTAGAAGGGTGTGTGTAATTGTACTTGTGTGTGTGCGTGCACATGGTCTATATACAGTGACTTATCGTGTTGAGCCCTTCTACTCCAGTCATCTTTCATCGAAACTGTCCTCAGTGTAGCCTATCATGTAACTCGAGAACCACTCAATTTTTACACAGTGAAGAGAAAAAGTTATTGAGGCTACATTTCCTGGTCTCAGGTTTTAGTAGCCAAGCATCGAAGGGAAGCATAGGGTCTTTGCAATTGGGGAAATTACATTTGAAGTGCTTAGCTGGAGGGTCCTATTGATCCACTGTGACAGAGATAAGGTGAGTGAGCCACATCTTCATGTCTGTAATCCTTAACGACTTCCGTGGTACCCAGGGGATTTTGGATACTCATTTTACACAATTGACCATATCTGCATAATTGTCCAATACTAAGCAGCTCTAATTTGAAATGTATTTTTTAAGGCCTGATCTCTGATCCATATACAGTATAATCATGAGTGCCACACATCAAAACACTGACACCTGCCATCACTTTCATACAGACTGGACTTTTACATTTCTTCTCAATCAACCTGTGATTTTAAAGTTATATTTCTAGACTAAAATGTAGATTTTTCTATCAATGTAAAACTCTTCAATTGAAAATATGTGTAATTGATATGATAAAGGCTATGATGTATCAATGAAATTATACAGTTGAATATTATTTACTGGAGTAGTACATTAACTATTTGTACTTAAATCTTCTGTTTGTTTTTTTAACAATTTAAATGTCTTGTAAACAACAGGTATGTGCATGTTCACCAAATAAATCTTGTGATCTGGTTTGATTTTTCAATAGCGCATGACTATAATGAAGTAACAATATGGCAGAGTTTTTGGCCTGCAGACCTACTGTAAACTCCCACGTCCTGCCTTCTACCTTATCTGTAAAGTCTGACAACACAAATGGGTTGTTTTCTGTACATTTTTGCATTACACAACTGTTTCTGTCGGCCATTTTAAATCCGCCCCTGCTGTTCATTATGAAGTACAATACATCATATTAATGGCTCTGTGACAGACACCAGTAATGTAGTAGCAGTGTGGGGACCCACTAACTCTTAACAGCTAATGCCTATGTGTCTCAGTTGGGCTGTATTTAAAGTCAACTGCAACACACACACTCGCACACACACATAAACAAGTCATCATGTTGCCCCTGGAAACAGAGAACGCTGCTAACTGTGATACAGTCTTATGCTACGACTCCCAGTGTTATCGTAAAACAAAATCCAACTTGTTGCATCATTAGAGAAAAAAGCAGCTGCCATGATCCTAAAGATTCTGACAGCTGACAACAAGCTATTTGTTCCCAAGCGGGGCAGCTACTCAAGCAGAAAACACAAATGTGACATTATGGAAACTCTGACTCCAGATTCTTTTTAAGGGTTTCTGACAGACATGCTAATATAAAATGCTATCGGATGAAGTTACATGAGTGTTACAGTGTTGTCATCTAACAATAGTTTGGCTGACAAAGAGAATGCTTGTTGTTGATAGTGTTTCTGTTACGTGCTGCTATATGGTGGCTGTTGTGGATTTATGATTGATAACCTTTTCATCTAATTTTTGCATGTTCCCTTTTTATTGATCTTTTTATTTGAACTGTGGTCATAATAATAACTTGCACACAAATATCAAAGTGTATTTCCTGAAAGGCAAGGTAGATGTGATAACTCGTGTTTCTAGGTTGTATCAGTGACATATTATAGCATATCTCAACAGTTTACCATAAAATACATGTTCTCTATGGTAAGTTGCACTCAAAAGGTACAGATTGACTTTAGGTTCAAGATTTTTGGACATACAACTATTTTCGACATATTGGTTTTGCATGTTTTACTTCAATTCATAATGAGGTGGCCTTAATTAATCAGAGTTGTATAATTCCCATATATATTATGTAATATAAATAATGGTGCAGAAACATCACTGACTAAGAGGCTATAACATATCTTATCCATGTGTTTTACCAAGTCCAGACTTACAGCTCAACTGCAAAGGTCAAACCGTTAAAAGGATAAATTAAATATATTAAGTCTTAATTGTAGAATAATAAAATATTTCCATTGCTTGTGTTGCATGGCAGTGTAAAGTAAAGTAGTGTCTGTCTTATTTCAAAACGTGTTTTTTTAAATATATGTGAATGGCTGGAAATTGTACATTTTCTGTTAGTCATTTTGTGTTTGATTGTATTCCCTCTCGCTGTCAGTACAGTACAAACAAACACAGTTGTAGTCACCCTTTAGATTTGGCTCTGTCTGTGTTCGGCTCCAGGCTGTCTTGGTGTTGGGCCAGAGGGTGAAGAAGGCAATGTGGCTATGATAAGAAACCTGGGCATTCCCTCCACTGCGAACACGCACACACGAGCAAATACACACACACCAAACACACACATTTGCCATTCAAAGGATACAGTGTTATTCCATCAGACAGGGTCACCATGTCTTCAGCTTGGTTTACACTGCCAGCTCCAATCTAGTTTTCTCATACCCAGCTTTAGATCTGATCCTGTCACCAATGTGACATCGATCTGGCCCTTTCCCTGTCTAAATATATGCACCACTCCACTGTAAGGAATTGCTTCAATGTGTGTCTAACTACTCTTACTAGGTCCTGGAGGAAGCAGTCATGTATAGATTATACTAAAGGTAGTTGACTACAATAGCAGAGATGACAGATTCAGCACTTGCACTGTAGCTACAGTAGATAATGTATACGTGTCCAGTTTGATGTGCAGAAAGTTTGACATTAGGACTTCGGAAAGTAAAGTACATCCTCTCTTTCTTTAAAAGTCAAAATGCCAAACTCTAACAATCCTTCCATCGTCCACTTTTAGAAAATTCACAACAAAAACAAACAGATAGAACCTTTTCTAGCTGTGCCACATAGAAAAATGTGTTTTTCGTGTAGGTGGCAGTGAGAGCAGAATATCTGCCATCTGACTCTATTGCTGAAAAATGTCAAATTTGAGGTGGCGACACTAATGGAAATTTGATGGAGCGATGCCACACCAAGCAACTTGTTTGTTTATCCCCTCTGAGTATTTTATTGATCTGTTTACGACTGCATGAATTTGGAATAAAGAAAAGGATGGACTAGAGGATGTCATCTTTATCGACATTAAAGGTGTTACTACTAACCTATGGCATTTTATCACACTAAAATGATGAAGGAACAAATAAGTCGTTTGAGTTACAAGATGGTGAGACGGCTCAAAAATGTTCTTGCTATTTTACAACGTTAAGAATAATTAATTGTAATAGAGATATAATGTATAACAACATTTAACAACTCCAAATAACATTTGGAGTGAAATCAAATTAAACACAATTGCTTCTGAGCAGTGTATATAATATGGCACTATAATATTAAGAAATGTGTGCAGGCAGAGAAAACCAGATCACTTTCTTGAGATTTCTCAAATGTCTATATTTATAACAGAACAAATTGTTGTCATGTCTCTGGCTCTGCTGTGAATGTGTTTCCTATCACTTCATGTTGTGGCAGTACACAGACAGCCTGATGCTGTACAATAAGTCCCAGATGATCTGTGGGCTGGGAGAGGAAAGAGGAAGAGAGGAGCTGATGCATTTCCTCTGGACACACACTGTGTGGTGGTGTTGGTGATTTGTCATGCACTTCTTATTGCACACACACCAACATTAAGTACACTGATGGTAATTTGATATGTAATATGCCCCATCCTTTGGCCACAGTAGCACAATAGTGAGGCCATTGATGTGATGCGCCGGTGAAGATGGCCGCATCGTCTTTGTGCTCCTCTCCAACTTTGCCCATTTTCGTATTTTGTACATATTTCTTTTACTTTTGCCGTTTTACTTTTAACATGGTTCGCAACATGCTAGCCGACCGCACCTACTCTGCCATACAATATAGCAGAGAGGAACTTTTCCAATTGCGAAACTTCGTGGACAATATTAACCCTCCGACAGACAATGGAGATTCACCATGGCTACCTGTTGCTGTTCTACCTGAGAGACGCAAGAAGAAGACAAAGCGGGGATGCCGGGCCGGGTTGCTGGTCAAACTGAGAAAACGTGAGAATCGGCCCCCTCTTCCGAGTATTCTTCTGGCTAATGTTCAATCCATTGAAAATAAGCTAGATGAACTCAGAAGCCGGATTGCTTTTCAACGGGACATTAAGAACTGTAACGTGTTAATTCTCACTGAGACTTGGCTCAACCCCGCTATCCCGGACTCCGCTATTGTCCCTGACGGATTCTCTATTTTTCGTCAGGACCGGACTGCAAACTCGGGGAAAAGTAAGGGAGGCGGTGTGTGTGTAATGACTAACAACAACTGGTGCTCAGATGTGAAGATTATTTCATCGGACTGTTCCGCACAGCTAGAGCACCTCATGATCTCATGTCGGGCCTTCCATCTGCCGAGGGAATTCACATCTGTTGTGATAACAGCAGTGTATATCCCGCCGCAGCCACTCGCCGACAACAACACGGCACTCGATCAGCTGTTTGGGTTTATTGATAAAACCGAGACTTCACGGCCAGATGCGGCGTTCGTTGTGGCCGGAGATTTCAACACCGCCAACATGAAGAAGGTTTTGCCAAAATATTACCAACACATCAACTTCCCGACGCGCGGGGGAAACATACTGGACCATGTTTATTCCCCTTTCCGGAATGGATATAAGGCTCTCCCTCGCCCTCCCTTCGGCAAATCAGACCATATCTCACTACTGTTGTTGCCTGCTTACAAGCAGAAACTTAAAAGGGACAGACCGATAACAAGGACAGTACAACGATGGAGCGAGGAGTCAGATTCAGCACTGCAGGATTGCTTTGCATCTACGGATTGGAGTGTGTTTGAGGACAATAACATCAACACACACACGGACACTGTCATCTGCTACATTGGGAAATGCATCGATGACGTGGTACCGAAGGTTTCTGTACGGACATTCCCAAATCAAAAGCCCTGGGTAAACGGTGAGGTGCGCGGCAAACTGAAAGCGCGCACTCTCGCGCACACAGCGGGAGATTTGGAGGAGTACAGGAAGTCTAGGTATGATCTCCGGAGAGCAATAAAAAATGCAAAGAGACAGTACAAAGAGAAGGTGGAATCTGACTTCAAAGGCTGTAACACTAGGAATATGTGGGCGGGACTAAGGACAATGACTGACTACAAAGGAGCAGCGGGGGGTGCTGCGGGAGTGTCTGCGTGCGCATCTCTCCCAGATGAGCTAAACAGTTTTTTTGCACGCTTTGAGAGCAGCCAGGCTGTGGAGGTACAGAGGGACCAGGAGCTACACTGCCCTTTTGTTTTAAATAGGGCAGATGTGTGTAAATCCTTTAAAAGGGTTAACCCACACAAGGCTCCTGGACCTGATGGCATCCCTGGCCGTGTTCTCAGGGTGTGTGCAGTTCAGCTGGCAGAGGTGTTCACAGACATCTTCAACAGGTCCCTGCTGCAGTCTGTAGTCCCCACATGTCTTAAACACTCCACCATCATTCCTGTCCCCAAAAAGACAATCATCACCTGCCCCAACGACTACCGCCCAGTAGCACTCACCTCCATCATAATGAAGTGCTTTGAGCGGTTAGTCAAATTATTCATCACCTCCTCCCTCCCTGAATCTCTGGACCCCCTGCAGTTTGCCTACAGAGCAAACAGGTCCACAGACGACGCCATAGCCCTCACCCTCCACACTGCCCTCTCACACCTGGACCCGAAGAAGAGGAACACATATGTGAGAATGCTGTTCATTGACTACAGTTCAGCATTCAACACCATTGTGCCCTCCAAGCTGGCCATCAAGCTCAGAGACCTCGGACTCAACAGCGCCCTCTGCGACTGGATCCTGAACTTCCTGACGGGCAGACCCCAGGCAGTGCGGGTGGGAAATATCACATCCTCCACCCTGATTCTCAACACCGGTGCCCCTCAAGGCTGCGTGCTCAGCCCTCTCCTCTACTCCCTGTTCACCCACGACTGCGTGGCCACACACAGCTCCAACACCATCGTGAAGTTTGCTGATGACACGACCGTCATCGGCCAGATCACAGACGATGACGAGACGGCATACAGAGAGGAGGTCGAAAACCTGACATCTTGGTGCCAGGAGAACAACCTCCATCTCAACATCAGCAAAACAAAGGAGCTGATTGTGGACTACAGGAAGCAGCAGGGAGAGGGACACGCCCCCATCGCCATCAATGGGACTACGGTGGAGAGAGTCAGCAGCTTCAGGTTCCTTGGGGTCCACATCACTGAGGACCTGACATGGTCTCTTCACACCACCACCATCACTAAGAAAGCTCGACAGCGGCTCTTCTTCCTCCGCAGGTTGAGGAGGTTCAAAATGGATTCCAGGATACTCTGCAACTCCTACAGGTGCACGATAGAGAGTATCCTCACTGGCAGCATGACGGCCTGGTACGGCAGCTGCACCGACCTCGATCGTAAGGCTTTACAGAGGGTGGTGAAAACTGCACAGCACATCACCAGGACGGAGCTGCCATCCATGGAGGACCTGTACTCCCAGCGGCTCAGGAAGAAATCACTACGGATTATCAAAGACCCCCATCACCCCAGCCACAAACTGTTCTTTCTGTTGCCGTCTGGCAGACGTTACCGCAGCATCCTGGCAAGGACAAGAAGATTCGGAGACAGTTTCTTCCCGCGGGCAGTGAGACTGTTAAAAAATTGAACTGTTGAAACAACTTCAAACATTCAACTGCTACTCAGTAGTATGTATCTAATACCTAATATATATATATATATCATTCCAATAACTTGTATATAGACTCATACTGCACTATTCCACATCATAACTTTATTTCATTTTTATAACTATTATTATTTTTGTATTGCTCTTGCTCTTATTGTTATTATGTTATGTTATTATGTTGCATTGTTGGAGAAGCCTGTGACATAAGATTTTCAACTGCATAATTACTCTGTAGCTATGTCAGATTGACAATAAAGAACCTTGAACCTTGAACTTGAACCAAGTCTCCAGTGGCCAGTTTGTTTACTGTTGACAGCAGCATCAGTCGTCCAGCCTGTCCTCATTCTGTCACCGGCTCTTTGTCTTTATAGAAATTCATCACACTTTTCCATCATATCTTTTTTTTTTTTTTTTTTTGTTATAAACCTTTTATTTTGTTATTCAACCTTTTTGAAATTGAAAATATTTTACAATATATTTTATAGTACAGTTACATGAGTTTCACATAAATATGTTGCAATATGCAATACGCTTTGCTTTTATTAAATAAAAAGCTGGTACTGTATTCAGTTGTATATTTGTCTTTGAACACATTGGAATATTATGGTCAGCAAGTAATGTATTAGCAGTTGAATCTTAGAGGCTCAAGCTAGTGAGAGACTGAATAAAAAATAACCTATCCCCTATCAAAATGATCAGTATAATCCCTCTAGCCAATCACAGCTCAGCACCAAGTGGTTGCTCAGCGCAAACTAAGTAAACATAGGTCAGCACTGTCCAGCACTGCAAATTACTGAGTTCATTCAGAGTGCGGGACACCGGATCTGCCTTTAAACCAGAATACTGCCAGTCATAAAAATCCAACATCCACGTGGTCAGTGAGTGAAGACAGCACTGATGGATGCCTGGGCTAAAGGCTACATCTGTGCAGTCTGTCAACCGTCGAAGCGTGAAAGACTTAATAAACTCTATGTATAAGAGGTCCCTGTAGTGAGTGTAAAGGAGGTTAAAAAACAAGTACAATTATACCTGTTTGTCTGGTAACACCACCTTGGCGTCACAGTAACAAGATTTTCCACTATCTTGGTGGAAAAACAAGAGCAGCAGATAGCCAGACACCACCGTATGCAACACAAAACAAATCATCAGAATGATTTGCACTCTGGGAGGCCGACATTGCTCCAGACAGGATGACGAGGTTCAGCAGAAATGATCTCCACAAACAGTTATTTAGACAAGACAAGGCATGACATCTGTGTTAATAGATATATTGAATATAGACAGACTGGTAAATACAGTAAACAGTAAGCTCAAAGGGGCAGACAGGCTCTCAGATGCTTTGTGGTGGCTCGTGTTGACAGTCCTAGAACACACCTGCCTGTCCGGCCACACCTTGTCTAGCACTGTTTACTGCAGCAGCCTACTGCGTTACACCTTCATGCCACCGATTCTCTCGGCCCTGTAGGCTCATTTGCCTCACTGGTACATTTATTGCCAACGTTTTATCTTTTAGAATCATCAGTGATAATATGTTTGAACTGTATGTAGTATTTTTATTGTAGACCTTTTAAAATGCAGAAAATTGTATCTCTGAAGATTCACAGTGCTTTTGATACAATATAAATAGTTTTACTTTTTTAAACTTTTATTGTTAAATGGACGATTATGTTTTCATGTGCTTGATCTCTAAATTAGAATATCAATGATGCCCCAAAAATGACTCAAGTGAAGGCCCCCCCCCCCTTTAATAATAGAGGAACAATTATTTGCATTTGACGTGAGCAGTATTGAGACACTTTTGGAGGCAGTGTGACAACAACACTGTGAAAACAGGTGCTGCTAAACACACACACACACACACACACACACACACACACACACACACACACACACACACACACACACACACACCCGGCCTGACCCATTAAACGACATAAGCGGCCGCTTAGGGCCCTGCAGCCACAGGGCCCCCTAGCAAAAGAATGAAAAAAAAAGAAATAAAAATCATAATCAAAGTACACCGTCGCCGTGATAAGTATGTTTAATTAATTTTGTTAATATGCCTAGATTGCCTACTCTCAAAGTCATGTATTATATTATTGAGTCAATAATATAATACATTAACCGTGCTTTACCTGAACCTCATCATGACACTAGAGAGGACGGCAGGATTGTAATTTCCCGTGTTCAGTGAATGCAACAGAGGCAAGACACCAGACCAACCAGAGAGTTGAATGGAAATAAACATCTGTCTTATTGGCTGACAGGTACCTATCCTGTGAGCTGTGACAATGTTTAAAATAAACTGCCAGTCGGACTCAGAGTTTTTGAAGATGGACATAAGAAACAATTTTCTTAAAAAAGACGACAATTCTCAATTGGTGGCTCACACAACAACCCCAGAGCCAGCACTTGAGCCAGGTAAACAAGGTATGTAAATGTCAGTAAACTTCCAAGTTATGCGAACATGTAAGCAAAGCATAAATTACAGCTACGTTGTTGACGTTACTTTGAATCGCGGGGCGAAGCTAAACCATTAGCAAGTAGCTATAGCTAGCCAGAGATATTAAATAAACACTTTGTCATACAATCTAAATGTAATGTTTTTTAGCGTTACCAGGTGATTTCAAAGAAAGCTCTCTGGGAAATGTTGACTTACTGTTCGACATGAAGCTAGAAGCTACCTTACAGTACACAGTTGATCAAGGTATTGTGATTCTCTGTTGTATTTTCGTAGTACGGTATGTCTCGAGTGTGTGTGTGATATTCTGTAAAAATGACACATGACAGACATCCGGTGTCATGTAGAAGTAGTATACACACAGTAAAACAAACAGGCAGTACTAAGCTCCCACACAGTATCTTGTAATTAATTCAGGAAATTAAAGTGTGATATCACCATTATTAAACCGCTTTTGCCCAATGGAAATCTATGAATATTGTAATTGCCGCCGTTGGGCCTTTTTTTCTTGCAATTGAACATATTACCTCCCTGTTTTACTTATTGATAGTTCTGAACAACGCAGGACTTTTAATATCTGACGTCTGCTTTATTACCCGGGCTTGCATCATTTTCCAGGATAGGAAAATTAAGAGCGATTACGGCCATTAATTCATTCGTCATCCCGGCTACTGCCTGTGAACCATGTGACCATTGTACCGGGCAGCAGCTGTTTGCCACGAGGTAACTTCACAAAGTCGATAGTTGTTGTCACCCAATTTGTCCTTAAATTACAATGTAATAATCCAATAAACTGTGTGTATCAGTGTGACGTGTTGTCCGCTGCTTCACAATAAATGAGTAAAGGGGCTACAGTGACAGCGCGGAACAGTTTGGAGCACCCTGCCCGGCCGTGTGGAGCACTGGAGCTTCTCTATCTGCTGACTGCTGGCTTTGGCTTTTTGTATTGTATGGGTAGGAGGAGCCGCTTTCCTGTGATTGTCTGGCTGCTCTCTCTCCCTCTCTCTCTCTCTCCCTGCCTCGCTCTCAGCGTGTCTCTCTCCCTCTATCATTTTCCCGAAGTTGAATATTCCGCTCGCCTGTGTGCTGTCGCCAGCGGAGCAGAGCACCGGGCTGCTGTTTGCGGAGCGTGGAGCAGACTTTTTGGGAGATAGGCTGTCGTCTACACACTATCCTGTCTGTCCACCTCTTTGGTGTTTCTTCTGACTTCATTCCGGGCTACTTTTCCAAGATGACAGAAGAAATGAGAGTTCGGCATGTAAAGCTGGTAGGTGTCTGAAACCCCTCCCTCCGGGCAGAGAGGTGTCTGTCTGTCTGGGTCTGTGGGGGCTGTGTGGGCTTCAGGTGCGGGGCAGCGCTTACTCACGCCGGGGTGACAGGAACGGGAAGCGGGGGTTATTTTGTTTCCCACCATCCACTGGGATCGTCTTGATTTGTTGTCGTTATGATTTATTTTGAAAGGAATATATTCAAACGATGGCAAAAGTAGACTGCTGGTATAATGCTCAAAGTTAGACACTTTGTTGACAGGGTTCCTTTGTGATGTTTTTCCATACATGGACAGATGTGTTGTAATTGGACAACACATGTGTAGTTAAGGCTGAGAGTGACGCATACAACTAACATGTTTTTCTCAATGGGATCATTCCCAATTTTTTACTTTTAAATTCTAGTCCCTTTAACTCCCATACAATACCAAAAGGCATCCCAGACCTGTTAGTTATCCCTGCTGCGCAGAGCATCACAGACTGTTAGAATGATTCAGCAGTGAAATTCATGCGTAGCTGTCTGTCAAACAAAAGCATGTAAAACCGTTCTAACAAGAACTTCGAGCCAATGCTTATGTTTAGGGGTTTTCGGCTAATTTAGGGATATGACGCCCCACTGGTTATTTGTATGTGTTTTTTGTTTGGGATTACATAACAGTCCTCATTCTCAGTCACCTAAAAATGTTTTGTAACATTATTGTACAATATGTAGTGTGCGTTTTACTCTATAGTACACTTGTGATTGTCCCTTTTACATTTTCTTCTAAAGCAGCACTGCAATATTCCTGTTATACTCTCATTCAGAGTTTAGATTTGGTTGTTCTGAAACCCCTTTTTCTAGCGTTAATTGAATGTTAATTATACTTTAGGATTTGGGATGAAGAGGAGATGTCAATCCAAATGAAAAATTACAATTCCATATGTTATATTTACATATGAAGCCAAAGTCTCTCCCTTCTGATTTCAGCTGCTCTGAAGTAATGAACACTGACTTTAAAATCCAAAACAGATCTGACACCGGGTAGCGTTGCAGTAAGCTGCGCACCAGAATTAATAGCCTGTCAAATTTTGATGAAATCCCCAAAGTTGTCAGGAGAGTGTTGAAGTGTTGCGGCACATAATTCAGCTTGTGTAGTGCTGAACTATGTTTGGATGATCCTGCTGAGTTCGGCTGACAGTATGAGCGAATGTGCGTGTTGTTAGGCTGCTTTGAGTGCTGAAGTATTAGGGTAGCATCAACAGGGAAGGTCACCGCTCTTATTACAAGATGAACGAAGTACTTCTTGAGTAGTAAGCTGCTTTTTATTTGGCTCTAACCTTTACTTAAATCAGCGGCTCTTTGCTGACTCTTACTGAGCTTATCCTGTTTTTAGATTGATACTCCACCGCTCTCTCTATGTCTCTGTGTCAAATGTCTGAGCAAAGCAAAACCATGATAAGGTGGACTGAGAACAAAAACCTAATCAACACTGTAGATGTTCTACAAGTGCACTGTTGTTGTAGTTTTCCCAGCTCCGTTGTTTTTTTTGCCATGAAGCTTCAGAGCTGCCCCGTCTCGCACCATTACACTACATGTCTCATCAGGCCGATTACACACTCATGTTTGCTTCTAGCTCATATAAAAACAGTCGATGATCTAGGCTGCCACTTATACCTTCAAAAGCCACACATCCTCTTTCCTGACTGTCTATCTTTAGGGTTGTTTTGCTGTGGTCTCTCTCTCTGTCTCTTATCCCTCCCTTTCATTTAAGTGTCTCTTATTTTTCTGTCTTTTAGTATTTCCATGCATCAATCATCTGTCTCCTTCCCTTCTCCTTTAAACCAACTCCCGGAGTCTCTCTTCTGTCACTTTCAGGAATGATGGGTGTTGTTCCCTGTCAGTGCTTTTATGTATGCTTTACCTGCCATTAACTTATTTAGTTTGGCCTTTTGTACGTAAAGTTCTGTTGATTTACTGATGAAATTCAGAACATGAAGAGAAGGTGGTAATTTAACATTGTGGCCCAATAAAATAAGATATTGGGCCGATTGTAAAGGATCAATAGCCGCTTTCACACCAAGTACTTTTCCATACTTAGTTCCCGGCACTTAGCTCCCCCATGGAACTAAAGAGCAGTCCCTGAGGGAAGATTACGCAAATGAAGCCGCTGATGTCACTTCTTCTTTTTCTGCTTTGGGTTTACTGGCAGGCCGCAAACAACTTCATGGCGTATACTGCCACCCGAAGTCCCCGGCCGGAAGTCCCCGGAGTTGGGGACTGGCTTCAGAAGCCTTCCGAGTAAATCGCCAGAACGCCGACACCTCCTCATCTCCACCGCTCCCATGTTTTATTTTGTGTTGCCATAAGTTAGTCTCTCTCCGTTGGTGCGCTGGGCTAATGCTAATGCTAATAATGCTAATGCCAGCAAATACAATGGTGGCTTCACAAAACTTTTCCGAGTTTTACGGGGCGTGGTTTGCAATTCGCCCAGCCAATCAGAAATTGGAACTTTTCTCCCCAGGAAAGTACCTGCTCTCTAGCAGGGACTGAAACGGGGAGAAAAGTTCTCATGAACTAAGTTCTCTTTTTGGTGTGAACGCAAAATCCCAGGAACTATCCGAACTAAAAAGGAAAAGTATGGGGAAAAGTACTCCCGTGTGAAAGCGCCTAATGGAGATACACTGAACAGTGTTCATTTAGACAAAGCCTTAATGCTGAATGCTTTGTATGCAGGCATGGTTTGGATTGTAAAAACGCAGGTTAGGGAAAATATGTTGCTCCTAGAACCTTTCCTTTTTAATGCAAAAACTGCGAAAATGAACTGTGAAAATAACCCTGATAATAATTATAACTTTGAGTCATTTTACACTTTGTGCAGTGAGTACAAAAATAAGTCTTTATTCTTTCAAGCTGATTAAAATATCTGAATCACCACTGATTGCCCTCTGCACATTTTTACATACACCAACTTGTGACATTCAGCTGCTCTATCAAGGTGTCTGCAGATACTTATCAAATCATAAATTATATTGTGTTCCTCACCTTTACTCAAGTCCTCAAAAGTCCTTGAATACTTTTAAATGGAAGCCCAGCAGCTTAGAAATAAGCCCAGTTAGGCAGAACTTTTTTCATCTTCATTTTGGAAGTGACATACGTCTGACATCTAATTCCAAGTGGCTTTAAAAGCTCTTGAAAGTCTACCATTCACCTTGATGAAACTTTGAAATAGTCATAACTGTGGCATTTATTTAAAAAGCCTTTTACTTTGTTTGTATTATTCTGTAGGAAAAAAACGTTTAAAACCAATTTTAGTAATTTGGCTTTTTTAGGATTTGTAGTCAATTGTCTTTAATGGTCGCAATACCCAAGAGGACATATTCGGTACAAAAAAAGAAATTTTTGGAGCACTGAAGTCAGAAAAATCACAACATTGAACGCTCTTCACATTGTTTTGTGTTTTATAAAACAGCATTAATGCACGTATTCTGCAGAATTCTCTTTTTTTAAAACATATCTGCATATGTCACTGCAACCAAACCAAAGGTGTAAAAGGCTTCATATTAATCACAAGAGTTGGCACAGCAAAGAAGAAAGCCTGCCTCTAGCAGTATTAACTGGGATTTGTCAAACCAGGTGGCAGAGCAATCCAATAGGATACAAAATAATCTCTAATCTAAGATAATACTAACTTTCTCTAATAGATTGTGTTTCACAAATTGGCAATACCAACCTGAATTGCAAACAGCGGTGGGGATAAAGAAAGGCTTTTATGTAATTCATATCAATCCAATGCACACAATTCTCACTTTTACAGCCACAGTTATGAGTGAAGTGTGATGGAGGTAAAATTGTGTAAAATGTGTATGCTGTGATGATTGGTTATGGAATGTACAAACACTGAATTCAACAAAAAAAAAAATCTCGAAACAGGGAGCATTCATTAGCAGAAGACATAGTTTCTATGTGATACAGAATGCATGAAAAAAATAGATGTGAGAGTTGAAGCAAACAGCATGGATGGATGTATGGTGTGACAGATTTCCTCTTGTTTTTGTTTCTAGACTCCTTTGATCTCCTTATTGCAGTGCTGGCAGAGCCTGTCCCCCAGATACATTTCACACTGCACGTAGATCTGCTATAAGTAGTCATGGCACCATACTGCTTAACTCTTTCCTTTGTCCAACAACAATACTAATACTTTTTGGGAGATGCTGGTTTTTAGACCCCGTCCACACAGAGACGAAATCGAACCGAATTCGATATCAAAAAAGTCTTCCGTCCACACGGAATCGGCTCAAGAAACGTTTCCGTCCACACGAGACCGCTCGACCCGCTGGAAACGCTGTAGTACATATGCCGGGCCTGTAAGTGGCGCTGTACTTCCGCCACAAAATACACCAAAAGCATTGAATAAGACCCCCCGAGCATGGTTGCCATGGTTGCCTGGTTGCCGTTCTGTTTATTCTCCGTGGTGGATTTAGCAACATGTAGTTCTCCATTTCCACTTGTTGCTGATGGTTGTGGTAGAGGAGCTGTAGATTTTGCACTAACATCTGTAGCATGGTCAGTAGCGTCTGGAGCACGAAAGCAACCCTGTGATCCGCCATTGTTGTTGTTGGCGAAACACATCAGCAATGACGCGGGGGTGAGCAGCAGAGGTGGGGAGAGGCGGGGCTATGGCGTCATCGTTATCAGGAAATGATCGTATAGGGCGTACACACGGAGCCGTTTGGCCCCCCAGAGCGTTTCGTCCGCAGATCTACCCACCTTGGGAGCCGTTATCATTATCCGCGTTTCCGTGTCGGCCTCGTGTGGACGAACCGTCTATACGATAGAGAACTGTAGCGGATACAACCCGTTTCGTCTCCGTGTGGACGGGGTCTTAGTGTAACAGGTCTACCTCACTGCTGTTTGAATTGAACAGTTCAGACTGGGACTGAGCAGTTGAATCAACTAGCATGCAACGCTATCTGAGCAGTCAAACCATACATATAATCAGGGGTGCACATAAGGTACGCATGCGCACTAAGCGCCTTTGTGTACCGACGTACTTGTGAAGCATTTCCAGAAGGCACTTAGACCACTGGACGACAGAGTCGGTCTCCGTTTGCACAGATGGGGCTGCTGTTAACGTCGGTCTGTACAACGGAATTGTGCCAAAATTACGCCAACCGGCTGCGGAGGGAGACTCCCCTGTGCACATTCTGTGGCCCGCGCACACCCTGGAGAAGTGCCAACACCCGTCGACGTCGTCGTTCACAACACGGAGGGCTTCCTCCCATAACTTTGCGTGGGTCCAGAAGTTGGAGTACCAAACACTGACTCCTGGTTGGAGTACCAAACACTGACTCTGAGTACCTCACTGAGAAAGTTATGTGCACCCCTGCATATAATAGGGAAAACTGAATACATTTGAGAGATGTGCTGCACAAAAGTGTATGCGCTTTGCTCTTAAAACAAAGCATAGCTGTATGCTTTACAATTTCTAATATGCGTCCTCAAATGTAATGGCTTGTCTACTATCTCCCTCCTAAAGTTGGCCTATTAGGTTCACTTTGCTAACTGTTGTCTGGCAAGGAAGAGCTGCTAACCAAATGTGGTGATCATTCCTGTCATCATCTACTCCACATCCCATAGCTTGCTGATTGGTCTGGCCTCCAGCTGTATCTCAGCTGTTTCTCTATGGCTTGTTAGTGGATGCTTTCCAGAAAAATATCTCGCAGCAAAAACTGAGGTTTCATGATTTTACATTTTGTTTTGAAGTGCATCTAATATATATGTGACAACAACCGATAATGGGTCAATTTAGAAACAGTCCAACTGCGCTACCACTTTGACCACTTACAGGATAATGTGGACCTCGGGGTGCTACTAATGCAAAAACATACTTTCGGCCAAATTCTGTATGATGTCCTCTGTAACATGGAGTGCCAGGAATGGACCACATGATAGGAACCATTGCTTATTAGGTTATTACTGTACATGTGTGGAGGCTGGGGTAGCTCAGATGACAAACTGGCAGAGGCAGAGAACATGTCATGGTCCAGTCTCTGAAGGAAGATCGGTGAAAGCCAATAAGCAGCATGCAGAGGCCCAGGCTTCCTCTCAGGGCTACAGGCTGCACTGAGTCCAGATTCCACATCCCACTGACCTGGAAAAAAGAAGTTTGAAAACTATTAATCTGAAGTAGACAAAGACTGATATACTGTATGCTAATTGATGATGTAGGACAAATACCACAAATATTTCTCCTGTCCTGATACTGTCCATGCTTGTTTTCCTTTTTCCATCTCCCTATGTTACAGTATCACCTAACACAAGTGCAAAACCTTTCAAGTGAAAAATAATGACAGTGTGATAAACACAAATGGTGTGCACATGGATAATAGATTACATACACAGTTCCAACTGTATTCAATGAATTATCTCGGGGAGCATGTGTTGGACAGAGCACAAGCTTCACTCCAAAGATCTGTCTCAGTAAGTTGAGTTACTTCATTAGGTAAAGATATACTGGCTGTGTTCCCCCGGGGTAGAGGCTGCATATCCACAGAGTTTGGATAGCATTACGCAGTATCAGTGTGCATGGAATCCCATGAGACTAAAATGTAATTGCCTGCCATTGCTCCTGCTGCAGATTAAGACCACCGGTTTAAGATTGGTACAATTTGAAACTTAATCAGCCAGGAAGCTCACTTTATTGCACCTTGGATAGAAGCATTGGCAAGAATAACGATCTCTTATTTTAAATCTGCATTCACACAAAGAACATGTGAATTTTCTTAGGCATTTCCTCTAATGTATCAGTTTGGTTTTGAAGACTAGACTTTTTTTATTTGAGCTCGGATGACATTGAATGAATGTACTGAGATGAGTCAAAATGTGAGTCTCATTCAGATAGCAGGAGGGTAGACTTTGTAAAAGAGTGCAGATGATTAGTTCAAGGGGAGATCAACCTCAAATGAACCAATTGAAAATGAGTTTCACTCTATTAACACATAGCCGCTTCATTCAGTTGTTTGGTTAGATACTCTTATTTACTGATAGATTAAATGTGTAATTGAGAGGAGCTTTGAAAGCATGGAAATTAGATAGAAGTTTGACAGAGGGGGGAAGAAAAGCAATTGAATTTCTCCTGGAGAATATTAAAATGTGCAAGCATGAAGAAATAAATCATCCTTGTTGAGCTTCAATAAAATCTCATCTTAATGTAGAGATTTTACTGTAGCTCAAGATTCATTTTCAATAACCTTGCAATACGATCTAGCAACTTTACAGTCTCTTTGGTTGCAAAACATTTTTCACTAGTTATTTGGCAGCTTGAACCTTAACAATCAAGAACAAAAATGTAGTCCAAGCTATATTTGGGTTGTGGTATGACTGGAAAAACTGGTGCGAGCATGGCCTAAGCATGTCCTGTTGCTATGAAGTGTGCAAAGCTCATGAAAAAAATCGCAAAACTCTAGGGTCTTAATCCTAGGAATCCACCCAGACAGGAGGAAGTAGTGGTCTTTTCCACCCCAACAGCAGCAGCTGATCTGAGGAGACGCCCACCCTCCCACTACGCTAGTTAACAGCCAGCTGCCTGTGTACACTCCTACAGCGACACACACGTTTCCCATGATCTCACCTGCTGGCACGGGAGCATTGGATCAAGTCCAGCTCTGCCCTCATGCTGCCCAACCTAGGTGTCTCTCTGTGGGTAGAGTGTAGTACACCTCCTCTCTCTCTGGGATCCAGGAGCTGTGGAGGTGGGGGTGGGGGGGGGTGGGGAGTACTTACCGGGGTATGGTGATGTAACACAGGGGCAGAGATGGCAAAAGTAAACGCATCCTTTACTCAAGTAGAAGTACAGATACTCGTGTTTAAAAATACTCTGGTAAAAGTAGAAGTACTGACTAAACTTCTTTACTCAATAAAAGTAAAGAAGTATGGGCTTTGAAATGTACTTAAGTAAAATGTACCCATACAGGGTTCCCGCGGGGTCTTAAAAAGCCTTAACAAGTTTTACATTTGATAATCTGAATTTAAGGCCTTAAAAAGGTCTTAAATATGACCAAAAAAATAAGAAAGGTCTTAAATATGATTTAGAAGGTCTTAAAAATGATCGGATTTGAAAGGTACTTCTCTGTTGCGATAGCGTCTAAATGTGTTTTGGGGGAAATGTCCGGGCTGCAAAGTAACCAGTACGGTAAGAGCCTTTCAGTTCCCCCCAACCATTTGTATTGAAATAAATCAACATGGAACCAGTATACACTAACTTTGTTTCCCCCGGCCCCTTATCGGAGAACACCCAGCTAGTAACCTAGCAACCAAGCTTCAGCTAACGGCAGTCAGAAACTAATGTATCTTAGAATCTACTTACAAATAAATATGGGGAAGTGTAAGTTCAACCGTATTTGGTTGGAAAACATCGAATTTAGTGCTTTGTTGAAACCAGGGGAGGGGAACGTCTTTGAAGCCTGCTGCACCTTTTGCAAAATAAATTAGTGTTTGTTTGGCTAATGTAGCGTTAGCTAGTGCAGCGTTAGCTAGTGCAGAAGCTCCCGCAACAACACCGGGGGACCTCTGGGCAACGTTTGGGTCTACGTCAACCCTAAAAGCGGAGGTGCTGTAGACGCTAAATACCGTAGTTAAACACCAATCATACAACAGCAACGATGAAAGATTGTAGCCAAGGCAGCAGAGCTCTGAATATAGCTCTTGTTTTTCTCTCTCTCGCTCTCGCTCTCGCTCTCTCTCTTTTTGTCTAACACAGTTCTGTACTGTTATGCTGTTATGTTCAGTCATTGTTCTTATGTTGAACATGAATACATTTACTTTGCAAGTAATTATGGGACGTATTTCTTCTTTCATAGCAATTTTCCTTCATACTTTCTTGCCGTGAAATAGGTCTTAAATTCTATTCAAAGTGGTCTTAAAAAGGTCTTAGAAAGTCTTAAATTTGAGTTGGCGAAACCTGCAGGAACCCTGCCATAGCTACCATCTGTTTTATAGAGTAACTGACCTTGCTTTATATTAATAGAACAATAATGTCATTGTTAGTTAATGAATGTTTCGATGCTGAACAACGGCAACATGACAACGTTTTCATTGGTCCCTCTTCTTTAGAGAAGACCAGGAAATGATGGATACACGAATCATGTTAAAATCAATAGGCACGCAATGACTCTAAATAATAATGATCAGGCCACCAAACGCAGATTAAAACTAAAGTAACGAACCTGTTTTGAAAATGTAAGAAGTAAAAGTACAGGTATTTGTGTTAAAAATGTAAGAAGTAAAAAGTCGTCAGAAAAATAAGTAGTGGAGTAAAGTACTGATACCAGAAAAGTATAACCAAGTATTTGTACTCGGATACTTCCCACCTCTGCACAGGGGTAAATACTGTACATGTGTACTCCACAATGACAATCGAGCATGTTGTTGAGGTAAATCTGTTTGTTTTTTGTCAGAGGATATTATTTCAAGCTCCCTTAACACTTCATTGCAATAAAGATAGGTCTAGTTCTCATTAAAATGTGTTACTATAGCGGAAACTTGTTACTAACTCTCACTCTCTTTATTTCGGGGCCATTTAACAGAGCTGTAATGAACAACTCTATACCAATGTCAGCACTGGAGGCAGTTGTGATAAAAGCAGTGGGCTAGGGCTCTGGAAACGGCGGCAGTGAGAGATAAATAACTATAAAGAGACAGTTTGAGAGGGTAGGTGTAAACAGGCGGAGGTGTGAAAGAAGATTTTGAGCTTCAAGGACTTTTGTAGGATTTCGTAAAGGGTTAATAGCTAACCAGAGCAAAGCAAAGACAAAAATCCTGGCTGGAGGAAGGAAACATTTATTTTTCCTCAACCTACTGCTTGCATCTCCTTCCATCACACTGATCCCCCCAGCAGGCATCTTTTAGGAACACCTTCTCTCTAAAAGCAGCTCTTTTCATTTATTACTGGTTGAATACAGTTGAAGCAATCTTAAGTAATGTATTTCACTCTCGAAAGACTCTCTGCTAAACATAGATCATATGTCGGTGCCTTAAGGAAGTTGTAACCCTATTAGTTTCTTAATTCATAAAATTACTCCATTGAAGTTGTCCATTTTATCCGGACTCGTCATTGCAATGAGTGGGAGATGTGGTGAACCTGCCTCCAGCAAAAACCCTTAGACTGAGCTCTAATATTAAGTCTCCAGGCCATCGGTTCAGTTCAATTTTCATATAGCAGTAGGCATTGTTAACCTTCACAATTATTCTCTTCGGTTTTGCAGTGCCCTGGGGAATGGCTATTTTAAAAAATGCCGGCTATGTTGTGCAGCTATTGTTTAACTAACAATCTATTGATTTGTGTCGGCTTCAGTTCAAGAGCTATACAGAGGGGAGTGTGTTTTTCACAAACCAATTATTTAAACAGTTTTAGAGCATTTGAAGGAACGCATTCCATCCAGCCCTTCGCTTTAGACTTTTGGCTGCATATATTTACATATTTCTGTGATATTATATTGTCAGTGAGGTTGTCAGCACCTTAAGTGTGGAATGACTGCTCACCACCAATTCCAGCGATTATGTGTTGCATTCCATTGCAACACCTTCGGTCTGTTCTGATGCGGCTGCCTCTCCCAGAATGTACACACGGGCAAACTACAACTTGTCTCATATCAATATTTCACAAAGGCCAGAAAGAGAAAAAGACAATCCATCAAATGGCTGTCTGAGCTCGGATCAACGCGATTTCCCGTCTCGAGAAGGAACAAATGAATGTTTATCCGTGATGAATAAAAATAATCGAACAAATAGAGCTACAAGCCTGTGACATTTGGATGCATGGAGCCTGCTGAGCTAATCGAACAGCAGCCAAGGAAAACAATGGCTCATACTCTCCCCCTTCAAAGGAAATGCCAAACATTACTGTGCTGTATAAATAGAAGGCTCTGACTTTGTAGAGTGAGAGCGCGAGATAGAGGACAGGAACCCCCTCCCATGGGTCACACCGATGGCAAAGTCTCCCACCACTCTACTCTCTTTTAATTTATTGCTCTTTTTGTTTTTCTCACTCTGGGTGTGTGATCTATTTTTAAACGGATTTCTCTTGACCACCCTTTGGTTGTTTTTCATCTCCTTCCATTTACTTTACTGTATTTTTCTTCATTCTCTCTCTTTTCCTTTACACCGGGTTATGATGAATAACTGAACAGCCTAGTAACACTTGACAAACACCTCTTGCTTTATTAATGGCACCATCTACATCTACAGTAGAAGTGGCAAAGGGCCCCCCTGGATGTATTATGTTTGAGGCAGAGTGTACGCACTTTGATCCAAGGTGAATGCTGTGTGTTATGGCTTTTGGTCAAGCAGCCTCTTCTCACAACTGACAGCTCAGTGCAGTTCAGTTTAATCTTAGGGTTTTGAGATATTTCCTTCTGGATAAATGGAACACATGGTCCTACAACGTGCAGAACGGGCTGCGTCTGGGAGGTTTTTCACACTGAGGGCATCAAGACTTGAATGGAAAATCCATCTAGGGTTTATTGAATTCCTTTTTTCATTTCATACTTGTTTTCTTTCCCCCGGTGCTTCTTTTGAGAAAGGTAGGGAGTGAGACAGAGTTGTCCTCAAAAAGAGGTTAGTTGTTCCTACTGTGTGTAATAATGTTGAGGAAGATTCTGCAGAGACAACCCCAACAAGTCTTTCATCTGTACTGTGTTTTGTGTCAGGCGTATACAAGTATTTCTGTCGGCTGGCAGGCAGTGCTGGAAGTTTGGAAGATTGAGCCCCTGCTGTCTGAGTTGGCAGAATAAGGAAACGGTACGCACACACATTTGCCACTGAGGCATTCTGTCTTTGACTCTTTGTCTTCCTTTATCTCAATCTTATCACCACAAACACTACAGAATCTGTAGCTGCACCAGTGGAGGCTCTTCTCTTCCTGGAACAGTTTTTGATTTGATCTTACTGCAGTGAGGAAGGAAAATGTCCCAACTCCAATCCAATGTGGAAATGCAGCAGGCAATGTTTATTTTTAAATAAGAACAGTTATCATATGCGCAAACAGCATTGTTGGTGATTTTGAGACATCATTATTGACCTGGATACCTCTAGAATCAATAACACCAGCTTGGACAACATCATGTGCCAATACAGTTTGGCAAGCTACTGATAAAGTGGCTAGGGCCCAACGGATCAGTTAGCTCCTTAAGAGAACAAAAACGATGCATTTAAAGACGTCAGCCTATTTCCCAATGGGAAACTTTTCAGGAATATATCGTCAATCTTCATACAGGGGGCTATTGTTTTCTTGACAGTCTTTTCAGTCTAATATAGGCATACAGGATGTAATTTCCCACTGAAAATAACCTCTTTTCGGGAGCTTAAAGCGCCGTTTATGTGGTGCGTAGATTGCTTTTTCACACGATATGGAGTACATTTGCATATATATAGAAAATACCAGTAAAAGGTAAGCCATTAACTTGGCCCCATGCTGTTATACTGAACACATGCCCACAGATGAAAATATGGAATAATTGAAGCTGAATTGGAGTCAACTGTAAATACAAGCAAGTTGGTTTTCTGCAGTGTGTGCTTTTTCACTCATCACGTTTGATGTTTTAGTTTCATCAATACTTGTAGTGAACTGGTTTTGCTTCAGAATGCTAGTTGTTGAGGATTTCTGTAGAGCTTAGTCATTGAAAACAGAATCAATGTTGTAGTTCTTGGACAATATTCAAGGTGAACTGGCTTTGAGAATGTTATTCAATATACTTTGTGTGGGAGAGCAAACTCAGGCAGACCAATTTGAGGGAAAATAATCAACTACATCTCAAAGTTTTAAACTGCAGGCAGCAAAGCAATGTAGACTGAGACTAGACAAGATGTAGAGATTGAAACAAATGTAAATTCATACATTCAAGAATATACATATGATTCTGGATCCATTTCTTCTTGCCCTTGTCATTTCTAAATTAGTAGTGTAAAATAGTCCTCCAAGTAAAATATTTGAAGAGAGGAACAACTTGATATTTGAACACAATCCATCTACAAAACATATTTCCTGGGTCAACAGTTCACTGTATTAACACCAGTCAGTGGCCGTGAGCTTAATCCTGCTTACCGATTACACTTCTGCCTTTTGTTGACAGTGAGCGGTAACTCTGTTCTCCCTCGCTCTTCATTTTCCCTCCCTCCAGCACGCTCAGCTGCGTCTAAATATCTAATAAGCTGTTCTGCCAACTTCTGATCCCGGGTTTGTTCTCACCTGGGCAAATGCACATGAATAATGGAATCAGCATGAAGTAAGGCAGGGGCAAGGTTGCTTCTCAGTGTTGTGTTGAAGCCTGATAACGCTCCCCACTGCAGCAAAAGAGCCTCAGAGAGCAAATGAGACGCCGTCTGACAGTATTAACTTTATTACCCACAGGCTGCCAAGCTGTAACAGGCAGAAGCGTTAAGTGGAGGGTGAAAGAGAAGGTGTGTTCTACTCACTGTCACAACCCTGTGAAAATCTCATTTCATTCTGCTTTCATGTATTAAACCAATTAGCAAGTCTGGCTTGGCCTTGCACTTGACAAGAATTGATTGTTTATTTTATTTGCAGTGTCTTGCATCAGCAAATGCCCTTCACACAATAGAGCCCTCATCAGCACTACTGACAGGCTGTGAAAAGAATAAAAGACACAAATACGACGAGGGGGCGTTTTGTACCCATATATAAATTATACACAGTGTGTGATGCAACTACACACCCAGCAACACTGATAATGACAAGCCTGGAGAGTCCTACTGTGACACACATCTGCATGGAAACAAGACCAACCCTGGTCAAAGACAAAACACACACATGAACACACAGACTCACACACGCACTCTGACACTTACTATAATTACAAATGCAAAAGCACATTTAAAATTAAATCAGGGCATAGTGGCATCACTCAAAATCCAATTTAAATATACGGTAGGCGGCAGAATATGCATCTCTAAAAACAAACAGGATTCTATAGCAAGGCGCACACAACCACGCTTTCCTCTCTTTCATAGTTAAGTAACAAGAACACATTTTACACAAGGGTTGAATCTGATCTAAAGCCATGTGCTGTGTTAATGTTTAAAAAGATATATCAATACGTCTTCTCTATATGGTTATATTTCAATACTTCCTAACATTCTATACGTTAGTACATTAGCGGATAGCCACCAGTTCCACACTGTGCCAATATCATTCATGAACAATTTTCTCGCGCCGTTGTGTGTTGCATAATAATGTGAGTTTCCGTGAGATTTGCTGAGGCACGGTGAGGTGAACTGAGATAACTCGTCCCCAGAGTCCAAGCCCATGTTTTCCCCATCAAGAGTTCACATTGGTAACCAGGGAATGGAAAAGTGGTAAAGTGACTCACAGCTCTGCGTTCTGCCTTTCTCATACTCTACTGATGTGGTGGAAGAGAGCAGGGTGACCTTGAATCCTGTCAGATGTTTGCTATGCGTTAAAAAAAGTGGCTTTTATTGAAAGTCTTATAAGGACTCTTGCAGGCAACTTTAGACTAAACTGTGAATCTAATGCAGCGTAGTGTTGGTGGGTCCCTAAAACACCAACCCTGAATTAATAATAGGATTTAAGCAACGTCATACCTTGAGATGTGTCAAAATGCAACCCATCATTCTAAATTTATTTTGAAATTGGTTTTGAAATAGGAGCTATCGCCAGTGTAGCAGGGAGAGAGTTAAACTTAAGCCAGCCTGCACAACTGCACTGAATGTGAAATGGAAACACCGGCTTGGCTGCATTACTGTTTACATTCTATGAATAGGAATCACATGTTTGATGAAACCAGCCCGCTGCTGAAGGCTGCTGCAGAGAGAGAGGAAGGAAAAGAGAGTGAGAGGAAAGATTGGGCAAGTGGAGGCAGGAAGAAGAGTGAGAGGAGAGGAAAAAGAAATGAAAATATGAAGGGAGACAGCGAGAATCAAGGGGCTGACCAAAATAAATCTGACCAGTTTATCATATGCTAAAGTATTCCTTTTTATCCCATAAACACATGGCTCCTGTCAAAGTCTGCGCGGAAATGTAACACAGCAAGTTTAATGTGCAGCTTGATCCCTCTTATATAATCTAATGTACAGTTTGGTGAGTTCTGGTCATTTCCAGGGCTGCCTCATTTCCTTTTTCCAAAACCATAGCAGTGAATTAACTGTAACTTGGTGTCTGGCAAAACTCAGCTGTGCAAGCTCCTGACATGCTTCTTATGCTTGTGGGTATTTTTAACCCCAATTGCTGAAATGAATCGCCATTAAAAAAAAAAAAAAAAAGCCAGCATTTCAATCCCCCAATGTGACTGGATGCCATTCAATCCTCTCAAACAATGTCCCATTTATTTTCGGTTTAAATGCTCAGCTGAGGTGATTAGGGTAAATGCCATGTTAAGGCCCAGAGCTTCACGGGTTATGTTTGCAAACAGTCACTGATTTAAGTATTTAAACAGAACTGCTTCTTTGGGGTGTTTTTATTAGTCATCTTAATGTTTGCACCCATGATTAGTACCTTTCCCTCGTCAAAATCTGTGAAGGTCTTTGATAGACCAACTTTGCACAAACAGGCCAGTCATGCACCTTGGAAAGATGTGTGTTAGCTCCAGGTATGGTATTTTGTTACCTCGTAAAGTAATGACTGAAAGCTCCTTGTTTTAGAAAGACGAAGCATTAGGCAAAGAGAGAAATTAAGCCGCCATCTTGTCATGCCACATTTGAACAAATATCCTGCTCCATAAACATTTAATGCTTAATGGTTTTGTTTACATCCAGGCAGCTTTTCAATTAGTAATGGTTAACTGTTTCCCATAAGCAATATGACAGTCAGCATTACAATCTTTATAATTATCCTTAACCCTGTTAACCCTGAATTGCCCTCATGTCAGTTACAACACGAGTGGATTTAAACTAGCCCTGCTTGTATTCCGGTTTCCTTTTATTATTGATTTAAAGGTCCCATGTCATGCTTTTCCGGTTATTACCCGTCCCCTTGTGTGTTATGAAGGTTTTTATGCATGTAAACGGTCTGCAAAGTCACAAACCCTCAAAGTACACCCTGTAGCGAGTAAAACTCTAACACAGAAAAGACCTGTCTATGCTGCCCCAGAACGCCTCGTTGGAGATTTCTCTTTTTCTTCCTGGGTACAGTGACGTGGGTACAAATGGACCAATCCGTGGAGCTCCTCACACACACACACACACTCTCTCTCAGCGTAGAAACTGTGACGCGCTAGGGGGGGGTGCTAGTGGAGCCTCGCAGCGTCGAAACTGTGGTGCACTTACACTGTAGGTGCACCGCGTTTGGGGGTGCAGGGTGCTCCTCGCAGCAGCGAGCCGCGCAATGTCCCGCCAACACGGCACCCAGACCCCACGCAGCATTCTCATCTGTTTGTCCTAACTGGTGTCATTTTCTGGTTGCTAACGCCATTGTAACACATAATCACTGATGTTCCGCTGTAACGGTGGTGGACTCATCAGAGCACAGTAGGCTCACAGGGAGGGGGGGGGCAGGAGCTCCAACAAGCCGTGTAGGACAGAGAGTGAATACACATACTATACAGAGATGCTGTATGAGAAACCAATGTGAGTTTGGAAAATTGCACAATATAAATCTATTCTAGTAGACCTCAACAATGGAATTATGATCAGTTGAAATGGCCATGACATGGGACCGTTAAAGGAATAGTTACAACATTTTCAGGAAAATGCACAGCTCTCTTGCTGGGAGTTGGATAAAAAGATTGATACCACTCTTGGTTGTTCTGTAGATGTTAACATGCAGCTTACAGTTGTTTAGCTTAGCATAAAGATTGAAGACATGAAAACAGCTAGCCTATCTCTACCAGAAGATAACTACATTTACCTTACAGCCCCTCAAAGCTTATATCTATTGGTGTTCGACAAATATCAATGAAATGTTTGTGACATATACGCTCAGCTAAAAGGCAAAACAATTTTTTCAGCTTTTGATAAATATAAGTATTGAACAAATGGTCTATTCTTCAGTGTTGCATTCATTTGGGTTTTTCCCTCATAGTTTACCCACAGTATATAAGAAAGAATTGCCTCACTGCCAATAGTTTGCTTTATTTGTTCCAAAATAATTGTAATTTTAAGTAATTCTCAATTATTTTTTCTACTACGCACATGACACGTGATAGCCTTTTCATATAACTACAACACAAATGTTTTTTCCCCCTCTAACATCCTTTCACAGAGCCTGGTTTCTAAAGCCCTTGCAAAGTGAAGACCGCTGACCCCCCGCTGCTGTTGTTTACTGTCGCCTTTCTCTCTTGAGACTTTAATCCTTGACTACAGTATCTGATTGACATCCTCCAGTGTTATGGATTGATGGTTTCCAGCTAACCCTAAACACGAGTATTGGTAGTGCAGATGGAGGGATTAGATGGAGGTCTTGAGGGGGATGAGGGATGAGGGATGACGGATGACGGATACACTGTCAATCTGACAATAAAAACCGGTGATTTACTGCAGATTCTCACAGTGTGCTATATCGAGTCATTTGCCACTCATGAACACTACCTTTAGTGTGTGTGTGTGTGTGTGTGTGTGTGTGTGTGTGTGTGTGTGTGTGTGTGTGTGTGTGTGTGTGTGTGTGTGTGTGTGTGTGTGTGTGTGTGTGTGTGTGTGTGTGTGTGTGGTGTGTGTGTGTGTGTGTGTGTGTGTGTGTGTGTGTGTGTGTGTGTGTGTGTGTGTGTGTGTGTGTGTGTGTGTGTGTGTGTGTGTGTGTGTGTGTGTGTGTGTGTGTGTGTGTGTGTGTGTGTGTGTGTGTGTGTGTGTGTGTGTGTGTGTGTGTGTGTGTGTGTGTGTGTGTGTGTGTGTGTGTCTTTAAGGTCTCACATATGGCTGTGGAGGCAGGCATGTGCTTTGTTAATACCCATATAATCCACCTTGCACTGACTGAAGCATAACCATTCCTGGAAGTAATCGCTTATTCTACTTTCCACCCAGGGAACACGTCTCTTTGATAGATGCCTAACATCTGGCTCTGGTTGCACCTCAGCATGTCCTTCGTATCTTTGAAGTGAAATGTTTTGAGAAAAGAAAGTAGAATTTATTGCTTGTGTCCAGTCACTATCAGCACATAACATGTTTCACATTTTCAGTTTAAGGGTTAAAAGGAAAATATTTTTCTGAGTGTTTTTTGTTGTTGTGTGTATTGGATTAGATTAGTTTATATTAGATTACATTTGATGTTCATGATCCTATAGGAATAGAGCCTTTTTGGTAGTGAGTCATAATACAATTGATCAGGACATACTGTTCTGTATATAAACCACATGTATTGGAAATGGGATTTTTTAATAAAGATGTTGAGCTCTTTAACACATGAAAAGGTACATTAAATACTGATTTCAGATTGTACAAAGGGCACATACAGTCAGCGTCATTACTGAACAGAAACATAACAAAATTGAACTTTTGTGCTCTTGACAAGGCTCCTGTACATTTAAATGTAACTGCTGCAATGCGAGTGCACTTGTGTCCTTGGTTGAGAGTTGAGGTAGGGTTATTTGTTTATCCCACCATCATCAAATGTCCATTAAACTCCTGTTTTGACTCTGCAGCTGTGCGATTATAATTCAGGGGGGGATTCATTTGGTTTTAACAAGTGGACTGTTTATACAAGGATAATCATCTTTGTTCCATAAATGCCTTTTCTTTTACTAATGCTTGCGTCAACAAAGTGAAGTCACACACATGCAAGAATAAACCCAGGGGACTGCCTCTTTTATTGTCTCCATGTTTGCAAGATTATGAAATGGCACAAACTGTGACATTAGTGTTTTCTATTTTGGGCCTTTCCCCAGGGTCATGTATCATACACTGGTAGAGGAATTCATTACTGCTGCCGCACTTATCTAATCTAACAATGATTAATCAGATCAACTTCACATTTGGTGGATGTATTGCTAAGGATCTGAGTTACTTAGTGTCACTGCTCATTGCTCTCCACGGCACATTTAAGTCTTGAATATATATATAGCAAACTCACAAACAAACATTTCAAGCATCAGCGATGTAACTTTTGGAATGAACACTTTTAGATCCTGGAAATAGCAGGGTCCCAAACAAATATGTCTGCTTTTTCTTTTACAATTCTCACATATTTTCACATTTTGAATATACTGACAGCCCTTAAGCTCGGGTATCTTCAAAAGAAGAAAAGGGATTATTTACTTTTCAAATAAAGGAGCCTACCGGGTGAGACAAACCACTTCATCAGTGTGCTACATTTGAATGTATTACTGTCATCAAAGCCATTGGCTGAAATGGCTTTCTGTCTATGAATGTGGATTTGTACCTGTTAAAAGGATGTCAGACTAAAAGTGTGTATGTGTGTGTGCACCTCAGACACACTTATGATTCATCACTGATGTCCCTGTTTTTCTTTTCATTGGTTCGGCAAAAAAAAGCTCTGAGTGAGACCTACAAATGTTTCTACATTAATCAGCACAACAAAAGATCAGAGTGAGTGCCGAGCAGTCTTATGTGTGTGTGTCCATGTGTTTCTCTGCTTGGGTTTGTGTGTGACTGTGTGTGTGTTCCTCGAGCAACCGCCTAATCTGTTCTCCTTCCAGATGGGACATTTCACCTTAGCAAGAATGATAAAAAGAGACAGAGAGTTTTTGCTTGTACATGTGCAGCTCTGGCTGTGTGTGTATTATTTTGTTGTGAATGTCTGAGTGTGTGTGTGTGTCTGTTCCAGCCTGTCTGCAGAAGAAACTCCTTCACATTGAAGCTAGCGTTTTACACCCCAAGTGGCTCAGCCGCCGTTGTCTCCCCAGAGTGACATAGCTAAAGCTTAATGGGCCAGCTGATGGTGTGTTAAAGCGTGGTGTTAATTATAACACCACGCTCCATTACACACAGTCACATTAACATCAGCAGAAGCCGAACTGTTGAGCTCTGTCCCGGGGAGTAAAGTGAGACAGCTGATTCAGTTTGAACAAATCAGGGATAAGGGTCATGAACTCATCTCTACTAATATGATAGGCTTAATATTGAAGGGTGTAATTCTGTTGAGGTGTCTATTTGTTTACTTATTATTATTCTGCTCTCTTGATGGATGTATAATCCCACAGCATATATATATGCATATATACTTTCCTTGTTGTATGTGTCAAATACTGATAAACAAAGACGAAGGATTGGTAGAAAAAGTATTTCTGAAGTGCAATAAGTACGTTTTGATTGACTTGAATTGTATTCCTTGTCTTTCATGCTACTGTGACAAACATCATTTTTTTGTTTATAGGCTTTACGTGATTCCAGGCTAGAGTTCACATTCTTGTAAATGACCTGATGATCTTTTATCAATGTGTATCCTGAGTGTGTCATGTTTCCTTTTGTTGAAATTTTTTTCCCACTGACCCCACATTCATATGGCGCTAACCTAAAGCTGATCTTTGACAGGGAATTAATCTTTTGGGAAAAAATGTACTGTCTTTAAAATGTTCAACATAATTTACTTGTTTAATCTTACAGATGTTTTTAAATAGTAGTAGAAGCTACAGAAATCTGTGTTAGTAGTCTTTGTGGCTATTGAAAAGTATCCATTGTGAAACGGGCTGCAGATTGAATGAAATGAAAACCTTAAATAAAGTGTAAGGGCTAGAGGTTTATGTGAAATATATGTCATATATCTAAGGTGCTAAACCTCAGCGGCGCGTGGCCTTGCTTGTCATCAAAAGGTCATTAAGGTTGTCCTTGCGCCCCTTATCACCTCCCCCACATCCTGTTTCTCTGGTTATTTCCATTCGTCAGCTCCTCGTTATCAACTATCTGATACGGTGGAGATAAATAAGACCTATTGTTGGCGTGATGAAGCAGAACCTCATGCTTGTTCGCTCTGTGGTGGCTCGCCTCTGACTCTGTATCTCTCTTTATCCCTGACACAGCCAGGCTGTGCGACAACAACATAAAGCATCTGATAAATAGCAGCCAATGTAATTAGTAGTGGAGGAAATTATGTGCAGACAAAACCCAGCTCTTTCATCGACAAACACCTACAAATGTATACTTGTATAGAGCCACACACAAACACAATGCCCATTGCGTTTTATCAGGTTAAAATCTTCATGATAGGCTGTGAGAAGTTATTTGTTTCTTTTTCAGATAATGAATCTTGTAAAGGAGCCACTGCATGCATGTAATTCTTTCTTCAGTTGGCTGCCTTTCCAAGCACTTAGCTGCTGTACAAATCATGTTTGCTTTGAACGCAGCTCGGTGTTGAGGCCCTGTTTGTGGTGCGGCAGAAGGGAGGAGACTTTGGTTTGTGCAAATGAGTTTGAGCCTTTGAGCTCTGTTTCTGTCTTCATATAGTTCTGTCTACAGCTTGTATTTCAATGCTCATAGAGATCATGGGAAGTTATCAATGCACCTAAATCCACACTAACAAGTGGAGCATAAGGTCACGAAAATGTAGTCGTTAGAAATTGGATGGGAATTGCAGAGCTAAATGATATGAGTAGTTACATACAGTGCATTCAAGAGGACCAACTCATAGGTTCAAGGCTTTTATGGTTCAAGGCTTTTATTAGTCATACGTGCATAGCTACAGTGTAGTTATGACGTTGAAAATCTTAGGTCACAGTCTAAACACATTTCCATTCGGCCGATATTTTGGATCAACTTAAGTCTTTTGTTATTTTTCAAGGGAAAAACATATATATCATAATTCAGCTACTGAAATGTAAGGCTTTTTTTTGTCATTTAAAAACAGTTAATGAATACATCAGCTTGTTGACACTCAAGCTAACAAATGTCAGCCTCAGCACTTCCACACTTTGAAATTGTACTTGTGTCCTTGTATTTGCTTCACTTTACTTGACTACACGTTTTTAACTTACCGCTGCAAGTTTAATATCATTTTTATCTACACAATGACCTCATATTAAGAGTTTACTGACAGAAGTTGAAACCCTGTCCTAAAGGTGAAAATCACTTTTTGATTACTCACAACCTGTAACACCCAGTCATCAGTAAATCCTGCATGACTGGCTCAGAGACAGACAAGGTCAGTATTTCAGGAACACCCTCAACTAATGAAATTGTCAGTGTCAGCTATCTGGGGCTGCCCACTTTAATACCGTCGTTTCACGGTGCCTGCTTTGTTTCTTTAAAGGATAGAGGGCCAATGCAAGCTGCGCTGCTATGCCACTGAATCAGAGAGTGTGTGGGTCGGGTGGGGCAGAGGGGTTATTGGTGATTTCTCATGTCAGTGGTTTTAAGGCCACCCAGGGGAGACAGCTTGATATGCAGCATACAAGGTGATGAGATTGGGAGGGCTTGGGGAAAGAGGTGTTGGAGGTGAAATCAATCTTCTTGTTTAGCTCAGGCCCTTTTTTCACTGCCCCAGTTGAAATTGTTGTTGGGATCATGCTTTAAAAGTTGAAATGCCCTTGGAGTTAAGTGTTGAGTGCGTGAAAAGCCAAGCTATAGAGGCCACATAAAATAAACAAAGTCAGTGTTGAGCTGGAGAATGATTTTTACTTCTTCCCTACTTTTCAACGTACCTTTATGTTTTTCCTCCCTGTTCGTGAGTCCCTGGATTTTCAGTCCTCAGTTTTGCAAGCTGAGTGGCTGATATATAATTGTTAAATTGTATAATGTGTAAGTAAGGTTTTTGCTTAATCTGCATAGGTATCTCTTGACTGGTTGAGTTAAATTCAGAAAGGGGTGAATGGACAAATTGTGTCGTGTATACTTCCTGCTGTTCTATTTAATAACAAATAGTCCATGAACAAAAGTACAGTTTTGTTACTGCAATAAGAGATCTGTCAAGTGTGTAACTTTATAAACTGATACATGTTTCTTTCCTTTATGCAGGTAATTCGCCAGCTTTCGTGGGTTTTGATGTCACCTCTAGATTGGTTTCACTGAAAATGGAAACACTGGAGTCTGAGCTGACCTGCCCGATCTGCCTTGAGTTGTTTGAAGACCCCCTTCTCTTGCCCTGCGCCCACAGCCTGTGTTTTAACTGCGCCCACCGCATCCTGGTGTCTCACTGCTCCACCAGCAAGCCCCTCGAGTCCATATCGGCCTTTCAGTGCCCCACCTGTCGTTACGTCATCACGCTGAATCACCGCGGCCTGGAGGGCCTTAAGCGCAATGTGACGCTGCAGAACATCATTGACCGCTTTCAAAAGGCCTCCATCAGCAGCCCTAATTCTCCCACTGAGAGCCGGCGCCTGCAGCCGCCGCAGCGTCCCTACACCGCCACCATTAGCGGGACGATAGCTGGAACGATTGGCGGCGGGGGTGGTGGAACGAGTGGAAGCAGCGCCCGCAGCAGCCCGGCCACTTCCAGCCACTCCCACCCGCACGCCAACCACACCAACCACGCTAATCACGCCAACCACACCAACGCAAACCACAGCCCGGCTGTCGTTGCGAAAATGGATCCACGCATCAGCTGCCAGTTCTGTGAGCAGGATCCGCCGCGGGAGGCCGTGAAGACGTGTGTCACGTGTGAGGTGTCGTACTGCGACCGCTGCCTTCGCGCAACGCACCCCAACAAGAAGCCGTTCACCAGCCATCGCCTGGTGGAGCCGGTGCTGGACACACACCTCCGCGGCCTGACCTGCCTGGAGCACGAGAACGAGAAGGTCAACATGTACTGCTTGGTGGACGACCAGCTCATTTGTGCCCTCTGCAAGCTGGTGGGGCGCCACCGAGAGCACCAGGTGTCCTCGCTCACCGAGCGCTTCGATAAGCTCAAGGTTAGTCCTCTGTGCCGTTTCCAGTTTACAAAGCGTGCGATAATGTCAAATCGGCAAGCATTTCTGTGTACTGCTCCTATTTGATGTTGTTTGACTTTATTGTGACTGAAGCAAGGTAAGTCACCATCTGGCACAACGTTTGATAGAAAAAGAGTTGAGACACAGTTGAGCTTGGAGCTTATTCTCCTTCATAGCCTGCAGCATTCAGTATGATATCTATGTTTACAGTTTGCCAAGAGCAAAGTCTTTAGTCCATTCCTACCATGGGGATGTTCATTCAGTGCATTTCTGTTGACTGTGAACTTTCAGCACTGCCACAATTGCATCATACACACTCACACCAGCCTTTGTTCAGCAAGAAGGACAGAAAGACAGATGGCAAACAGAAAGAGTGACAGAGACAATTGGGATGGTGCGCTGGTGAGAAGGGCAGAGAGAGACGGAGAGCAATAGGGAGGCCGTCATTATAATAGTCGATGAGCTGGCATTCCCCGTGGCCACTGAGCTTTCAGAGGCTCTGCGTAGAGTCCAGGACTGCTGAATCAGGCTGAAAAACAACAGAGAGGGGCACTAGCTGGAGCTAATTCCCCCACTAAAGACCTAAAGCGTCAGCTGGCCAAAAAACTTTACCTCAATTGTGTCTGTCTTTAGGCTATTTACATACATCTTTATGCACCCTATTTCAAAAATAAAAACATGTTCACAGTGTTTGCGGCGCAACACATTTTACAATAGCATAAGTACAATTTCTGTAATGGTTCTGTGAGTAATATTCCACTCTCACAGACTCGTTCAGGATGTGAATCTGGGAACCCAATTGTACTCTCTGATTTGGTTTGGCCTTATGATGATCACTTTGCAAATTAGCATCCCTATTGCTACAATTAACCAATCAACAGAATAATGCGAACTGGTATTCTGGGGGATAATACTACATATCAGTGATAACAGCAAACACTTCTTGATTCTCTTTGTTTTTTTATAGTGTTTTTTTCACAAACGGCAAATACACATGAATTGAAATTGGCTTCCAGGCTATGGTATTTTTCCGGTGTTTTGGGGAAATTGCTTAACAGTTAACTGAAAATATAATATAACATCACATATGCCGCTTGATGTTGTGGATCATTTGATGGACTTTTTAAATTTTTAAAAAGGAAATATCCTAGTCAAAGACATGATCCTTTGATACTGTGAATCTGCAAAGTCATCTAGTTTGTGTAAATTCCAGGGATATGTTCTGTCCCAGACTGCAAGGGTATTGGTTTGATTGCTATGGCGTCAATGAATGGTATTGTGTAGCACACAGACAAAAGTAGAGAAAGCACTACCATAGCACTTTAAGTCCTTTTAGATGCGTGTTTAAAGGTTGATGTTCCTTTTCAAAGCAGAAGTAGATGTAATGGTCTCACATTCAGGCTTGTTTGTGTGTGTGATGTGAGAAACATGACATTGTTAACATTGAAAGTACAGCAAAATCCCATCTGATGTTGTGATTCAGTGAAAATGTCATCTCACATTCTGTATAATGAATGTTTTATGCTACCAAAACTTTGGTACACACTTTCAGTTTTGCACCAACATGTTAGCAATATTCCACCTTCTCACCACCTCGCACAGACTGAACCCACTGGAGCGAGGTGTTTATTTTCACTAGCATTTACTCTCTTTACACCGCTGTCTGGCAGTGCATTCTCCTCAGACTGTGGGAGAGTTTACTGTAAGTAGCTATAGCTAGCTCTCCCCCTCCTTTCTTCTCCACTTCATGGCCGGCTGTGGTTCTTTTGAACGTTCCCCAGCCAAGCCTTTGAACTTGCTTGACTTTGAAATCCCCAATCTACCCCAAATCTGGGAGGAGATCAATCCGGTCCAGACTCCAGCTCTGCTCACCAGCCGCAGTGGCAGCTAACTTATAATCTTCTTCTCACTCATGGCAAGAGGAGGAGAGGAAGCCCAATTTATGCATATCCTATCATGGAAGATGTCAAAAAAAGGGTTTGTCTTCCAATTCTCTGTTTCTCTGTCTTTGTATTAACACTGTTTTTAACCAATGCCATTCTCAATTGGACGCTTCGCTAAATAATTGGAATCAGTTGCCTCTGCTTGACCCCTGCCTCACTCCATGTGAACTTTGACCTTTGGATTACCCTTCCCATTATTTCCTCTGTCTGCTGTGTACGCTGGGAGCAACTCTGTCACAAAATGATTCCTCACACATTAAGGGAAAGGTAAGTTTCCCCTTGGGCTAGGAAGGTAGATATTTCAGGAGAGAAAAGGCCAACAAGTAACCAGCCGTGTTAAAGACAGAATGTACCTCAACTAAAACCGCAGGGAAGAGAGCTAATTCTGCAGGTAGCGGCTGGAAAGAGCTCGCTGCTCTTCAGTAAAGACATTTTTGTCTTGTAATTGTCAGACCTTGGGTATAGTGTTTTACTTTGATACTCTTAAAAGACTGCAGGTTAATTGCGCCACACTTTAGATTCGTGTTTGTTTTCACACAATTAGAATCACGGAAACCTTTTCCTGCTAAGATACATTTAGTTGTAGCGGTGAATGTTTCATCACCTGCCGCTTTTGAAAGTGTCTATGGCTCATTAGAGTCTTATTTTTGTAGCGGCATGCCCTATCAGAGGCTGGGTGTAAAAAGCTGAAGTGTTATTTGTGCTCTTGGCACAGGCTTTTTAGTTTTAAGCGATGCTGGAAGGCTGGAAGGTGGAAGTGTTCACACCAAATGCTGATGGTTCATGAGTTCAAAATACATTCAGATTCATTTGCAAAGACGGGTTTTGAAGAAGTAATGAACATGGTACTGTATAGGTAAATTGTCATGCTTTGATACATGAAGGTGTAGCAGCAACCAGAGGTGAGAATAGTTAGTTGATTAGATGTTGCCATCAGATGAAATCTATTTTTGTCCCTTTTTAGATTCAAGATTTCCTTTTGTTTTTATTTATCTTTCCATCTGTGTTAAAGGGCCTTTGGGGAGTACCATGAGACTTTGCAGCCTGCTACCGTTTGTGTCTATGTTTCACTCACTTTCTCCCAAGAACCCGAAGAGCACACATTGTTTGATTAAAAAAAGACACCTGAATAAATAAAAGTGTTAAGGCAGAAACCTTAAGATAATGAGACAGGTGGCAAGATGAGGAAAAACTGTTCATAGGCTGAAGGAAATTTGGAAAAACGATGATAAATGGATCACTTCTCTGAGATAAGAAGTCTTTCTCCTCTGTTCTCCATAACTGGCAGTTCATTTACTGACTCAGGCTCTTAAAGGTTTGAAGTGTGTGTTCTTTAGCATTGAGTGCTGAGCAGGAAAGCCTATAGCAAGGGGACTGACATTTGTGACACTGAGCAGCACTTAAAATAAGCAGCAGATAAACTTAAGACTCTGGTTCTTCAACTCTGGTTGCCATCTCATGTGCAATAACCCTACAGCCATGGGATTTGTTGTTCTGTGTGTGTGTGACTCCAAGGTCTTGACAGGTCTCAAGCATACTTGTACCAGATGATAGTCGGTTATGTACATGAGAAAAAAATGAAGAAATATGCAAAGCATTTTCCAAGCGATTATTGGATTAATTCCTGTTTTTGAAGAGGCAAGTCATACCATACTGACAACCCCTCTCTTCTCCTCTCCTCCCGTTTGCTCTCTACCCTCTCTCCATTTCCTTCAGTCCCTCCAGCTCAGCTTCTCTCCCTTTATCCCCACCGTTTCTTCCTTCACCCCCCCACCCCTCATGTATTTTACTTTCCCCCATCTAAGCTCCTTAAGGCACTGTCTAACTCTTTTCCTGTGCGATGTGTGTATCACCCCTGCCCCTGCTGCTGACTCCACTCCTGCTGTATTTACACCAAATTGCTTTGCTAAATCCAGAGGCGAGCTTCTGCATGTGTGCATGCACACACACAAATGCATTAAATCACATCCACACCCACAAACTCATTTGAACTTCAGAGTTTTCACACACACAGAGACAGGCAAATAGTCAACAAATAGTTCAGCTCACATATTCTGACTGTATGCGAAACACTGACAGCAACGTTTTAAAGCAATGTCAAGCACTCAGCCAAGCTTAATTTGAAATGCCCACCAACCCTTTCTTTTATATACTCTCGTAAATTTCAGTTTTTTTCTACATGCAAATACTCCCCCCCCGCTGCTGTCCTCCCCTTCTGTCACTTTTTTTTTTCACACAATTTCTATGTTTTGCATGCAGCCACATAAACATCATCCTTCCCACCTGCTTTCTGTCACTGTTTCTCCCTTGCCTCCCTCTCCCTCATTTGGCCCCTGGCCAGTCTGCCTTGTTTTAGGTAACACCACTCCTCTCCTCTCGCAGTCGCCCACAAACCCACATGCGCTGCCACAGCAGCATATTGCTGGTGTAAGGGAGAATCACAGCCCTCCAGTGTGTTTGTGTGTAGGAAGGTATATGATTGCCTCCAAATATGTGTGCCTGTTTGAAGCATCTACAGGTGTGTGTGTGTCTGCATGTGCATGTGCGTCAAAGCAGATGCTATTAGCACTGACATGTGTGGAGTGATTGGGAGCCGAGTGTGTGAAGCCAAGGGAAATCATGGCTCTATCTGGAGAACAGTGAGATGGCGCACACTTAGTCATGCTGACGGCACCACCAAGGATGTAGTAGAAAGCTTTTAGTGTCTGTGTGCTCCGGTGTGCATGGATTTGTGTGTGTGCATGGATTTGTGTGTGTGCATGGATTTGTGTGTGTGCACAAGCGAGTACCTATACTTCACTACTCTCAATGCATCATGCATGTGTTGTGAAAATATGTCACCCCAGCCCATCCTGAAATGTAGTAGGTCATGAAAATAGAAAAGGTTATCAAATCACTCCAGGCACTGTATCATCCATATGCACAATTTATGCAGTAAAGAAAGTGGAAAGCTTTTAGGAGCTTTGGTCTCAGCAGTGATGCAATGGCATGCAGAAAGAGAGATATAATCAACATTACTCATCTGTGAGTTTGGTGTGTTTGTGTGAGGGTGATGCATGACTTTATTCATACACATTTATCCATTATCCAATCATGCCTCCCCTCACTTTTCTCCTATAAAATGATAGCAGGGTTCCCTTGAGTAGCTGAATTCTTGTTATTCAGTCCATGCAGTTATTCAGTGTTACTGATGCACTGCTGTACGATGGTCCATGTGATGTATTATAGATTAAGTCATAGAACATTCTAAAGACATATAACACCAAATCAGTGTTGTTCTTCATCTTCACAACTGAAGAACTTGTCTCAGTACAAACGTAGAATTTTCTCTGAAACTTATACTTAATATTTTACTCACTCAATAACATTCATTTTGAATAAATTGTTAATTTATAAGTCCAATGTATCCCAGTCTTTTAATAATATGAAATATGTGTGGTTGGTCTGCAAGCCTTAAAGAATGTCCTTATAACTTTAAAGTCTTTTTTCACGCTCCCAGGGATAACATTCCTGACATGTAAAAGTCAACTTCTAAAACACTGAATATCAGCACATTATATTTAGGACCATCATCATCCTCAGCCTGTATCCCAATATATATGCCCTCTAAATCCATATTATTGAACCCCGCTCGATCTTCCTTGATGTCTTTCTTTTTCATCTCCTTTTTGCCACTTCTTTTTAAAGGCTTAAAACTCAGGCACTTGAAGGCTTCTGCTGTGTGTATTTTAGCGTAAAGCTGTAAGAAGCTGAAAACATAGCAAAGCTTAGCGGAGCCTCTGACTCTTTTGACACTCAAAGAAAATCGTTTAACTAAGCAGCTGAAAAATGCAACTTTTGGATATATGTGGTGTCTTTCTTGCAAACATTATACTGTATGTAAAACGACCATGCATATAGCAATGCCAGAATGAGGTGTATGTCATATCTGTTCTTAAAATATGTGATACAGCTTATTTGTTTTACATTACATGGTTTGCCATAATTGATACCAGATCATAAACTCATGACTATTTATGTATTTTATTCAGATAGAGGATTTACACATTAATCAACACTGCAAACTCATCTTGCTACAGTATGCTCATGTTTTTGTTCCTGGCTTCCAAGCATTTCCTTTCCATCCCTTCATATACTGCCACATTATAGGGTGTAATATCTGATGAGTAAGCACTCTCTAATATTAATCTGTAACGTTCCCTGGCACAGATCACATTTATATGAGGGGAAGGGAGGTGCTCTGTTTGATGAAACTGATGACGCATGCACTCTATGAACCTGAATTAGAAGCTACATTTCAGTGTCTCTGGGAAATGTGTAAAACATGTAAAGGCTTGATGAAATCTACTAATATTATTCATAATAGGGATTTTTCAGTCAAAAGGATAAATCAGAGGTGCCTGAGTCTTTCAAAAGCTGTTTTGATTTGTGACTCGGGGACAGTGGATGAGACAATGAAGCATAACAGGAATATTTAGACTCAATCTGGAATGTCAGTGAGCATTCATCTTCTGATTTACTTCATCCCATGCAGACGTGTGTTTGTGTTAAGGCTGAAGACACGTTGAGTTTGGTTGTCTGCGCACACACTTCCTCTCAGTGTGTGTGATGAGTCCTCTGTCCTGTTGAGAGGCTGGCAGGCAGTGTGTCGCGCCTCGTAAGACACTTAGTTTGAACTAATGACACCAGTGTGAGGCGAACAGCACGTCTTCAGCGGCCTGAGGACACCGGGGACCTCTGATTCATCCCCAAACTCATAATAGCCTGGTGGTTAGTGTTTTGTGACCTGAACTCAGGGAACAGAAATCATAGGCTAATAATCATTTTCTGCATTGAATAATTTATATTCTCTTAATATTAAAGAGTACATTTCAATTAGTTTACTTGATATTGGGCCAATAACCATTGAGTTTAATGACACAATCATGTATTCTTGTAATATTGTGCTTTATTGAATATTCACTTCTTGATTTTTTAAGTGTATTTTTTAAGCTGCTTTATAAATATTTAAGTAGCAATAAACAAAATTACGGAAAATGATCAACTAACCGAACACATTACATTGGCTCTTATTGAGTATTTTCCAGCTCATTTGTTTTGGATTGTATGGCCCCCAATTTGTTTTGGCAGCTAATAAGATGGATGTATGTCTCTCAGGAGTTGGTTGCGACCAAAACCGAGCATTTAAAATGTATATTGTTTACTACTAAATGCATTAATGAGCATATGTTTGCAGACATCAACACTTTATAAGGTGGTTATATATCAGTTCTGTGTTTCTTAGCTTCAATAATGCAGGTTTAAAGATTTAGACACACCAGAATATGGTAGCACTAGAAGCTAGTTGACTCTACATTAATAACTAAAGCTGTGAGAACCTGTTTCACTGAATCAAGTGTGACGGGGCCTGTTAAATTGGAACATGAAAGCACCCATTGCATTTAATTCAACTATGTAGACTGCAGCTGATAACTGGTAGCAAAACAAACCCTGTTTGCTTCAGTTTTGGCTCCAAGACTGATGAAGAACTCAATGACACTGAGTGTTAAGAGCAGCAAAGGACCAAAAATGGATATAGGCCATAAAAGCATGGCTACTCAACCCTTAAGAAAAAACACAATAGTGCCAATCTGCTAGCAGTAAGCAGTTTGTCAATTGAGGGTTTATTTTTGGCTTTCATGTAATTGAAGCAGCATCATTTAAAGGTCACCGATTATGCAAAATCCACTTTTTCATGTATTTTATACATAAACATGTGTCCCCTCTGTGTAAAGAGATTCTAAACGTTTCAGGGGGGAAAATGTGCTCACTTTTTGTCCTGATCCATTTATATAAAAACCTGTCTGAAAATGAGCTGATCAGATTTTGGCCACTTTATGATGTCATAACGATTTTTTTGGCTTGTGTAACCATTCGCCAATCACCAACCAAAGTAACCCCCCCCCCCCCACCTTATCACCTGAATCTCCTCTTGGAGTACCATTGTGTTCTTTTTAACCAAATATCTCTGAGGGGCGTGGGGAGGGGCTCCTTATTTTCATCTAAAGTCACAGACAGAGAATCAGCACTTTTGAAACAGGGCTGAAACAGAGGGGTTTATGGGATGCTACAATGCATGATCTGTTTGGTATGTGGAGCCAAACACTTCAGAGACATGTTTTGTATATATCTGAGACCTATAATATACTGATGAAAAACAGTATAATAGGGGACCTTTAAGAGAAGTTAAGAGAGAGATAGGTTGAATATGGCATGAAAAAAAGAGTGATAACAACTATTATTGGCATTCAACTGATGAATGCTCTTGAAATATGTTAAACTGTTTGTAAAATGTGTCTCTCTATGGACAGTCATTACAATGACATTGGATTAACTTACTTTACTGCTTTAGTTTCCCTATTTAGATCTAATATCTAGAACTGGCTGTAGGACTGTAAAATGGAAAGAAATGGGGAGACATAAGCGATTGTTTGACATTTTGATGATACAGTCATGTAACATACAGTATGTGTCTCACATAAAGTTATTCATTCCCCATCCTTACTTTTTTTGGAGCAAACCTTTATGAATGGATTTCTAAGCATGTGTTGTTTTGGCTGGTTGGGGAGGGTTTCAGTCTCCCACACTGTTCTCAAGCATCTCCCCTCCCCTCAGAAACAGCTGCCTTGGACAGACATTTCCTTCATTCCATTCCCATGAATCTCTTGCTTCCTGAAACATGCACTTTCACTTTTGAAACAAACAGACATTCAACCGTGAACTCTGTTATCTAACAGAGTCGCACACATAGTGTAGGAAGAGCCGTTTATCAAATTCAAAAGAAGTCAAACGGGTAATCAGTGCAACATATTGTCACTGTAGATTCAGTCTTAATGGAACATTTCCATTTGTATTGCTTCTAAGTAGTAATTTAAGAAACTGGAAAAAAGTTGGAAAGTTCATTTCCTTTTCTAATTACTCATCTACCATGAATATTATGTTCCAAAACAGAGCTGAACCAGAAAAAAAGGTCAATCTGTCCCAAAAACACAACCATTGTTTATAGTATAAAATATACAATGGCTTTGTGATTATACATTTAAAAAAGAGTCTCCTTGTTTCCCTGTATACAGCAGTTCAGGGCTGTATTTCTCCACATTATGGCCACAAGTGAACCTGAGTCTCTGGCGAGTGGCATCAGACATCTAATAGTGTCAGTCCAATATGTGCAAGTTATTTGGGTTTACAGGACCGGATTCTGCCTCAGGAGCCAAAGGAGAGACACAGCAGGACAAAATTACCGAGAATTGACTTTAGAAAACTTGAGTTACCTGGGAGCTTGTTCATTTCCTGCATTAGACGGATGGAGAACACAGGTTAACTGCACTTTGCTCTGACGTCCCCCTCTTAAAGCCAAAGGGGGCATGCATGTTTAATAGCATGCAGGGCTTCTTTTATGGCTTCTAAAAAGGGACACATTACATATCCCCTCTGGTCCGCATGGTGGTGACAGCAGCAGCCAGCACCCTGTCTGCTAAAGCTCCACAGAGAAACACAAAGCCTTGTGTACATCTGAGGTCATGCATATGGTACAAACATGGAAACACCATCATCATACAGTATAAAAGCTATGGCAAAAATAGGATTTGAAACATGCATGATATAGTCACGAACACAATGTATTTTTCTATTTGTAGAAATGGCATTAAATAGATAAAAATGCAGTAAACTGTAGTCACACAATCACATGATGGTACTGGCTGCAACTCAGAACAGAAATAAATGTCTCCTTTCAAATAGTATAGGTAACATTGCTCGATAAAGCCATCAAACTAATGTATTTTTCTTAAATATGTAGTCCTTCACTTGTTGTAACCCAACCTCAGTGAGAAGATATCAGAGAGAAAACATATGTGTTGTTTTATCACTTTAATTCTGCACGTGACTGACTCAGTTGAAAAAACAAATCTGAATTCAGTCAAACTTTTGATGGCATTGAATTATAGTTTATTTGTAGATCCAAACCAACAGGTTCTCTTCACTAGGATGACAGGGGGAACTGATAGATTGATAACACAGTTGAACATTATTTTATATTTAAAAAAACAACATCAGATACTGATCTTCATCCTTCAAAATCCGATGTCAGTGATGTGCAGGAACATCCCTGGAAGTTTCTGTTTAGCTCGGGTTACGTACAGGAAGTCCAGCTCCCCAGGGAGTCGTACAGAGAGGAATGTCTGTTCAAGATCTCGACGCCAGAGAGCCCACCACGCTGACTCGCAGGAACGCAGAGAATGTGTCTTCCCGCTCTGCGGTTCACCCCGTTACCATCGCAGACCCTAACCCTTCCCCGCAAAACAACAGAATGGCCACATCAGGGATGCACAGCATTGGGTTGGGCGATTCTGCACTTGAGCTGTCTTTCCTTAAGATGTTTCATTTCCTTAAGTAGAGATGGGATTCTCAGCATGTGAATCAATGCTGCTCTGTAAGTCAGAGTCGAAGCAATTTGTCTGAGGATGTCATATTTATATGTGAGATGGTCATCCGATTATGTCTTCCTGCCATTCTTTTATCTGCCTTGTCAAATATGCTTGCTTTCTGCAAATGCTTTTCTAGTGTTAGTGTCATTTTTTAGGCATCCTGCCAGCAGTTGAAATGGTAACAGGTGTCCTAAATGTATATTATGTAGCCGCCATCAGCACTAGAGTTACATGACCCCTCTATAAATACATGATAGTGACATGATTTACTGTCCTGCTTCCAAGTCACGGCCGCTCCAATTAAATAAGGCAAAGTAGACTAGACATAGAGTAAATCACCTCGCCCACCTTGGTGGAAGCAAACCCATCTGTTAGGTTGACAGATCCGCTTTGATACTAATAGAGTCGCTCTGTCTTGTCACTGACCACTGCTACTATGTGAGAACAGGAGGGGGGGGGGGGGGGGGGGGGGGGGGGGGGGAGTGTGTGAAGTTCTTGTTATTGTGTTTTTACATTTGTCTGATTTGTGTGTGCATGTTGCCCGCTGCAGCCCAGGAAGATGAAAGTCTGTTTTCTTTTTCTGTTCTACATCCGAGTGCCTGCAGGGCTCTGTCGTGGGTCACGTGGGCAAGATAAAAACGTTTCACAATGGAAATCTCACCGTTTTTCTCAAACTAGTCTCTGGTTGGCATTATCTACCATCCCATAATATGCCCCTGAAACAGCAGCAAACATAAAAGAAAACAGTTCCTTTATAAATCCAATGTTGCTGTTTTTTTGCCTTTGCCCTCATGTACTCCAAGTACATTTAAGAAATATGTCCCTGGAGTGCTCAGGGAGGCCATTTATTAGTCACATGGCCAAAAACTGCTGAAAGAAATCTGATTTGTGCAAAATATAGGGTTTCTAATCCAAGAGGCAGGGAAATGGAGAAGTATATTTGTGGCATATTGAGTTAAATCCGTGCGGAGATCTGTCTGGATAAGCAAAAGTCTTGGAGATGCTTTATTTTTTTTGGAAGCTAAAATTGAGTCTGCAGTGAAAGAGGCTTGAAAACACTGTTGCTTTACTTCAGATCTTTCTGTGCTTCCTTTTTGACTGTGTTTGTTATGATACTATATTTTGCATGAAGATGCCCTTGAGCAGGCAGCACAACATCAGGTTAAATTCCAACACGTATCATGACATGTGCTCCTCTGTGTGTTAAATGAGTGTGTCAACCCTCCTGTTGGTTGCATTAGTGCTATATTCAGAAACGAAGCGTGAACTGCCTCTGAACCCCGTCACCTCAAAAGAAATTAACTAAATGTGTTGCTGAAAACCTTATCACACTCTCGCAGAACCAGCCCCCGTTTTTGTAGTCCATGAGCTCAGATGAACTCTTTTGGAGGTTTTACTTGAAGCTGACAAGTGTAAAGCTTTTAGCTTGGGAAGTGTCATTCACACCAGATTTCTGTTCCTGTTATGTGGCTGAACGGTTAAAAGAGGACGGGTACAGCAGCGTCAGGCAGTGAGGACAAAAAGAGTCCAGAGAGGGAGAGTAGATTCAATTGTAGAACTTCAATTATTTAAGATCAGATAAAAACGTGTCTGTTCCAGTTGGGTTGCTACTTGCAATGGTAGGCAAAGTTTTACTGTTATGTCTGCTCTGTATCTTCAGACAACTGGGCCGATAAAACACGTATATATTAAACCAAGATGCAGGGACAGCACCCAATCTTAGAGAGAGGACTCTTATTGCCAACGTTTTTTAGTTTGCCAGTTAAAAAAGACAGAATGAAGAGGAAGGTCAGGTATCAGGATGACATCTAGAAGAGCGAAGATGAAACATCAGAAGTGTCAGGGAAGCAGGAGCAAATAGTGGGGCGGGAGAGAGGAGCTGCAGGGGGTCCATGATGTTTGACGTTTAGTGTGTTTCACTCATCGCTCAAGTTTGAAATGACAAGCCCTCACTTCCACAACCTGCCTCCAGCAAACATACAAGTAAGGCTTTAGCTGTTGACAAACATTTAACAGGTAATAGTAAACAACTGAACTAACAAATGTTAAGAATTTCTAGTTAAAGTAATAGTCTGACATTTAAGGGAAATATGCTCATTCTCTTTTTCGCTGAGAACTAGATGAGAAAAAATCAATAGCACTCTCACGTCTGTGGAGCCAGCAGCCGGTCAGAAGTACCTCGAAAGTTCACAAATACCATTGTTTTTATGTTTGTGTATCCATTCAAAAACTGAAAGATACTAATGGCCAATAAATAGTCTGGTGAACGCCCCATAAAAAGGTGTATGATCGTTTTTACGCTGCAGTTTTATGCATGTATTAAATATTGAGATTAATTGTGTTAATTAATGAGTGTAAGAGTTGCGGTTTGGTGAATGTATTTCTTCTTATTCAGAGCCAGGCTAGTTTCCTCCTGCTTCTATAAATGCTGAGCTAAGCTCATCTGTTGCCGGCTACAGCTACATATATATATGTAGGTAGGGATGTCCCGATCACCTTTTTTTGCTCCCGATCCGATTCCGATCATTTGATTTTGACAATCTGCTGATACCGGTTTTTCCCGATACGATCTTTATGCAATGCATTAAGAGAAAAAAAAGGAAAAAAGCATTCAAGTTGTCCCTTAAGGTTATTTTTTTTATTTAAATGACAGTACCCAACTACCCATTCTATCCAACATGGATATAGCTTCTTTTTTTCACAGCAGCATTTGATCAGTTCAGTTGTGCAGCATTGGATCAAAACAAAATAAAGCTTATCAGTGGTCCACCACAAAATAACCATGTAAACAAATTGAGTGCAGATAGTGCAGTAACAAAACAAAAATAACTCTACTGGAAAGAGGTAGCTTGACTAGCTTCACAAGTTCACAGATTTGAGAGAAATAAGCAACCAGGTCTATGAAAACAAGCCCAAAAGAAGCAACACATACATGATGTTGTGGAATTTTAAACAAACTAAGGCCTCAGGATGACTTTGCGACGTGAACATGGTAATTTTTGTTTTGTAACATTAAATAAAATAATACAAATATTTTATAAAAAATTAATTTAAAAAAAGAATTCCCGATCCCCGATCTTTTTCTCCCGGTTCCGATCTTTTGAAAATCACGTGATCGGATCGGGACATCTCTATATGTAGGTATTGATCCTCTTTACTGACTCTCCTCGAGAAAGTAAATAAGAATATTCCCCCTGAATGTGACACTATTGCTATAAACAGCAAAATGTCTGCAGAAGTGGAATAAGCTGTTTTATGGAATACATTTTTTTTATTTCCAATACCCAGTTTTGTAATGTAATTGTCACTCTTTTTATCCCAAATTAGCAAAAAATATCTTACTGGGATGACAGGCATTAAGTTCTTGTCCCCATCAAATGTTTTACAGGATTATGGGATATAGCCAAGTGTTATGAGTCTCAAAAGAGCTATAAGTAAAGTTCTCTAACTAAATAGCATTATATTTGAGGAGAAGGGAAACAGAGAGGGGAGCTGGCAGTCAAGGTGTACATGTTGATGCATGAATCCAGGTGCACAGAGATAGAGATTAGAATGATGCAATAGAAGATGATGATAGTGATATCTTTCCTAGAAAATCACTTCATCTGCCTGAAGCAGTTGCCTTTTCCAGGCAGCCTTCTTCTCCAAATGGGAAAATGGGTTTGAGGTGTATGCACTAGCTCAACCGGAAAGCTCTGCTTATCACGGGTCTGTGAAGTGCACATTCATTTTCCACAAGCGCAAATGTGCTGTGGTCTATGTGTTGGAAGAGGGATCATCTGGTGTGTCATTTTGCCACGAGTGGTAAAGTAAAACACCTTCAAGGACTCTGAAAGCTGTGGGGCCGTGATGAAAACTTCACAACTGTCATCTCAGTTAGTCATTGCGTTGTCGCAGGCATACAGCTCTGAACGCAGCTTCTTTAGGGAATACAACACCAACTGTTCTCTGTCAGTCTTTACCAATGGCTTTTAGTAATTAAATGTAATGAGAGACAGCACGCATAATGTGGAGGTGACAAGGCATATATTAAGACCTAATAAAAGGTTCCACTTGGTATATTACAGTTTTAATGGAAAGTATTTAAGTTCTGATAACCCAAAATCTGGAAATGTCTCAACTAGTTTTTATGACATCAAGTACTATCCTTTGTTATATTAACAACTGAAAGGGTGATAATGAAATAGTTCATAGTTAAACACAATACAACACATTTTGTGTTAAGAGTGTACATATCATCACGATGCCTCTATAAGGTCACTGTTTTCAACATTTGCCACAGATTAATATCAGCATTGTACGTACAGTATACAAATAGAGCCTAACGTCGCCATTTGTCACCTCAAAATATATGTGACTTCCCTGACGTCTGTACAACCTTTACTTTCCCCCTTACTTTGTGTGGATGTCTTGGTGCTTAAAGGCTTAAGGGGAGATTAACTGAGAACAACACCTTGGTTTCAACAAGCATTCTTCAGCTAACCAGGCGCCACAGACAGCTGTGCTTATCTCACTTCTGTGAAAACTTTTGCACAACGCTGGGTGCGGTAGAAATCACATGGGATTATGGTACTTAATCAGAAGCACATCCACATCCATGTAGTTATTAAAGTGAAATATGTCTGTATGAGATTCATGCAGTGTGTAGAATTGCATAGCTGATAGGAAATTGCCTCTAAAACCTCCGGCTCCAGTGAGCGAAAGACAACATGAGATAGTTTTATGCTTGTGCACGCATCCATATTATTTACTAATACAAAACATACAAAGCTACCCCACCTCATCTTGGGATTTTCTGCACTCTCTGCACCCAGCTAGCCAATCAGGTTGCTTGTTTTTTCTCTTGGAAAACATCTTCTGCAGCACCGTCGTGTTGATGTGTGTCAGCGGTGGTCCTCATTACGCTGTTATATTTGTGAGGGTGTAAACGGCACGTTTCTGTGACCTCCTGTTGACTGACTGCAGCTCTGCGCCTCCACTGAAATATAACCATTTTCACTTTTTAACCATCAAACCTTGATTAATGTCCCAGTCAAATGTAGTCTTGCTTCCACGCACCATTTTGCTGATTGGTACTATATATTCTAATTTCTTCTTAGTACCGTGTGTGCACAGTTGAACATATGTGACAAAGGAACGCTTTATACAAATTGTCTACACAGACCTTGGACTTAACTAAGTGAACATATGAAGCCATTCTTTTCGCTCTTCTGTGGACATCATTTTAGGATTTCATAGCAGTTATTTTCAAAAAGACATTGGTATTTTGTTTTTCTGTGTAGCAGTGAGTCACAAGGTTTTAATGACACAGAGCCAAACAACGGCCTCTGGAGTCCCATCAGCCAGGATGACTCAGACCCAGGACACTACTCTCTCCCATTTGGCTCATTTTAGAAAATAAGGCAAAATGAATAAACGCGCTTTCACTAAATGTGTTTGTGTATATCAAATCTATTTGCAATGACAACCAATTGGTAGGAGCAGAGGACAGTGAGGCCCGTCATGCTGCACCCTGCCACTTAGAGCTGGTGCTGAGGGAGGTGAACGTAGAGGACAGGCGGTTAGTAATAAGCCATGGAAATACTACATAATGAAATGGGTCCTGTCCTGACTGCCACACAAGGATTGCATCTTTTTAAAGTCCATACACCAAAATATCTACAGTTTATGGCCACTATATTTATTGGTTTATTTTATAATGACTGTGCACATTAGTAGAACAACAATTACAGTTATAAAAATATTCCCATTGGCTTGTTTCTATATCCTCTTAAATCCTAAAAAAAGGAAAGTCTGCTGATTAAATATCAGAAATGTGTGGGTTAAATTAGACACAACAATGTCCTGTTGTATATCATAGAACCAATTTGGCAATTGGACAGTCGAAAAAATAACAAGCCAGACTTGTGTAGATGCTCTGGGAGCAGAACTGTGCACATGGTGCCAGACTGTTGATTTGTCTTGTTGTTTTTTAAGAAAGAAAGAATGAAAGAAAGTAAGAAAAACACAAAGAACCACCAAAGGACCATCTCTCTTTCTGTGTCACAGAGATGTAAGAGGTTCAAATCAGCTAGAGCACCGTGTTCTTGGAATCAGCAGGAATTCATTGCATTGCTGAAGGACACTTCAGCGGAGACGCTCATTGAGTCCAGTGATTTAACCTGGATTATTTGATTGGAGGGCAGCCTCCCTGCTGATCAGGACGCTCTCCAATATGCCTTTTTCCCAGGAGCCATTTTGACATGTCATTACAGGGAAACACAGGTGTAATTGATAACATTCATTATGGTCCTGTACCATTGAGGTGGGCCAGGGCCCTGGTACTGTGCCTGCTGGCTCACTGGAATGGCTCACTAAATAGAAAAAGAAAATATCATAGAAAATCATAAATTGTTTCAATTTTACCTGTGTTTACCCTGAGGTTACATGTCAAAATGGTTGCTATAAAAGTGGCCTATTAAAGCCTAAGATGTGAATCACTGTTGTAGCCCTTTTTCTTCCGTAAAATGATTCTCAAAATGTTAAAAAAATGTATTTAACTAAACAAATTTGCCGTTTTAGCTACAGAGCTTTGGTCTGTGGGTGTGTATACAGATGTTGTGACCCTCCTAAGTATCTTGATATGGTTTAACATTGTTTGGATGGTTATCTGTGGTTAAGGCATACCAAGCAGCAAATCATATCTGTATATGCATGGCACGTCCTGAGCAGGTGTTTTCATTTGACTTGTATCTTGAAATCTAGGCCTTTTTCAGGGCTACAGGCTATGCACTTTAGATGTCAGTTACAGATGAACATGACCTTGCCGTATCTGATCAGTTGGCTACAAAGCTGTACTCGCTGTTTCTCTGGACTTTACTACCAATATTGAATATAAGCTTGTACACACTATAAATTACTTTTTTTTAAAAATGATGTTTTATCCAGAAGCCAGTTACCACTCTATATGACCTCTGCTTTATTCTCCTTTGTCTTCACAAAGCAGCCAAACCGAGCCCCATTGATAGTAATGTCTTTGGTCAGGAGTCACAGTGGGTTGTTAGAGAGGACAGTAATATTCCTTATGCAGCAAACAGCTAGCAGCAGCACTATGATATCATCTACTATGGATAAGGCTGGACGTGGATAACAAGGATGTGTTATGAGCTGCACAGCGTACAACTCAGATGATGAAACTACTTAAAGATCCACTCATGCCTGCTTATAATACTGTACGCTCTGGTGTCTGTGGGATGCAAGTGATGCACAAATCAATGAACATATTAGGACTGTATACTGACGCTGAGCTTAAATAAGAGTAGCAACAGCTTCAGAAAGATTCAGTATACTTTACATCAGGAAGACTGCACTTTAGACTTGGACATATTCTTTGTAAATGTCTGACAAGCTTCTAATTCCATTTTGTTAACGACCTGTAAATATACTTAAATATATTATGTCATCTTGGGGACCATTGGTAAAATAGTGGTGCTTTTCTACACTAAATCACAAAATAGGTCATTTCCCAGTCAGGTGTTCAAATGGCCTCAGTGCTTTCCATCTGCTTAATATTTTTAGAACATTTCAGAGCCAAATAAATTCCCTCAGTCATCTTTTTTTTTATTCTGTTACCCTGGTCGTCCAAAACATTCCTGAGACCATTTGAACGTCCTCTTAAACCGTAATAAAACACTGGGTCATTGAGTTTTGCACTGCACGCGCGCTATGGGGGTCATTAGTTACATCAACCATGTGTGTCAAACAGTAAAAAACCTGGACATAAAAAAACATAAATCTTTGAGGAATTTCAAACAGTGTAGGTTTATTTTAACGATACATTAATATATTTTAAGCCCATTCAACCATGTAATTGAAATAGACATAAGGATAAGGTTTTTCCTCATGTAGCATCCCTTCCTGTGTTTTAGTTTGTTAATCTTACTATCTCTAGCTTTCTTCTACTTGTAGTAGTCCTGGGTCAGCCTGTTCCTCACCCAAACAAATAATTGGGAAGCCAAAAGCACACTGGGGCCTTTGGGATATCCGACAGTCTTATAAACAAAATCAAATGCCAACTTGTGCCTGAACTCCTTGCTGCTATTTGGTAGTCATGACGATTCATTATTTGCTTTGAAACCTACAGAGAAATGTTTTGATCCTAATCCCCTCGTGTGGCTAAAAACCTAAATTACTATTGGATTTGTGTCCATTTAAGATGGCTTTTTCTCATAATAAGCCTTAAGGGGTAAAAGCTATTGGGATTCATATTGCTGAGCACTGAAATAAGTTAACTATAGCAGTACAGAAGTGTCCTTCCGTACCCTTCCCTGCTTCCTTTTCCTGCAACTTGTTTTAAATTCCCCCACCAGCCTTATAAATGAAAGTAAGCATCTTGTAGCTGTCTGCTCCCATTTAACGCTGCACCCCCACTGTGTCTGGATCCCTTGAAGATTTGAGCGGTCGCTTATAGCTTGAAGGTCACAGGAGTTCATGTGTAGCAGTTTATTGAGCTAACACTTTGAGAGCAAATACCGTACAACCACTATTAAACTTGACATGTATGATTTATAGCTATTTATTCAATTGGTAGGTGAACTATTTTACCTTGCAAAACAGGCAAAGCAAAAACACACAAATGAACAGATTTTGGCAGTGAGATACAAACAAAAAAGTGTTAACATTTTAGTTTTAAGCATCCCTATAGGCCTCATTAATTGGGCTTCAGCCAGCAGGTTATGAGACAAGCATGACTCTCAGTTTGTTATACCCTGCTACAATTGGTTGGTCCCAGGAGCTCTGCCCTATGGAATATTATCCTCAGACAAAAAGCCTGCTTCCCAGAAGGATTGTGTTACTTACACATCCAGACTTTGAAAAGCCTCTTGTTAACAACAGCTGTAAAGTGAGCTTGTTCTATTATATTGCTCTTTCTGGAGTTTCTACTCTCCCACTTTCATTTCTGTTACTCTTACTTTCTCAATGTTCATAGGGAAGGATCTTGAATTAATTAAAATCAAAAGACTTTGAAGTTGGATACTTAGCCTCAGAGCACGAATGTGTGAATTGGTGTTGTTACGTTGATGGCCCCGTGGTTCCACCGAAGGTCATTTGTCATTTTGTGAGCGAAGCAATGCAGTGATGCATACAAATCCTGTGTTTTTTATTTTCTTCCTATAACCAAGCACTTCTAAATATTTAGAAGGCAGTATTTTCCTGATATGTCGAACATCTCTTACTTTTTTATACTCCTTCTTAGTTTTTCTACCTTTGAATTTGATCTCAGATAAACGTCCTTTTAATAATCTGTAGCAGAGAGTTACAGTGAGAATCGAGTGAGAGTCTCCGGCTGGTTAATTTCACAGAAAAAATAGTTGCCTGATAGAGAAAAATAATTGAATTTTTTTATTCTGTTACTCCATGATGTAATTCTGTGTAATGTCATGGTTTAGAAATGTGAATTGATATACAGACTGTGAACAGTGATGGCTGGAGATTAAACTGTGACGGCTGTCTCAAACTTGATTGAAACGTGTGTTCAGTAAACCCTTTATCATACATATGATCATTTTTTCCCCCACAATCCATTTCTCCAGTCTCCTTAGCTACTGTATTACAAATAGGGTTATGTCCTTTATTTGTTTCAAAGAGAAATGGGATCATCTATAAAGGCATGAGACCCCAGAGCCCCTCAACACAATGAAGTCATATGAGGGGGTGGTGATCTAACCCAAGATGATGAGCTGTCAGCAGCTGCGGTTGTAACTGTGCCAAGACGGACAGAATAAGGACTGAAGAAGGGAGACACGTAGAGGGGGAGGGGGGAGACAGAAAGCTAGGTTAGGGCAAGAGAAGACCTTCTATATATAGAGAGAGAGAAAGGTAGAGAGTGACAGATAACGAGGGGAAAGAGCAACACAAGACTGAATTAGAGGGCTGGCCAGACTCTGCCAAGCTGCCCGTCTCAGCACGGGACTCATGCCTATTTCCATCCCATCATCCCCCTCCATCTCTGTCACACTCTCTGTTCCCTCTCATGACATGCCATGTCCAAAGCTGAGTCAGTGAATGAATGATATTACCTTACGCTATGGGCCGGCCTACCCCACCATGCCTCATCATGTGCCTCAAGCAACTGAAATGCAATTTGTCACTAAATTCTGCGTGGCTTTTATTTTCCTCCTCCCTCCATTCGTGTCTTCCTCGACCTTACGTTCTTGCATTCAAACTTTCTCTTTCTCTGTCGTTGTGTGCCGCTTTTGTATTTATCTGTGTAGGTTGAACAACAGTAGCCAAAAACACTTCAATTAGTGTTGTGAAGGTGGAGGTGTTATCATTTCCTAAACATGTTCTTTTTGGAAGTTATGTTTATTTTGCCACAATGACTTTCTGTTTACACATTACTGTTGGTGTTTTTTTTACGATTCTTTTCTAAAACACTTTCACAATCAGTTTTAACGACCCAGCCTGATTCAGAAAATCACTGGTTTGAGACTAGCTAACAAAGTAAGTTAATAAATTAAATTTATAAAGCACCTTTCATTGCTAACAGCAATCCCAAGGTGCTACAAGTTATACATCTAGCTGGTGCAAACTAATCTGTATATATTTTCAAGTTCCTAACTGTTGACATAGCTGTTCTAAAACATTTTTGACAGAATAAGCCGTCATAGCAATTTATTAAAAAAATTCCTTGTTTGGCTTGACGTTTAATTTTGCCACCGCCTTCATGTCGCCATCTATCCAACTCTGGCAGGCACCTTTTGCCACCCATCACACCCTTCTGTGCCCCCATTCCTCTCTCAATCCATGTTTTCCTCCACTCCCTCTCTCGCTATCGGAGTGGTTCTAGCCGTCTTTGATGTCTGTTGTGTGTTTTAATGAGTTTGTTGTTGACGGTTGCTGTGCCTCCCTCTCTCTCTCTCTCTCTGCCACTCATCCTGCCTGCTGGGCTGAAGCCACAGGAGTGCTAACACAAGTCAAGCACAAACCTATCTACACACACACACTCAAAAAAGTCGCTTTTTTGTGGCCATTTATAGAGCAGATGAACACAGACAAAGTGTAGTGCTTTTTTTCAATAACAGGTACAAGCAGATGTCATACGCATACACAGCCACACAATCATGTGATGTAACTGTACAAATGCAGATATGTCTACTGATCCACACACACATAAAGACAGGCAGAAACACACACACACACACACACACACACACACACACACACACACACACATGCATGTATGTAGAGGACAGAGGAGTTTGTTTCAATTCTGTCTCGAGGGCGGCAGCTGTGTTCTGATGTATTAATCATCTTCGTCTCCAGCTTGCTAATTAATGACCCATCTGTCCCCTCTCACTGATGTTCCACTTCAAACTCCCTCATACACAAACACACACTCGCAGGGCTGCAACACAACAACTGAATGCAAGTTCCAGTGATGAAACTCCAGCTCCAGTTACAGGGAAATATTCCCAGACACTGTGAGCCACTCTCTCTCATCTGCTTTCATGTAGAAGACCAAAAGAAGAGTGTTTGTGGCAAATTTACCAGGGAGTTGTTCTCTTCTTCAGTGGTGTTTAGATGGCAGACATTGTGCGTTTGGGTTTGCCTGCGTGTGTGTTTATGTGTGCACTTATGTGGGTGTGTGTGTGTGTGTTCGTAGGCTTATCAGGTGAGCCCGGGCAGAGTGTCAGATGCGGTAATGGAGGCTTCAAAGACAAGCGCTGCGGTGAGTTCCCTGGTTGCCTTTTTCAAACCCTCCCCATCCTCCCCTATCCCTCCATAGAGACACACAGGTAGATGGATAAAGAGTGGAGGCAGGGAAGAAGATAAGCAGCAGAGAGATGAATACTTAAGTGGGTGCAAAGTCAAATACACAACATCCAGGCAGAGTAAATCAGGCAAAGAAGATATTGGGAAGCAGGGAAGCTGCCTGACAAACAAGACAGACAGACGGACAGTCAGACAGTCAGACAATCCAGGTGCTTGCCCAGCCCCCCCCCCCCCCCACACCCTCCCCCCCCTTCACTTGCATGCATAGAGCTACTTCAAACACCCGCCGCTTGTCTGCTGCTTTGTTCGCCTGTTCTCTTTGCAGCTGTGGTTGTTGTTTTTGTTGTGTTGATGTTCACCGTCGTCACCGCCATCGAGGATTTGCTTCCTTTTCAACGGCAGTTCTATTTCTGACTTACTATCTGCTCGTTTCCATTTTCATCTTTTGTACTGTATATGTGTTTGAGTGCGTTTATTTATGTGTGTGTGTGTCTTTTGTTTTGCATTTGATAAACAGACACAGTAAAGGGATAGTAATTGAGTGTTTGATCATTTAGATCACTAGTGGAGGTGTTTGTTTCTGTTTGTTTTTATTCTTTTGGGATCAAATGGGTTTTTTTCTGGCTTTTAAGTAAAGTATGACAAGAGCAGGCAGTTAAACTATTACATTACAGGCCATATGTTAGCTAATATGAGCATTTGTAGCTGTTAAAAAGCAATTATGGGATTGTATATGTTGTCATCTACGTTTGCAGAAATGTATAGTTTATTTTGCTTTACATTTGTAGGTATTAACCTGTCAGTGTAACCTGATATGTCTCAGCTTTAGAATTCATTTTAATGTATAGCTCCCTTCTCTGTATTTGCATGGATTTCATATGTTATTAAGCAACCCTCATGCCATAATCAAAAACAAAATAACTGAACAACATAAGGCAAAATTAGTACAGAAATATTTCCCGTTGTCACCGAAAGCATGTCTTTATATTAACAATGTATTTAGTATCACTGTATTTTACATAATCACTGTGTTGGGGCCAACTCCAAGATATGTGTGTATTGATAGCCTTCAATTGCTCTATATCTGTCAGATCATATTAGTGCAGTATTAAAGTAACACATAGGCTTAAGCACAACCTAACAGTGCAGGACTTAAACAAATGCCTTTTGATTTTCAATAGAAATAATCAAACATCACATACTGGGGCATTCTGCAGCAAGATATATATTTATAATAGAGAACAATTTAGTCGTCTTTAGTTTTGGTTTTTAATGAAAAGATCACACATATATATCATTTTAGAAATTATAATAATATCAGGTTTTTAACTGAATAATAAAACACAATCACGTTTTGGCTTCAACAACCTGTGTTGTCCTGTGGATGCACCTTCTGCACCCTGTACATGTGTTAATGTGTGGCTTTATCTCCCTGTCCCTGCTTCCTCCTCCTCCTCCTCCCTCCCAACAGCAAACCCTGGAGAACAACCTGACCAACCTGGTGAAGAGGAACAGCGAGCTGGAGAACCAAATGGCAAAGCTCATCCAGATCTGTCAACAGGTTGAGGTATGCAAACATCTATATGTTTGTGTGTGGAAGTTAGTAGTACGCTTAGTTATTGTGACAGTAATTTAAACCATAGCGAGATTTTTTAGGGGGTAGTTGGATGGATATTTGAGCAATACTAAAATCTTAGTTTTAAATGTAAGTGGGTCACTTGGAATCACTTGGCTCCCTGCAACCCCACAAGAGCTACCCTGCATTTGATGTGCACGTTGTCAGACTTTCTGTCCTAAAGCCTTCATCCAGCACTTTTCAATGTGTCAAGCTTCAAAAACAATCACAACACAAGCCAGGGTTTCAGTTTTATGGTAGCTGACCCGTGCCAAAAAGTTTTGAGGATTGAGGCTTTAACCTTCTTCCCTCTCTTTTGAACAGACCAACCATAAACACCCCCAAGCCTGTCACTGTTATTGATTATATACAGTTTACAGCCTTTGCTATTGGTGACTGCTCTCTTGCCACGCTCTTTACACTTTGTCTATTACTCTGGAACGTTTCTGATTGAAGAAGTACAGGGGTGGAAATGGGACTTTCTTTTCTATCCCTCCTCCTCCTCGATCGTGGTAGTGGTTGTGCTGGCAATACAATCAGTGCCCTATTCTTCAGTTCCCTCCACTAGCTTGCTTCTGATCAGATATTGATTTGTGTCAAGACTTAGAGTGCATTTCAGTTCTCTTTCATGGTGTCATATAAGGTCAGCATTGCAACACTGTTTTAAAAGTGATTATAGTGAAAAATTGGAAGCCATGGACTAGAGAAAACTACCCAAGAAACATAGCAGAGTAATGACCTAAATGTCATTTGAACTCTTTAATATTTTACCTATGTTTTTTGTCATTACAAATGAACACCAGTCACACTCTCTGTGACCTTCTGTACTTTGCCAATGGTAGCTCTCCCAACAACTTGACTCAAACCGTGACTCAAGAACAAAGGATGAGCTGGAGTAGCTCTCAGCAAACATCCACCCTCAAGCTGTTGACAGGGGCTGTTATATAATTCAGACAACTTCCAGCACGTGAATCACCACTTCATTGTGGTCAAAGATACTACCGAAAGCAATATTCTCTACTTTCAAAATGCCAATAACCTAATGTAATGCTTTTAATGTGTGTGTCTCTTCAAGGTCATACTTTCAATGTTGTTATCTATTGCTATAGGGCAGGGGTCACCAACCTTTTTTAGGATGAGAGCTACTTTAAAAAAATAAAACAAGTCAGGGGCTACTTTTACTCCTCTTTTCTTTGTTTTTTGCAGTGTATATATTTAGCACATTTTAACATTATTCTATGCTGACCTTTAAAGGTAGGGTAGGTAAGTTTGAGAAACCGGCTCGAGATCGCTAGAATTTGAAAATACACAACCCGGAGAAAATCTGCCACTTCCTTACAGAGCCCCTCCTCCAACACACAGGAACGCGCACATGACCAATGAGGGCACGAGATAAGTTTGTGCACAGATGGAAGGCTGACAGGCAGGTAGGCCATCCAGTTATTTTAGCCGGGCCGGCTAAAATGATTGGTCGTGCTTTTTACAGTACTACAGCTTCCACAGATGACATTTTTTTATGTATTTTTTGTCAAAGCACTTAAGATATTCATTGCTATCGGGATGTTAAGAGCATTCCATGGAATATAACAAAAAGTGTATCTCGAGCCGGTTTCTCAAACTTACCTACCCCACCTTTAACCTCTGTGTGCTGTTTGGGTCTGTGGGACCTGTTTTCAGTGTTTACTAAAATAAAATGTATGCAATTTAATTATTTTAACCTGCTTTATTTGGGGGTGGACCTCACCTCCTCTAGGGGGGTCCGGGGGCATACAACCCCGGGAAGATTTTTTTTTAAATGTTGAAGTGAAATGCATCAATCTGGTGCACTTTGAGCACAACATGAATTGATGGATACAGCTCTCAACACTCATATGAAAGGGAGCTGTATACTTTTCAATAATCCAAACATCTTTAGAATATGATCACAACCAATAACAAATCATTTAAACTTGTCTTATGTTACCTAGTTAGTATTCTTTCTTTCTATTTATGCATATTTTACTAATCACTCCCCTTTTAAACTGTTTTTAGTTTTTACTGTCCTATAGTACACATTGGAATGATGTCTTACTTTATCTATATTAAATAGATAAAGGTGTGCTCTCCCTACTGTAGCTCTCTGTCTCGCTCGCTCACAGAGGCTGTGTGCTCCTCCGTGGCGATGACGGCTTGCGTTAAAAAATAATAATAAACATATTTGTAAAGTGGGGGGACACAAACGAGATTTAGAAAAGTGGGGGGGACATGCCCCCCCTGTCCCCAGTGGAAATTACGCCATGCGTGTGTGTGCGCCAAGTGCAATAAATATATATGCAAGTTGCAACACACACACAGTAAAACTCTGGCCCTCATGTGCTGTATAGGCTGGCACGACTAGCTGTTCAATGGGGCTGATGTGTTGTAGATTCTGCCAGAAGGAAAATCACGGTCCTTATGAAGCGGAGGGCTGCCGCTCCACATTGCTTTTCTTCCCGACTGCAACGCTGGTCCCGCAAATCAAGCAAGAACGTGATTGGTCGATATTCATTGTGGGGCGGGGGGAGGAGGGGTGTTAGATAGATATAGAGTTGTATTAAGTAGATAGAGTTCGCTATGATTGAGGTTTCGTTTATGCATAGGGTAGATTCTTTTAATTACATTTCCTTTTTTGTTTTGTGTATTTTTTACATTTTGGATTTGCATGGCGAGCTATTATTTAGAACATGCCCCGCGGGCGACTCACGTTGCCCCTGCGGGCGACTAAGTGCCCGCGGGCACCGTGTTGGCTACCCCTGCTATAGGGTCTGGTTCTCTTACATCTTACTGTGCTGAATATGATTTTTTTTATGAACACTCATGAACAGTCCAGCTGGAGCCACTCATACAGGAAATGTAAACTCTCCATTTAAAATCAGATAAGATTATCTCTCAAATAGCATATGTCTTCCAAGAATAAAACTCTCTTTGACTTGTCACATGCTTGAAATGTTTTAAAGTGTATCACGCTTCAATTTGGTGACAACATTGGAGAATGTGTCCCTCTCAAGTCCTGGTGTGAACCCATACCTGCTGCAGAAATATTATTCCTCAGCCAGTCTGATCACTGCTGACCTCTTCCATTTGTGCTGTGTTTTAAACGAGGTGGAATGTAAATCCAGCCGGAGATTACTAATGCCTAGCTACTGAGTGTTGTCTGCACTGCAGTGCTTCCACATGCATGGACACACACACACACACACACACACACACACACACACACACACACACACTCAAGAGCATACTTTCCGTCTTAACACACTCACTCTTAATAAATGCCATAATTTCTCTGTGAGAATTGACATTAATGGCCACAGAGGACAAATGCACTTTGGTGCCGCCATCAGTCTGCATGTGGTTCATTTCTTATTAGCCGGGCCTGACTCAATTTTCTCGAAGTCACTCCGAGGCCCATAAGCAACAACTCATGCAGCCGCTCACCCAATCAAAATGAAATGATCACTGCGTGATTTATTAAGTGCAGACGAACTGTTCATCAGCAACGCAAAAAGTTGGTCTACATATTGTCTCAGTCTGCATACAAATGCTGCGGCAAGGCCAATAACAACAGCAGCGTCTCATCACTTATTCATCAACAAAGAAATGAAAAGCAAAAGCATGGGGGGGAAACATGCTCCAATGACTCTTAATCAAATTATGAAAAGGAACTATGTGTTTTCACGCCCTGTTTGTACCCGTACCGAGCTATTCTCCTGTGTCATGTCAATGTCATGAGGCTAGTTTAATTAAGGACGTGAGGAATGAAGGGGAAGTAATTTTTTCAGGTGAGTTCACATTAATGTGGCTCTTTAGAGAAGAGGAGAAGAGAGGGGAAAAGAGGACAAATGAGGAAAGAAGATGGAGAAATGTTGAGAAAGTAGAGAAGAGGGAAATGGTAGACGGAGAAAAAAGGAAGAAAACTGCAGTGCAGGCAGGGGAAGTGGGAACGAGGAGTGTTAGCATGACATCAAATGATCTCTTTGACCAAAACAGTTACAGGCACTGCTTGGAAGAAAAAACGCTCGGCAATAATGCAATACAACAAAGACAGGGAATTTACAGCGGAAAAAGAGGAGATTTGGTGGAGTGAGGGGAGTGTGTGCACCAAGTAAGACATCTCTGAAGGGCTTTGAACATGACCTGGTTTCGTCTCCTCCATGTTTGCATCATATTGTGTTGGTGCCAAAGATATGATCAAACACAGTGTGAGTCAGCTTTCAGAGTTTCAGTGCACACAGAAGCGATGCAGCCCTGCTCTCCTGGGGCTGTCTTCGGGGAGTTATCTTCCCTTCAGTCTCAGGAAAGATGACTTGATGATGTGTAGGAGGCATCTCCCCTTGTCGCAATATTTGGTGTGGTGTGGTTAAATCTGTAACTGTGCTTAATGACATCCATAATAATGTTCCACATTCTTGAAAACATTGAGAGAATTGCATGATTCTTGAGTATTTTCTAAGACTGTGTATTCAACTAAAACTGACTCTTATCTATTCAATACCAGATAGCTGGCTGGATATTAATAGGCAGCAGGGAAGAGACACTCAGTGAGGCTGTTTGGCACGGAGCATTTCCCCCCAAAACCACTTTGTTAATGAATACATGTTGTTGCAATGGCCACTGTTTCTAAGTTTAGAGTCAAAGCAATGCAAAAGCTGAGATGATTCTCACAGTCATGCAAATGTATGGCATGTTACCTGCACATGGTTTTACTTTACAAAACATTTGTTTTAAGCTGTTTTAATAGGCCAAAATATGTCTGCTCAGCTATCCTTTTTTTGTGTGCATCTGTTGCCTTGTGTTCATTGCCTCACTGCTTTTATTTTTAAAAGTATGTTACCACTTTGTAAGCAGTAACATAGCTACTGTAAGTTTAAATTAGTTTTAAAGTTGATTTTATTTTCCCCTTCTTGTTCCAATGGACATCTGGAAAGATGCACTTTTTGTGTGTTTCCATTGTACACTTTTAGAGCAGATTTTAATTTTCCTACTCTTTTATACTTACATTATACCTCCTTAGAGACTGGCAAACTTTATACATGAAACTTTGATAGTGTTGTGAAGTGCCTAATCATATTTCTCCAATGAATTCTTATTGCATTGGGATGCTGATTTAGATATGTTTTTTCTGTCTGATAGCCAACCCAAGTTGACCGACGAGGTTCTGTTGTAGAAGTAGCTAAAATGGCCCCTAGCTGAAAGGCTAACCTGATGCTTAAATCCATCATTTACCCCAATGCAGTTTATTTGCAAAACAGGACACTGAGACTCCAGTTAACCTGTCCAGGAGAGCTGGGAGCCACAATTGAATGTGCATTGTTGTGGACACATCCAGAACAGAAGCAGTAATTTGTTAAGCTGCGAGGTATTCAGTTGTCTGCCTGGCATACTCAGTCAGAGTTTCTGCCATGTATTGCTAGCCTGGTGGCCTGCCGTGAGTGTTGTTGTTGAGTAACAATATAAGTTTAGCAGCACTGTGAACGTATCAATGCAGTGCGTGTACAGCTTCTTTCTCAATGAATAAAAGCTACAACACAAGCTTTGTTTATTCCTACCTGCCAGCTGCTAAAGTGCAAAGGGTAAGCCCAGCAGTTAGCAAGTCCGCTTTTCGAGCATTTTCGAGCAGCAGTTAAACGTTTATTTATCCACATCTGTACTGCAGCATGTTCTAGTCTGTCCCACTTGTTCTTACTCTTATGCCCTGTGTTAGTTGTTCAGCACATCCTCCTGAAACACAGAATGTATTGTGACGCAGCGTGTTCTTTGGCAGCTTTTTAATGAGGGCTGTCCCTAATAAGCGCACAGTGCCATACTCATGCTGTATCTAATGGTAGGGAACTAATGTGGAGTAAGCAATGTTTGAGGAAGCAGTCAAAGCAGCAGCCATTTTTTCCAACCCCTGAAATTGTTTAGCCAGCTGGGACGAAGCTAAATGAGCTCCTTGATAAGGTTGTAAGTGTGTGCGTATTAGGACTGATGGAAAAAGGAAATCATTGGATCAAACAGAAGCCCAGTGGGTTATAATGCCCAGACATGTATGTGTACTGATTAAACATTGAGCTGTAGGTAATAAGCCAGACCTGTCTAGGTTTATGTACACTGAAGCTGATGCCACTGTGTGCAGAATATGAATCAGCTGGGTTGAGATGACTGTAATGCTCCCTAATCCTTTGTATCAGGTCTCGTCTCGCCCGTCTTAGTCTCAGAGCAGAGCATCAGTAAGATCGATAAAGTTTGATGCTGTTGTTTGTCTTTTGTATGTTTCTAAAGCCATTTGTGGTTCCACTTGCAGCAAAGTATGAGGACATCAAATATAATGGAATAAGGTGTTCGCCTTAATAGAGCTGTTATTGCATGTTGGTGCTTTTAACAGATGACCACACAGTGTACTCGATTGTAAATCTATACATTTTCTCAGATTTTGTGTAAAGGATTTATGTCAGTGTTCATTCGTCTATCCATCCAGTCCTTTCAATGTATTGAAAAGGCAGCAGTTCTTCAAGGCTGATGCTAACGTCAGCATGCTAACATGATTGTGATATTTCAGTCTGGACGAAAGAGGTGGATTGACCGACTGCAGACATGCATTGCCATCAGATAGAGTGGCAACCAAGATTGAAACAGAATCAATTTCCCAGAACTGCCTGGGCTTATCTACAAACACATATATTGTATCATCTATTGGAATATCAATCATAATGAATCATAAATCCAAGTGAATGTGGTTAACACATAAAAGTTCACATGAACACTGTGTGGGTTTAAAAACTCGTACTTCAGATTCATTGCCAGTGGTGCATTTTCTAATGATCTCTTTCTGATCTAATATGCACGATATATGTCCTACAGTTATTAAATAGTATATAGCCACTCTTTCCTGTTCTAGGGCTAGGTGCCACTCTGGTGTCATACATCTCGGGGAACTGTCCCAGAATCTGTGGACAGCCTCAGAGATAAAGCTGTCAGACTAAATCCTTGAATCTATTTGAGAATATCTTCTTGAGACAGAGGTAGGGAGGGGGACTAAGAGAGATATTGAAGTTGTCAGGGAGGCGTGTGGTGCAGTGGGTTGTGCGTTAATGTTCGAATCAGGGGGTCCAAACAGGTTCAAACCCCACTGCAGTCAGCATGTCGTTGTGTCCCTGGGCAAGACACTTGACCCCAAATTGCTCCTGTGGGGATTGCCCACAGCATTGAGTATGTAAGTCGCTTTGGATAAAAGCGTCTAACAAGTGACATGTAATGTAATAATGTAATGTCATTGAGGAGCAGACAGAATGGTGGCCAGAAGCATTATAGGAAGACGTGGAAACAAGTGAAGTGGGATGGGAAGCAGTTGAGGATGATAGGAGGGGAAAGAGCACAGCATTGATTCAAGATGTGAAGGTTTTGGTGTCAGCAAGAGGCTAACAGCTGCTCCAAACCTGGTGGCTTGAAAAGGTTATTCTGGCAGCCATATATTGTTCAGTTGTTAGTGCTTTTTGCTAATAGATAACCCTGGATGTCTTGTAAGGCAGGGGAATATATTTTATATGCAAAATCCCATTTGAATAAATTATGTTTAGTGCATTAAAAGCTTAACAGTTTGCTTATAATCATAAATTGGCCAGTATAACAATCTTTGGTAAAACACTATATGGTATGTCATAATGACACACTTTCACTAGCCAGTAACTGCTACAGTTAACTGGAGTTATCTCCTAGACCCAGCTCCATCATGGATTGCTAGTTAATAAAGTTCTCTACTGTACCTTGGGCACTCTGGTAGTCTCGAGGTTAAGGGGCCAACCTCGCTTAAAATTCCTTCATTTTAGAAAATGTATCAAAATATTACAAACTGTATTTTGGTTCCTTCCTATTCCAACATGGTCTTGCACCTTCATTACGTAAACACTTAATGTAAATATTCAAAGTCGATGTTTAAGTTCTTGCTTGCAGATGTATATGTCATGACGGTTTCTTGTAAATAGTTTTACACATTTAGAAAACTTAAGAAACGTTGGGATTTCCACAAAATAAAGTTGTGAGAGTTTAAACAACACTTGTAAACATGGAATGAGTTTGTAAATTGATTCACAGTTTCTGAAAAGGGATTTGTCTTGTCAGGGTGGGTGGGTTGGTAAGCATTGTTTGCCAGGGTTTGTGATGTTATTATGGTGTTGCAGCTGTGAGAAATAAACAAAGCCTTCTCAAGACTGAATGAGAATTGCAAAATCAGTAAAACTCACATTTACAATTCAGTTCATTTGTCTAGAGTCAACAGATTTTCTCAAACTAAGTAGTGAAAGCTTGCGATGTTAAATCACAATATCGGGAGTTTAAGACTTGCCTCGTCATTTAGATTGCTGCCACCTCAGTGTGATTGACAGCAGCTGAATGCCTGCTTGGCCGAAACACATCAGTCATGGCATTATTTGCTGAAACAACACTTAGTGGGTGTTAAATAATGGCTGTCACAAGCCAGAACAGAAAGTGTTGCTGAATAGTAAGTAATACATGACTCATTTCCACAGTGTAAAAATATGGATGATAAATGTAATCTTGACATAATGTGGTGGCAGCTCAACCTAATGATGTATGGCAGCATATGTTCTCAATGTAACCCTCCTGTGGTGAAGTTATTCTTCCCAATGTAGGTTTTAATAGACAACTCTTTTCATTTAATGATTCTTCAGATTGCACTCTGTGAGCTACTTGGGGATCATAATGATCTGCATGGGTATATTTAATATTAATATGTTGCTGATTATGTCTGTGTCTCCTTGTATAGATTAATTATAGCTGCAGATACTTACTGTGATATTTTTGTATTTACTCCATTAAATTAGTTTGGCCTTATGTGATAATAGATGGATGGCACTGAATTTTACATTTCAGCTGCAATGAGCAGCGAAATGTGGATATTTGTGAATAAAAGGATGAATAACTACATATTAAAAATCTTGTGTGCTTAAAGGTGGGGTAGGTAATTTAGGAGAAACCAGCTCGAGTGCGCTAGAATTTGAAAATACACAGCCGGAAAAAATCTGCCACTTCCTTACAGAGCCCCTCCTCCAACACACACGAATGCGCACATGGCCAATGAGGGCACGAGATAAGTTTGTGCACAGATGGAAGGCTGACAGGCAGGTAGGCCATCCAGTTATTTTAGCCGGGCCGGCTAAAATGATTGGTCGTGCTTTTTACAGTACTACGGCTTCCACAGATGACATTTTTTTATGGATTTTTTGTCAAAGCACTTAAGATATTCATTGCTATCGGGATGTTAAGAGCATTCCATGGAATATAACAAAAAGTGTATCTCGAGCCGGTTTCTCAAACTTACCTACCCCACCTTTAAATAAAGTACAGTAATACCATAAATTTAAAGGTAATCACCATTAGTTTGCAAAAATATAATAAACATTCTCAAAGAATAAGCTCACTATATTTTACTTTTGTAAAACGATTTCAAATAAGCACACAGTCTGTTTTTAGCCTTCAGTCCCACTCGGAAGTGTTTTCACAGATTTTCACAACCTTTTTGCTAGCAGGGGCAGCTGGAAAGACTTGCTTTGTTTGTTCTTCACCTATTCCAATTATAGAGCTATACCCTACCGTGGAGTGGGCATTACGATTTCAGAGGACCCTGCATTATGAAGAGGATAAGCCCAGTCGGTGACAGAGTTTGTGTATCAGGGAGTAGATAAGGTCATGAGCTGGCAGAGGAAGAGGAGGTGGAAGTTGAGAGTGAGGTGAAAGAGGAGGAGGACAGAGATGATGATTGTTTCCGTAACCCTGTCTCTGCCAAGTAGCTCAGTTGTTCATTCAAAGTGATCCTGGACTGCATTCATCCTGCTTAATTACTAAGCTCCAGTCATAAGATTGCTCTTTGCAGAATTAATTGTGTTTGAGTGTGTATGTGTATGTATTTGTGAATAATGAGGCTTAAGTGGATTTGCGCTTGTAATGAGCTTTGTGAAGTGATGAGTGGAACTTTGTTGTTGAGTAAGTCGTTCGATAGGCTGCAGCACGACATAAAGTCACAACCCTGTCCAACGTAAAGACGGGGAACTAATCAAAAGGAGATAGATCACTGAGTGGATGACATTAGCTTTATACTGTAGGAGTTAGGGAATGCACAAAACTTTGTTAAATTACTTTTTTTAAGTAAGCACATTTTGTCAGTGACTTAATGAGGGTCTACACAGACACTTTTATTCGGGAGCTTTTTTTATGTAGAGTGGAATATTTTAACAATCCTTAAAATATGTTCTTGTACGTAATGAGATAATTTAACAAGATGCTAGTGTTACGTATAAGAACAAGTTGTGCTTTGAATCCAGCACTAATGTAGTCTTTTTTAGGAGTTGGGAGTTTCCTACAGCAAGAAACAGAACATTTTAGAGAACGTAAAATGTTATTTCATGTCATGTTCAATGCCGGCATTAATTTGTACCGATCTGTATCCACTGTATGCATTACAAGGATTCCTGGATCAATGGATGCTCTTGTCTTCCCAGTGACAATTAAATTGTTTCTCATTTCATTACAAGTCGATTCTAATCCAGGAGCACATCCTGCCGTTTTTCTTTGTGTGTATAATGAAATGGAAAAACAAATGATGTGCTCTGCATGTAAGTAACGATATGACTCGTCGTGTCTGCCAATCTAGAAATCTTGTTAAACTCCCTGCAAACAGAGAGGAAGAAAAAGTGGCAAATCTTATTTCTTGATTTAAAAACAGGAACAAAATGGCAGTTTATTGGGATTTAGCATGCGTGTAAGCAAATAAACCTCATGTTCACATGTGTACTTGCTTCTGTTTCCAGGTGAACACAGCCATGCATGAGGCCAAGCTGGTGGAGGAGTGTGATGAGCTGGTGGAGATCATCCGCCAGAGGAAACAGGTCATTGCCGTGAAGATCAAAGAATCCAAGGTAAAGTCTAACCAGGAAGCCTTCAGACCCTTTTCAGTTTTCAGCTCATAGTATGTACATTTGAGTTATATTACAGACTGTTTTTATTAAATTCCTATCGTTTTATAAGTATAGCTATTCCAACAATTACGTCACACTGACAGTTGAAGCAGCCAAATTGGCCAGTACATATTTAAGGAACTCAACTCGAGGTCATCCTCCACTTGTGCAGAATCAGTGTTTTTGTACCAGACAATAAATATGACAGCAGCAGCACTGTGGGCAGAATATATTCATTATAATATCTGTTATTTGTTGGCTGTCTCTGTAGTTCTCCACTTGTTATCCCAAACAAACATCACATGCAGGCGAGGAAAAAGAGAGCCGTAACGACCTCTTCTATGTAAACAGACCATCTGAATGTCTGTAAAAGCCTTCATGGCAGATGATGGCAGCAAAGACTGTTTTGAAGTTGCTGCAGGAAATACTGTCCAGACATTTACAGTACGTGTGTGTGTGTGTGTGGACATACACTTTATGAGTGGTTCGTTGACGTTTAAGGGCTTCAAGACAGAGGCAAACTCTAAATCTCACCCTCCCAGAGGTGAAGTTTTAAGTGCTTGTGGAAGATCCTCTGAGGCAGCAAAAGAGCTTTGTCGAGAGATGAAAGATTTCCAAACACTGAACCCAAGGACCGCAGTAGGTGTGTGAGTGTGTGTACGGGTGAGAGAGAGAACAAGTGTGTCAGAGTGTGTCCGCAGTGATTGCAGACAAAAGGAGCGAGGCTTGTTCTCCTGAGAGTCTTGCTCTGTAAAAAGGCTGTCTGGTAGAGGAGGGAGATGCAGGAGTCACAGGAAGGAAGGAAGTGCACAGGAAACACCAGAGGAGCGCTTGATTGATGCCAGCCTGCAGGGTACTATTTGAGTCTTTTTAAGGGTCAGGAAAGATGAATGAAATGCACCGTGAGTATTTCAATTAATCAGAAGTGTGTTGAAATAGATATTTGAGAGGAGAGGAGAAAAAAGTAGAACACTACAGCAGGTCACGTAAGGGAAGGTTGTTTAAGGCATTTTAGCTCAAAGTGTTGCAAAGGAAATGTTGAGAGGTGAGACGCAGCAGGATAACAGGATTATGAAGGTGTGATGATGGCTAGCTGAGCACGCTGCTCCTATTTTCTCCCTAAGGAGACTCAGCAGACATGCCTAATCTCTCCCTGCCCAAACAAAACACACACTTTTCCCAACTTCTGGTGTGTGTACAGTAAGAGCGTATTTATCATGTGACTGTGCTTGGCTTCTCTCTGTTAACTATTTAACTCTTCTGGAGCCTTGAGGATTAACAACTCAAATCTGTTTAGGGTGTTTAGACAAATCACTTGATTTCTAAAAACAGCCGTTATTGGCAGAGTCGTTTTAACCTTCAGTTTACAGGTTTATGGCTAGTAGATGTAAAAAACAACAGCATTATACGTTTATTTAAAGTGGACCTATCATGCTATATTTGAATAATATAGTGTAGGACCATACCTATATAAGGCATATTTATACTTTTTTTTTTTCAAAATACCAAACAGATCATGCATTTTAGCCATGCCTCATTTTGCTCAATTTGACAATTTCTAGCTCTGGGCAGATTCAGTGAGAACAGCACCACCTACAGGCCTGGCATATGTACTACAGCGTCTCCAGCGCTTTCGAACGGCAATGGCCGTGGCTGTCTCCTCCTGATTGGTGGAGTTGGCCCAATAGCCGTAGCGCCACTGTCCTGACGTCAGTAAAGTGTTCAAATCAGGATCAGTTTTTATCAGATCCGTTGCAGCCCCTTTTTTAGAGATTTGGGTATGGAGGAAAATAGAGAGGGTTGTGTTTTCTGACACTTGGTGAGTTCCCTGGAACACCGGGGACACATATTCATGTATAAAAGACGTACAAAAGTGCATTTTGCATGATAGGTCCCCTTTAAGTAAAAACCTGTCTGATTACATTTACCTAACAATAATCTCTCATTGCCATGCCAATTGTGACTGCTGTGTCTCAAAAGAAAAATGCAGAAGTAGTGTGTATTGTCTCAGCACCGAAATCCTCTTAATGTGAAGGTCACACTGGATTGTTTGGTGTACAAAGCATGTGACTTCTGTTCGCATCCAGCTTCCTGCGCACAGCCCAAGTTGGTTTCTACTTATAAGTATCTTTCAAGAAAATGGCAAAAATGAATAGTTAATATAATAGACAATTTGGGAAGGGCAATTGTTTTCTTTCCAGTCAGAAGTATAATAATAATTTATGGTATTTATTTTAGCGCTTTTCCAAGGGCTCAGAGTGCTTTAGATTACATATATTAGAGATACAATACACACAGGAGCAATTTAGGGTGAAGTGTCTTGCCCAAGGACACAACGGCATGTTGACTGCAGTGGTGGGGAAGGTGGGATTGAACCTGTTCTTCCCCGGTCCCCCGATCTGATGATCAGCGCTCTAAAGCACTGCTCTAGGATGAGAAGATACCACTCTCACTGTCTATACAATACAATATACATTATAGCTGGAGCTAGCAGCTGGTTGGATTTGCATCACATCAAATAAGCATAGAGTTTAGAAAGAGTGGAAAGAGAGAGAGATAGAAAGCACGGCTAACCAAGTTAACCAACTAGCTTAATAAGTTACTGCTTATCTGTCCAAAATGAGATGCAAATAAATATTGAGCACAGAACAGATCTTTGTTTGCTCAAAATAACTTGTTTTTTGTGCAACAATAATTACATTGTACAAAATGTAATTGATGTACTTATAAAATATATTAAAAATATATGTGCTCAAAATGTCCCATTATCCTGAACATATTAGTTATGATTATTTATATTTCAGCTTCAGACAAGATTGTCTTTATACAACATGAAACGCTCACACACACACACACACACACACACACACACACACACACACACAAACACCATGTCATATTGGCCATTATTCTTAGAGAGAGGGAGTAATCATCTCTAAAATTGTTTGTTGCAGCACATGTTACCAAATAATAACGCGTCCATTAAACCTGTCTCGCCTCTCTTTGTTCAGACATCATTCTGCTCAAATGTGTTTTATAGTGACAACAGATAACAGTGGACTTGTTTGAAGAGCAGCTCAAACATCATATGCATTAAGACACCAACGTAGAGAGGCTTCTGAGCACACCAGCTCCAGCGGTAGAAAGCGAGTGCACATTAGATACTGTTTTGATTCTTTAAGAGCTTTTGATGACAAGCTTTTAACCAAATGCCACCCAGTCATTTTTCTGAGTTGTTGTTTGCATAATTCAAGCCCTTCAAGCAAAGCATTTGCTGCTGAAAATATAAATGACAAAGCCTTTCAGGGTACTCATCATTTTAAATGTTTTTGTTTATTTCTTTTGTGTTTATGGATTCAAGTTGTTAGCTGTTACTGAAAATATGCTTTTTTCAGACAATAAAGCAACTTTAATGACCAACTGGCATTTAAAGTTCACAGAGGTTTCATTTAATCATCATTGCAGACAGGCTCCACATACTGAAGCTGGTATTTATTTCTACAGCTCAGTTTTTGTTGACTTTCTCTGGGCTCACTAGCAGCCACTGTTGTTTCCTGTGGAGAGTTACATCAAACTAAGTTCATTTGAGGAATTGGGATATGACCCGAGATGAAGATAAATGGATTACATTAATGTGAAATAACCATAGAATGGTTTCCTTATGCTGAGTCGGAAATTGAGTTACAGTACAGCCACTGAACATTACAGTATAAACAGAATGAATGGCAGGAGCCTGTTTGTGTGTTGGTCTAACGTCTGACCCCAGACCTGACTGATGACCTGTCTCTTGATGTGCGCAGCTTGCTTGTTTATGGTGAAGATGAAGCAAGTCAATATGAGCATCTGTGGGCCGAAATCCCCATTTGTTGTCTGGTTTTCAGAGCATGACATTTCCTGCAGCTGCCTGTGCTGGAACATTTTTAACATGCACAACATGTACAAGAGGGAGTCCATGTACAAGTGGTACTGTACTTGAGTACAAGAGTACTAATATGGCGCGTTCACACGCCCCGTAAAACTCCCAAAAAGTTTTGTGAAGCCGCCATTTTATTATCCTCGCATTAGCATTATTAGCATTAGCCCAGCGCACCAACGCAGAGAGACTAACTTATGGCAACACAAAATAAAACATGGGAGCGGTGGAGATGAGGAGGTGTCGGCGTTCTGGCGATTTACTCGGAAGGCTTCAGTAGAAGCTGCTGGGAGTCCCAGCAGCTTCTACTGAAGCCAGTCCCCAACTCCGGGGACTTCCAGCCGGGGACTCCGGGTGGCAGTATACGCCGTGAAGTGGTTTGCGGCCTGCCAGTAAACCCAAAGCAGAAGAAGAAGAAGTGACGTCAGCGGCTTAATTTGCCTAATCCTTCCCCAGGAACTCATTGCGGTGTGAACGCGATCTGCTTTAGTTCATCAGAACTAAAAGAGTTCTCATGAACTATTGTGGGAAAAGAACTTGGTGTGAACGCCCCTATAGTTTAAAAATGTTCCTGTCAATTTTGCAAGGACTTTGGTAGTTTATAGACAAACAAGGACACATACAAATTATAATCCTGTAGGGTTTTCTTAATGTTATTATATCACAATTTCAGCTGTGACCTGCAAACATGTTAATGAGGTCGATGTGAGCATGAAGAGCCAATGGCCTCGCTTCAACTCTCAACTCATAACCAGGGCTCTGTCCTTTCTCCTCCATTCTTGTTTCATATGTCCACATCACTGCGTCTATAAGCATGCTTATGTGGAATATAGAGGGTTTTTGGTAGTGTATGACAGCCATCCGTGAACATTTTGTAGAATAAAGGGATTTTTTAAGTTTTTGGGATGGGTTATAGTGTAGAATGGCCTCCTAATGCTGACTGTTTTCTTTCGTTCATCAGCTCTACACATAAGCTTTCAATAATGCCCTGTACTCACTGCTTTAACAAGTTAAACAAATTACATTTTATGTAAAGATTCCTCTGGCAAGATAGTGTTCCCATCGAGGGTTTTTTTGTATTAGTATTGTAATAAAACTTCAGCTATATTGAAAGTCTGCAATATGACAACTTATTGGCTTCAAACACATGGTGTGATAGGAATGCTGTCTATCAGTATTTAGCAGTTTGGCAGCAAAGCTTAATTATATTTTCTAAGTGTTCAACATATGTTTGGATTAGCGACTGTCACAATGATGAATGTCTCATACTGAGGGACCAGGAGCAAAACTGATGTATTTCATAAGGCTTTTTCTGAGCTAATGGAAAAATATAAGCGTTTCACAGCATAACCACACGTCTGTATTTGTGTTTGTTCCAGGTGATGAAACTGCGTAAATTGGCCCAGCAGATTGCAAACTGTCGCCAGTGTCTGGAGCGCTCCAGCTCCCTGATCACACAAGCCGAACAGAGCCTGAAGGAGAACGACCATGCCCGCTTCCTCCAGACCGCTCGCAATGTAGCAGAAAGGTGTGTGATTAAACTTTGCTGTTATCAGTGTTTGTTTGGAGGTGATATTGTAGTTTTTTTGTAATATTTGACAATGTACATCAGTGGTGAGAGACATCAGCAGCACATCAATAGGCTATTCAGAAGAAAAAAGACACAAAATACCCGACCCGTGGTTAAATGCACAACATGTGGTAAGACAGATAGATATTAAAAACCCTATCCTGCAATTTTCCTCTCTTCTGGAAATATGATCTTGGAAAAAAAGTAATGAAATATGCATTATATAAAATTTCTTTAACTCCTCCAGTCAATACCAGGCCTGTGGTAAAAAACGCCTCTAAGTGCCGAGCTCTGCGGTTTCACTTTCCACCTGCGTACTTCTCTAATATCTTCCTACCACCACAGCTTTCTCTCACAGACAAAGGTCTCTGCAAAATCTGCTGCTAGCATAGCATCTTTTTATTTGGCCTACACTCTGCTTTTTCCCATTACCTGGCTGGGTGCTTTATTGAGCGCCTTGTTCCTCAGGGGGAGAGAAAGCAGAGTCTCCGGCCCGCTCTGTAACCCTGCCAGCTCCGAGCCTCAGACTGGCTCCTGCCTCAGACTGAGGCTCAGAGCAGAAGTAGGCACAAGTCTCGTCAGAGCAGCACAGACTGTGTAGTCAGTGTGTGTCTCCGTTTGAGTTTTGATGGCTCTCTTGGTTAACACAAAACTCTGAGGTAGTGATTGTTTATAGGGCATGTTGCAGACTTGTTTTTTTATTATATATTTTATTGCTTTAAATTTCCGTTCCGCCTTCTCTCTCTCTCCCTTATAATTTTCTCACTATCTTCCTCCTCTCTTCCTTTTATCACAACACTTCCTCCCCCTCTCTCCTTACATTTGTCCACTTCTTCATCACCTTTCATATTTGACTACCCCACTCTCTTCACCTCAACTGACGTCTCGGCCCTCCTCCCCCCTCCCCCCCCCTCCCTCTTCGCTCTAACTCTCCCCTGACATTTCTATTGCCTCGCTCCCATGTCCCGCTCTATAGGGTTGCCATGGCGACGGCCTCCTCCCAGGTACTCATCCCTGACGTCAACCTGAACGAGGCGTTTGACAACTTTGCCCTGGACTTTTCCCGAGAGAAGAAGATCCTGGAAGGGCTGGATTACCTAACAGGTAGGAGCTGTGTGTTTACAGTAAGCAGCCTTTCCATCACTTAGTTTAAAACGTTTTTAAACAAATGATTTATTTATATATTTCATCTCAGGCCCAACCATTATAGGTTTTAAAAGACACCAAAAATACAGTTGCAGTGGTCAAAACATTTCATTTTATTAGATTTAATTACAAAATGTAGGGTTTGTTATCTTGAAGAGTCAAACTAAATATTCAGTTTTCATCCAAACTTGCAACACTGTTCCTTTTACTTTTTATATAACTATATGTTGTCAGTTGTTGATTCTCCAGTGCATTTAAATGTGGACTTTACTGTATGCTTATCTTGACACAGGACCCATTTCTCTCCTAGTGAATACTACTAACCCTAACCCTATCATTTAAACCAGTTTATTGACACCATTTTAACTTGTTTTTACTATAAATCATGTTGTTGTTTCCATGCCTAGCTCCCACCCCTCCATCCATCAGAGACGAGCTGTGCACCGCCTCTCACGACACCATCACTGTTCACTGGACGTCCGAGGACGAGTTCAGCGTCACCTCCTACGAGCTGCAGTACACCATTTACACCGGCCAGACAAATTTCATCAGTGAGTCTTTGCACACTCAGACACACAGAACATTTAATCAGTACTGCAGATCACATGCACTCATTATCTGAGCATGTAAGGAATTTCATGTTTAATTGGGTTTCAGGAACAGCCAGGGGATTACTCTGGGATTGTTTTAATCAAGGTTTGGCCAAGAGGGATCAGATACTTTGTTGACCTGTGTTTAAATACCATACCAATTTAATTTGTCAGGGAAATGGGAAACTGAAATATTAGATTTTCTTTTCATGTCGTTTTCAAAGTAAGAAGTTCCTTTAAATATCAAACTGGCTATTTAGAGCTTTTGAAGAAAGAGCCGCCCTTAAGTTGCCTAAAAATGGTTGGAAATACATGATTCAAAATGCACTCATTACGTTACATGACATTGCATTTAGCTGACGCTTTTCTCCAAAGCGACTTACAATAAGTGCATTCGACCAAGAAGATACAAACTTGAAGAAAACAGAATCATATAAGTACATCAGGTTTCATAGAGCCAAAACATTTCAAGTGAGTGCACTCTGCTAACATGGAGGCTCCTTGTATATGATAAGAGCAGAATGACTGCATGGTTCCTCGATATAAAGATCAATGGACTCTCCGATAGTGCATCAATCGAGTTTTAATCATTTTTATCGAATGCTTTCAAATTGAAAGAGCTTTTTAAGTAAGACAATTTAACTTTTGAAAGAAGAAATAACACAAATATTCCTCTTAAAATAGATAATACTACATTTTCCCTGTAAACACTTTTCTTACTGCTTCAGTTTAACTGACTAAGGTAAGCTAATTTGAGTAAGGTGTTGCTTTATAACGGACATTGCTGGGTTAATTTATCTGACTTCCTTTTCCTTATTTGTGTTTCAGTTTACAGTATCCTATACAAATACAGTTTAAGCACAAACACATTTATAAGACGCATAGGATACGTATCTACACCCACACTCATGCACAAGCCCAAAGGAAACCCACAGTTCACACTGACCTCTCTGCTGCTACAAAGATAAATAAACTGGAGCACCACAATACTTTCAGCATTGCTCAGTCTTATTTTCATATGTTCAATATTTTCTACCAACTGTGTTGCATAACCTAGTTTTTCGGTCCAACTTTACTCTTTGTTGTCCTCCATGCTCGTTTTAATAGGGATATAGAGCTGAATTATCAAGTATTTTTGTTATAAAAACAGGACGTGCAGTACATATCACAAGGGGATGCTTCAAATAGATTCACTATTTAGTATCTGGTTTTGGTTTAAGCTGTGTGTGGGAAAAAAAGATGAGAATGCAGAACCCCTGCTGCCCTCTTTTGTCCTCTCACATTTCTCCCTATACAGAAGCTTATTTTTGATTCAGGCTTGTAAAATTTCATGATTTATATTTGGGATATTATGCAAGCATTTCGGCAGCAGAGTTTAAGTCTCTCAAATGTTTCCTTACATTGTATAATTTCCCTCACTACACCGTCTCTTTTTTGGCCATTGCAAAGTTATTTTAATCAGTGCTTATCTTGTTACCAGTGTAATTAGGAAAGTTTCATCATGTAGAGCTGCAATCATAATGTAGTTATCAAGAGCAAGTCATTTGTTTTTTCATCCAGTTTCCCCCCTATGGTGGTCTCTATGAAGCCCTTAATGTTAAACTCATAATTCCAAATCATGACACTAGGAGCATGTCCTTAATTCATTTGTTAAAGTATAGTTGAATCCACCACAATGGTCACAAATAGTTGTGCCTACTTAGATTGTTGCCTTTTGGACCTTTTTTCACCCCTTGAAAATGTTATTCCATCCTTCCCATATTTGACTTGTCAGAACAGAATATGCCATGTACAATGTGTGCTTTTATAGCATATCATAGCTTTACAAAGTAGTTGTGAGTCTTACTCTCTTGAAATCCCTATACGAAGTCCTTATAATCCTGGACAGCCCCCATTAGTTTGTGAATGTCTATCACAATAATTGAAGGGAAAGAAAGAGCACGGTGGAGGAGGACAGCAGGAGAACAGGTGAGTGGATAATGGTTACATAGGGGAGGTGGAAATTACCACTTGCTGATATGAGTAGGATTATTGTACATAACAGTGCATGTGCACACACACATCTTTGCAGCTCCACTTTCTCTCCCCTCTTTGATTCTTTCACCGTCTCATCTTCTCTCGTCCTCTCTGTGTAACCTGACATCTCCCCGTCCAACCAGACAACTCAAGTGCCCCTGCCATTTGAGACTCAGGATACATTTCAGCTGTGAAAGAGCGAGTGGCTCAGATATTCAGCAGTGTGCTGCCACAGAGTCCTCAGAGATTCACAGGAGAAATGGAGAAAGAGAGAAATCCATTTAGCCTGCCACTTGAATTTTTACCATAGCAGTTTGCTCAAACTTTCCTAGTGGTTAAATGCTCCCACTTGAGTGCCATCCTTTCCCCTCTCGTTTTCTCCTGGCCTCATCCTCAGCCTTGGCCCTCCCATGAGGAGCAGGGTCTTGTGAACCCTGCCTCTGCAGGATCATCCAAGCACAGCAGCAGAAAATAGAATCAGCAACTGAAATCAAATACCATGGAGAAAAGTAAGCAGTGTCAGAAAGCCAAACATGACTGCAAGTAAAGATGTCTGCACTGTCATAGTGTAGCTGCATCCTCCGGCCCTTTGCAAGTTTTACATTGTCAGTCTCAGTCGTTTACATGCCAACTGACATCGCCAATTATCCACTAATAATGTGCATCAGCGATGAGAATTATGTTAATTCCTACAATGAAAATCCATGAAGATGTCAGGGTTTAAGAGAACAAGAGTGAAACTAATTCCCTTTGAGCCATAGTGTTGATTTACTTACTTGATGTTGTTCCTTTATGTCGTACAGTGATGCAAACACAATTAAGTGATACCTACAGCTGTCAAAGAATAAGCCCATTAGTTGATTTTACTGTAGCTGATAGAAGTCGATACCTCTGTTCCCACCGCCGCATGACTTTTTCCCAGTTTCTGCTAATGTGTACACTTTCCTGGGAAGCCTGCATGTTAACGAAACCAGCAATACCTGTACCTGCTGGTTTGATCAGCTTTCATGTGTATTCATAAGCACCAACCTGTGGTGATGTATTAATATGGTTATCACAGGTAAAAAGCTGTGTCACAGTGGGCGTTAGGAGAGCTCAGAGTTTGGTTAAACCCTTTGTATCTCAACAGGGCATCTTTCAGAGTATCAGCAGGATCCATCTGTGTGGCAGAGTGTGATGAAATGTTGATGAGGGTTCAGACTGCAGGAAACTAGTGAGGGTATGCGTGTTAAAGTTATGTGGAGGCACCAAGAGATAGATGCAGGTGAGGCATTTTATTGCTTTTATTGATGCACAGCTACTCACAGAAACACACACACACACACACACACACACACACACACACACACACACACACACACAGTCTCCATCAACCTTATATTGCATCATCAAAGACAAAAACAGCTGCAGTCTGTTTACTCCTCATATTTCCTCCGACACAAACAGACACACACATATGCTGCACATACTGTACACACACACACACACACACACACACACACACACACACACACACTTGATGTCTGAATGCGAGACACAAGTCGATCTATATCCCCCTGTTTCGTTTCAGTCTCTTTTTACAATGGCGCATTCAGTTACTGCCCCCCACACTTTGAAGTCACAATGCTCTCCAAAGGCAGCAGCACTCTGCTAGTATCAGAAAGCCTCTTTTCAGTGGTAAAAGTAGAAATAGCAGTATTGCTGTGTACTGACCTAATTTGATTTTGCAAAAAGGGAGAGGTGCTACGGAGATCAAAAGCTTTAAAAATGGAAAGCAGCATGAAGTCGTTCTCGCTCGTCTCTCCCCTGTATCTCTTTTCGGCAGCTCACATAACATTGGAGCCTACCTAATTCCGACAGGAACGGCTAAACTGACAGGTGGGATCATTTCGCAGTAGGGACAGCTGTCCTAGTAGAACAACATAATTGCTTTTTGCAGGGATCTTATTGACAGGTGTATATTGGTGAGAGCAAGCTGAAAGAAATGCAGATATTACTGCCAATCCCGAGATACCAAATGGATGGTGTACGTGCAAGGTGTCACTTGTTCTACTCCCTCCTTTTAAAGGAAGATCAAAGTCCTCTGCAGTGATTTCTTTGTCAGAGAGAATCTGGTGGAAGTCGGCAGATGTGTAAAGATGCAGCCTTCACTCTAACAGTCCCCTCCTCTCATTTATTCGTAAAGCCTCCTCACTTTTAAAGGCCTTATTTGCGTCCTGTGAAGTATTTATATTTACAAGCAGACTCTTGGCTATTACTTATGCATGCTGTTGCCATCTTGTTCAATAATTCACAAGCCTCACTAGAAGGGACAAGGCATGCATGGCCCTGAGAGCTCTCTCCCTTTCAGGATTTTTATTTCCCTGCAAATCTGCAGGGGCGAGGAAAGATAAGACAAAGAGAAGGATTGTTATTCTACCTTCAACTCTGAAATATTAACTGCAGCTGTAGTGCCTCTAAACTAGATGCTGCGCTAGTTATTATTATTAATTGAATGCATTCGTATATTTGATATATTTGATGGCTGAAAGAAATGTTAACCCTAGCTCTTACAGTTTGCTTATAAGGTATATATTGTGTGTTCAAGGTTCAAGGTTCTTTATTGTCAAACTGACATAGTTACAGAGTAATTATGTTGTTGAAAATCTTATGTCACAGGCTTCTCCAACAATGCAACATAATAACAATACAGATAGCAAGAGCAATACAAAAAGAAAAATAGTTGCAGGTCTCCCTTGAAAAAGAGATCAATGATCTCAATGGGATACAACCTGGATAAATAAAGGTAAAAGAAAGAAAGAAAGAAAGTTATAAAATAAAGTGAGCATGTGGAATAGTGCAGTACGAGTCTATATACAAGTTATTGGAATGATATATATTAGATATTAGATACATATTACTGAGTAGCAGATGAATGTTTTGCAGTTGTTTCAGCAGTTCAATTGTTTAACAGTCTCACTGCCCGCGGGAAGCAACTGTCTCCGAATCTTCTTGTCCTTGCCAGGATGCTGCGGTAACGTCTGCCAGACGGCAACAGAAAGAACAGTTTGTGGCTGGGGTGATGGGGGTCTTTGATAATCCGTAGTGATTTCTTCCTGAGCCGCTGGGAGTAAAGGTCCTCCATGGATGGCAGCTCCGTCCTGGTGATGTGCTGTGCAGTTTTCAACACCCTCTGTAAAGCCTTACGATCGAGGTCGGTGCAGCTGCCGTACCAGGCCGTCATGCTGCCAGTCAGGATACTCTCTATCGTGCACCTGTAGAAGTTGCAGAGTATCCTGGAGTCCATGTTGAACCTCCTCAGCCTGTGGAGGAAGAAGAGCCGCTGTCGAGCTTTCTTGGTGATGGTGGTGGTGTGAAGAGACCATGTCAGGTCCTCAGTGATGTGGACCCCAAGGAACCTGAAGCTTTTGACTCTCTCCACCGTAGTCCCATTGATGGCGATGGGGGCGTGTCCCTCTCTCTGCTGCTTCCTGTAGTCCACAATCAGCTCCTTAGTTTTGCTGATGTTGAGATGGAGGTTGTTATCCTGGCACCAAGATGTCAGGTTTTCGAACTCCTCTCTGTACGCCGTCTCGTCATCGTCTATGATCTGGCCGATGACGGTCGTGTCATCAGCAAACTTCACGATGGTGTTGGAGCTGTGTGTGGCCACACAATCGTGAGTGAACAGGGAGTAGAGGAGAGGGCTGAGCACGCAGCCTTGAGGGGCTCCGGTGTTGAGGATCAGGGTGGAGGATGTGATGTTTCCCACCCGCACTGCCTGGGGTCTGCCCGTCAAGAAGTTCAGGATCCAGTCACAGAGGGCGCTGTTGAGCCCGAGGTCTCTGAGCTTGATGGCCAGCTTGGAGGGCACAATGGTATTGAATGCTGAACTGTAGTCAATGAACAGCATTCTCACATATGTGTTCCTGTTCTTCGGGTCCAGGTGTGAGAGGGCAGTGTGGATGGTGTGGGCTATGGCGTCGTCTGTGGACCTGTTTGCTCTGTAGGCAAACTGCAGGGGGTCAGGGAGGGAGGAGGTGATGAATGATTTGACTAACCGCTCAAAGCACTTCATTATGATGAAGGTGAGTGCTACTGGGCGGTAGTCGTTGGGGCAGGTGATTATTGTCTTTTTCGGGACAGGAACGATAGTGGAGTGTTTGAAGCATGTGGGGACTACAGACTGCAACAGGGACCTGTTGAAGATGTCTGTGAACACCTCTGCCAGCTGAACGGCACACACCCTGAGAACACGGCCAGGGATGCCATCAGGTCCAGGAGCCTTGTCTGTTCATGAAGGAATTTTTTGTCAAATTGTTGCTGAAGCTAAACACTTTTAATAGCACTGAAATTAATAAAACAAATAATTGTATTTCAGTAGTAAAGTAGCAACTGTCACTCATTCCAAAAGTGTTAAATATGATGCCAACAACATCTGCCCTCTGCAACTACTACCATATTAAATGCACACCTCTCACATTGAAGGTTCATATTTAAAATCAGACAAACACTACTTTATGAAATCATATGTTGTGGGTTAGGGAAGGGGTGTGATTCAGTCACTGTAAGTGTAAATTACTCAACGTTATGAAACACTAAAGGACAGAAAAAGCTCTCTTTTGTAGACGCGGGTTTCCTCACCTGAGCTGAGAATCTGCTGTATCCTTCACAGTCGGCTGCAGCTGACAGACTGTAAAGACTTTGTTTTAAAGCAGGTGACTGCAGAGCTAACTCAGCCATTGCTAAGCCTCAACTGCAAGCTGCTCTAAATCAAAGAGCCCATCTACTGGGGTCATGTAGGTTTGACTCACATTTCCTTACATTTGAACATTAAAGGTATCGCAGTCGTTTGCCCTAAGGCGCTTACTACACATAGTCTGTCATGGAAGTACCTTGTTCTCAATGGGGATTCAGCTTAGTGAACACACAATATGGCCTCAGGGGAGAAAGCCAAGGTAATCGTGATGGAAAGGTAATGGGGTGGATCAGTATGTTCACATAAATGTTGCATAACATTGCAGATTGTATGGTCTCTGAGCTTCCTACTGTGTGATGGCTCACTATGTGTTTGGAGAAAAGATAACATTTGGTTGGATGTAGAGAATAGTGTTTTTCTCTTTTGAACATCAACGTATCGTTTTCAGTAGGACGGTGCTTACCCCTAAAGACATAAGCAGAACATGGTTACTCATGCTCTGTGTGTGTTGTTGTGTGTGTTTCTGCCAGGTTTGTACAACTCTGCAGACAGCTGGATGATCGTACCTAACATCAAGCAGAACCACTACACGGTGCACGGCCTGCAGAGTGGCACCCGTTACATCTTCTTTGTCAAGGCTATCAACCAGGCAGGAAGCCGCAACAGTGAGCCAGCCCGCCTGAAAACCAACAGTAAGTGAAGGCTGCTCTGCCTCTGAATATTTACAAGCCTTGTTAATTTGTTTTTTTGATATTTAGTACACACTTTTTACCGTCTGCATCATTTGTGAAACATAACATACAGACTGTCCCTAATCAAGGTTTTTCTTTTACTTATAAATGATGAAAAAACAAGTAGCAGAATCAGACCTAACTTAGATTCGATTTGTATCAATATGTATGGCTTGCTTTTGGTTTTCAGCCTGAATGTAACAGGATATATATGAAACACTTATTTTTAGTCATGAAAGTAATGTCTCATTGCCCAATGTGTGATGTGCCCAAAATGAGACAACCTGCATGAAAACACACCTTTTGCTTCTATATTAAGAGGGGGTTTGAGTTCAGACATTTTCTTAGCAAAGGAGTTCCATCTTACATAAAAGTCATCAACATGTCTTTGGGTTTGGCATAGATCACACATAATGAAAATGTGTTAGTGCTTTAATTTTGGATGCATTCATTATGTTTTTATAGGAGAGTTAAAAAAACGGAGCTTTTAAGTGCTTCTTTTTTTATCATCTCTCCTAAAATCCTGTCGACTTGTAGTTGTTCAAATGCTTATATTATACTCACCAGACTCACATTTTCAAGTATGAACAAGTGGAGAAAGTTAAAAGCTAGCAATATATACCCCTTTATATACTACTTTCATTTTTCAGTTTGTTTTTTGGGGGACTATACAACTATCTCTCTCTCTGTCTCTCAGGGACGTTTCTCAGTTTCATGTTTAGCAGAGAGTTTCTTAACTTGTGTTTTTGACACCTTCTCTGCCTCTCAGTCGTACACTCCTTGTCTCTTGCACATTGCTGTTTCTGTCTCTTTTTGTTTTGTTTATTCTCTGCTGTGGAAACTTGTCCTGCACTTGAACTCCCTCTTATTGAATTTTCCTTTCCCTTAACAGTACACAGTAGATGAATATAAATAAGAAAGACAATTAAAGGTAGGGTAGGTAATTCACTTCAGAAACACTTTTTGTTGTATTCCATGGAATGCTCTTAACATCCCGATAGCAATCAATACATTAAATGCTTTGACAATAAATACATAAAAACATTTCATCTGTGGAAGCCGTGGCGCTGTAAAAAGCACGACCAATCATCTGAGCCGGCCCGGCTAAAATAACTGGACCTGCCTGTCAGCCTTCCATCTGTGCACAAACTTATCTCGTGCCCTCATTGGTCATGTGCGCGTTCGTGTGTGTTGGAGGAGGGGCTCTGTAAGGAAGTCTGAAGGAAGGGGCAGATTTTTTTCGGCTGCGTACTTTCAAATTCTAGCGCACTCGAGCTGGTTTCTCCATTCTTAGCTACCCTACCTTTAAGCAAACGTTACCAAATTGTCAGTAAATAAAATGAAAATATGCAATAAATTATTAAAGCTAGTACACTAAGCACATATTCTAAAAAGTGCTTAGTAAAGCATAACCAACAGATCTCAAGTGAAGTCACATTACTTACTAAATATTCCACACCCCAATCTCCGGCTCAACTGAAGCATATAAAAGGTTAAAACCTCAGCAAAAAGCTCATTTAGGATTTGCCTCAAGGGAGCTCAATGAAATGTTTCATGTGGAACCTACTTGAGCAGGTCTCCCTTGAAAAAGAGATCAATAATCTCAATGGGATACAACCTGGATAAATAAAGGTGTGAAATGAAATGAAATGTTAACTTCAGTCCTAAATTGGAACTGCAGTGAAGCTACTGTAAAGAGGAGTTGATATGCCAGCTGTCAGGAGTCTGGCTGTGGCATTTAGGATTAACTGTAATCTGGATTCACTGTGTGGGTAACATAGGTGTGTGAGAAACTGCAGTAGTCAGAGGATGATCCCTCTCTCTCTCTCTCTCTCTCTCTCTCTCTCTCTCTCTCTCTCTCTCAGCCACCGACACAAACACCAACTCTCTCTCTCTCACACTTTGCTGTTACTCACTCTTGCCCTCTAATCAGTCCAGAGGTCACAAATAATCCAACCTGCCAGCGTCAACACTAATGACTAAGAACAGACAAAAAGAAATCAGAGTTTATTTTGCTTGACATTACCTTAAAAAATGGTGCCTTTTTTGATTAAAGAGATAAGAGAAACCATACTTTGGTAATGTCTCAGCTACATATATGTTTTGGGAAAACTGCCATGTGCCTGAATCCGCAGCTCCTCTTAGCTTCATAAAGCTTTATAGGCAGCTTCAGCTAATTGGCTCTCCATATCGCAACTTTACTGTTCCCTCTTACCGCTCTCAAAGGGTCATTTTTGGCCTCGACAGGCAGCTGCTTATTGGTTAAAAAGCTCTTTGAACCCAATGTACATAACCTGCTCAGGATCAGAGGGCAGACAGACACAGAAAGTGACAGTAGTCGGTGAACAAAGTGGAACCATCAGCAGCTAAAGAGCCAGACATGTCTTTCAGTGGTTCTGAGATCCAAAAAATATAAAGGTGAAGGATGTGAATCAATCAGCTGATCACAAACATGTTGTGTGTGTCCAAATGGTAACTTCCAGAGATTTGAGATCTAGGCTAAAACACATTTATGGCCATCCTTCAGTCTATTGTCATTTCTACAGTTTTCTTATATGTAGCTTTTTATATTGTACTTGGTATGTTCTCTTTGTTTTTTCCACTTTTTACTTTAATGTTCATTCATACAGCACTCTGATAAGCTCAAGCTGTGTTTAAATGTGCTCCAGAAATAAACTATACTTACTTTATTGTATGCTGCCCTTATAAAAAGGACCATTATTGTGGGAATGTTCTCTCTTCGTATAACTTAAGGCAGAAGTTGGTTCCAGGCTAATAGGACACATCGGAACACTTTTAATTGTCTACCCTTTTTACGTTCATATTCCCAATTAAAAATACTTTATAGTTAGGAGCGATAAGGGTCCTCTAATGAGAGCTCCACCACTACACCTGTCCTGTATTTGATACTGCCATCTGGCACTTTAAAGTGAACTCCAATCGCTCTGTTTCCAACAAGCAAATGCTCCACATGGCCTCGTCCCACTGCAGCGGTCCATCAAATAAACCCAAGCCCTCCCATCTGAATCTCTGCCCCCCCCCCAAGTCAGAATCTTCCAGACACACCCTGCCTGCGGGACATGGAGCGTGTCAGAACTGTAACTCTTTTCTTATGGCATTAAAGTGGATTACTGCCTCCGTGTGATGTGGGCACGACGTGTACCCTGAGAGGGTTTAGAGGTGAAGTGCAGGGTATCTGGAGCTCGCTGTCACCGAGGCTCATGGCTCTTACTGGGCACGATATAAATAACACTAAGAAGCATTTCAATATATCATGTGCTCCCTTGACACAGATAAGCGATGAGCGCGTATAGATGTTTTTTTCCATTGTTAATATCACATCTGTTATGTGTCTCTCACTTCAGTGATATAAAGTGACACACAATGAACACTGTGAGAGTTATGCCACGTTAAAGTTCCACCAAAGAGAATCTGAATAATCTCTTCTTTTGGAAATTGAAATTAGATATTATCTTGCTCTCCTTTTTTTACACTTTTCAATTATAATTGGCTTTATTAGCAAGACAATAGAATGTGTGTTTCCAAAGCATATAGAGAAAGAACAAATTGATTGCAGGGCTGAAACAATTAGGGTTATATTAAGGGTTGAATAAAAAGTAATTATGAAAAGTGGACAAAGAAATATTTTTTCTTTCTTAGCTCTCATTAAATTCATGTCAGAAGCTCCAAGTATATTTGATTTTCACATCACACAAAACAAAATCTGTATCATATTTGTACAAAGCACAGAGACCATGAAGTTGAGTTTGTTAGAGGTTGAATATCATTGAAACCATGAAAAATTAAGCACCAGTTTGACCCAACATCTCTCTGCCTGTTAGCAATATACATAAATGTATTCTGTAGGAATCTATTTAACAGCAGCAACATGACGTTTTCTTTAGTGCAGTTAAGTTTAGTAGTTAAGTTTTAGTGCTATACACTGCTATTAAATAGCCCCCCCCCCCCCCCCCCCCCCTCCTCTGAGACTCCCACTGTCTGTCATCTTCTTCTCTGACATCCGCATGTATCGGGGGAAACTTGTCCACCCACTGAAGTTTGGTTTTAGATTTCGAGCTGCGATTGGCACCCGGCATTTCTCTTTGCTATAATGACTTTGACAAGCCATCAAAATAGCAAACAAAACATTCAATATTAGTACTCATTATTGAGGTTTTGTGGTGTTCATCGTGTCACCTGCATCATGTGTTTTAGCTTCAGTCTGTTCATTTCTTTCTCTTTTCTCCCACTCTCTACTCACAGAGGAATTGGTATTCAGATGAAAGTGCCTCACTCATCTGTTCTGGTGAAGCCGAGCAGTGTTTTTTGGATAAAAAAAATGGGTCACAATGAAACTGATCACAAATATCTCCGTTTGACAGGCTAATTAGGTTTGTCTCTCGAGTCTGTTGGTGAACGAGTTGGAGTAGCGAGCTTTTGAACTGAGAACCGCAAGTTCTTTCCATGGCACTTGAAGTCTCTCTCTCTGTCTGTGCCTAGATTGGATGGTTTAGCTTTCACATATTTTAAGATGATAGGCTCTGGAGGCTTTTAGCCTAAGCTCATCATATATTTCAGGCAGAGGCTTGCTAAGCAAAGCAGGCAGTGACAAGTTGCACAGATACTGGAAAGTCGTGCATCAGTACACTCATTAAAGCTGCACTGTATGTGTGTAAAACAAATCTGAATGCAGCGAACTGTGCCAATATGGTACGCAGAAGGCAAGCACAAGGGTGAACTGCCAGAATTGTTTTAACTGAATAATGCGAATTAAAGTAAACAGTAGAAATCTGAACTCTTTTCTCTGTAATCAAAGATGTTGCAAGAGAATACTTGTTCTACTTTAACCTCAGAGGACATAATCAAAGCACTCCATGCTTAAGAAGAGATGATTTTGAAGAGGCTTTGTTAAAGTCTGTTGTTTCAGTTTCCTTGGCCTCAAACTCTCTGTGTTCCCATTCCATGTCCAACCCCTCTCTTGGCACTCTGTCCTCCCTTACCCCTGGCTATGGCATATGATCCCTTCTTCTGGTGACCTCTCTTCAATCTTGCCATCTGTCAATTGGTCCCAGAGGTAAATCTTTTCATCCAAAGATGTCCCAGCTTTTGGTCTCATGGCGAGGAAAGGCCAATTATGCTTTCCTGTAATCGCACACAAACCCAGGGTTTGTGTACAGATTTGTGGGTATGTAAATGTGTGTGTGTGTGTCTGTTGGAGAGGCAGAGAGACAGAGGAAGAGGAAGAGGAGAAACAAGACAATGTGTCCGAAGAGCAAACTCAGCATCACTATGAAGACACCTGGAGTATCTTTACTTGTAGCTATATAAAAAAAGACATGAACATCCAACTTTTTCCAACATTGGACCTTTAAACAATTTTTAAAAAGCCTTTTAAATGATGTCCAAAATAAAGTGGATTTAAGAAATCATGAACAAATGAAGGTAAAGGATAACAAAGTAGAATATCTCATGGCAGCCACAAACAGGGGAAGTCTGTTCCAAGTCATGTGGAGCACTTCTGTGTGAAAAAAGTTATACAATTATTTTGTGGCTTCAGAGAGAGCGGCACAAAGAAAAGGAATAAAAGGAAATGTCTTTGGCTCTGCTTTTTTTGTATCCTTTTGTTTAACTCTCCACTCCGACTCCGGCAATGTAACAGGAGTGGGATGATAAAACTGAGGAGTGTTTTTTTAATGGCTTCCTCCTTTTGCTGTGTCTCATGCAATTCATTCGGCTTAATGGAGACAACATTTCAAATCATGTTGTGAAGTCTTAACGCTTCCAAAGGCTTTTAAGGTCACTCTAACGTCGCTCCAGTGAAACCGTTCATCAAACGCTGAGTGGCTCCCAGCGAACAGTGGCACTGATGCTGTAGTATTCACCGTGCCGGTAGTTTCTCACGTGTGAAGTAACCCACAGCTCCTTGAAACACCTATGAATTAAGTATGATGAAAAAGATGGCAGTTAAGAAGAGTGGGTGTGTGTATCTATTAGTGTGTGTGCGCTTGTGTGTGACCATACTTCTGCATTTACCTCAGAGCGAACTGTGACCAGGTTTCTACACGCCTGTCCTATAAAGTGAAGGGAGAAACCTAAAAAGAGACTGAGTGTATAAAAGTGGAGTAAAAGTGACAGATTGAGAGTGAGAGAAGGAGAGCGTTCAGCGAATAGAAGACACCAAATAGCTCTTTGCAGATATGAGTGTCTGCAGACATGAGTGCCCTCAATCTACTGTTTTTTACCCATTAATGCAGTCCATGCTTTAGTGATGCACACAGCAGAATAACACTATGCCAGTCCAGTAACAGCTTCTGTACCTTAAGTCAACAGTCAAAGCGTGATGGTATTAAAACACGGATAAAAACATTTAATTTTGGTCATAAAGTTTAGGTTTTTAAATGTTTTTCTCTCATTTACCCTTTTTAAAACTTGCATAACTATATATGATTTTTTTTTATGAAAACAAAATGAATGAGGCCTTTCTAATTAATTCAAATCCAAGGATCCAGTTATTTAACATTAAAAAGTGAATGCTGCATCTTCTGGTTGATAGCATAATAATCATTATATTTTTGTCCAAAGCAACTTATTCTAGGCTTTCATAAGCATCAAATTGAATTAGGGTTGCATCCGAGTTTGGTTACAATTCATTAGAGTGGTGGCTGACAGAACAATAGACCCACGTTAATAAAGACGGCTCTTATTAGACAGTGCCCCGTTTGTGCTTTTTAATTGGCTGTCTGTCTCAGTAATTCATTTATACCATCAAGAAACAAATATGCAGTAGGAGAGAAAAGCAGTTTGACGGGGGAAAGGGTTCAAACTTAAACGTTGTCATATCGGCAGCTTTTAGACTGCTACAGTTGTTTGTCAGTATTAGCACGCAGGAGGTGTCCGTCTGTGGTGTCTCTCCTCTGGTGTTTAGTATTCTGACTGCAGGCCAGTGACAGGTCTGGTCAGAGGAAGCAGTCTGTACTGTTCATAGTGTCTGAAATGATTGCGTGCACAGGTGGAAGTTTAACTTCAAGATGTGTTTTCCTTAATTATAAATTCAGCACATGTATCCAGGCCAGGAACAACTGTTATTATAGATGTTTTGGAGTTGCTGTAAAGCCTGTGAAAGGTTGTTTTTACTTGTTGATTATATGCACTGCTGTTTGGTTTTCAAATGTCATTTAACAGCAAGGTAAAACCTCGATTAATCTACCTAAAATGTGAATGATACATTAAAAAAAGGGGCCAAATCGGGCTCGGCTGAGGTATGATTGTGTGCTTTCACTAGGACCAGCTGCCTCCTCGTAGCACCTGTCCCACAGTGTAAAGCCTGCCAACATCAACATCTAGTTTTGTCATGTTGTTGTACAAAGCTGCAGGATGGTGTGAAGTAGGAGTACCAACCACATAAATCCAGGCTTAAATGTGTCTTTTTTTTTTAGCAGCTCTTTTGTTTACAAGAGAAGTATTTTGAGTGAACATATTGTGAGTGTCAAAACAAAAGGCTAATCTGAAAATGTACGATGCTGACAGTCAAACACTGGACTGTTGACTTTATAACGGTCGTCATCCTGTTGGATAACTATTCTGGGCGTCCATATTGTGTGTACGAAACAGGGAGTCGGCAAACACCCTGGAGTGTGTTTGTGCGTGTGTGAAAATGAGTCCCTGCATTGTGTAGGCAGCTAAAATCCAGACCGAGAACATCACTTGTCAAGGTGCCCCAGGGGTTTGTGTACCTCTTTACTTCCTGTTAAAGAACCTGCAATAATATTTACCCAGCACGCACCTCTGATGACAGTCCTCAAGCTGCCACACAGCCCTAAAGCAAATATTAGGAGGTGGAGACGAGACGAAGGTAGATGAAAGAAAGGAAGAGGAGAGGGGTGTCTCATGAAATAGTGGTATATGATGCACACTGTGTCATCACAAGGCATGTCACTCCCTTTGCTGTCTTCTTGTGTTTCCTGACTTTGTTTGCTGTCAAATGGAGGCTATTGATGTTGACAAACTGTATTTCAAAAGGAGCAAGAGTGGAGAAGTCAAGCATAGATAGGTCCTGCTGTACTAATTAACAAAGAAACAGTTAGCACAGCTCCTTTTGGTTTCATAATCTCAATAATGTAGGAACTCTTGGATTTTCTGATTTGTTCAATGGCCCAAAGTGCCTTCCTTCATCTACTGAGCGGGGTGAAATGCCAGTTGGCGGGTTGTTGTTGTTTTCATTCAATATTTTTCATTTGTTCATTTTTCTCCAAGACAGATTGTGTGCAGTGCACCTCACCAAGCTACCCTTGATATTATTTTATAATGCATTAAAGCCCTTTTTATCTGCAATACAGTAAGAACACGTGTAATGATAAAGGAGTGCATAAGACATGTGTCATTAAAAAACAAGCAGAGTTTTAGTGGATGATTGCACTTAACACACACACAGTCGTTAATACTCTGACGCTCACTCTGGGGGGGGGGAAATCTTTCACATACTTTTACTCTAACGAACCATAACATAAACTTTCCTTCCAAAAACGGCTCCTTAATCACAGAGTGAATTTCTTGGCAGACCCAGAAGCCTTACTGAACTTTTTTTTTTTCTAGCACTGGTCTCTTAAGACTCTGCCGAGTTCATTAAAGGGTGAAGTCGGAGAAGATCAGTGATTGTTTGTCTTTGCTCTTTACTACACAAAGACAATTTCAGTTGTTATGGTTGTGTTAAACCAAGTAAAACACACTGTCATGAATGCCTGCTGTGCTATAGCCATGTTACATGGTGGATTCATTTGTAATCTCACCAGTGTAAATCTGTGTTTTTTTGTACAGTAGTCAGCACTGTAGGATTAAATACCACATTACATATGGTTCAGTCAGTTAGAAGCCAAGTGACGTGCAGCCATGCATTTTAATGCCAGGGAAGGATCTGTAAGTTCAACAGAGATGTTGAGACCTGTGAAAAGTTATACGGTTGTGTTAGAGCTTTAGAGAAGTCCCTGATGCTGCTGCTTCTACTGCAGTAATTGTTTAGTTATGCAGTCAAATGGGATCCCTTTTTTCTATCTCCCTCATTACAGAGGCAGCTCAATCTCTCCCAGCTAAAATGTGTGAGCCAGGGAAAAAAGAAAAGCAGTGAAATTGACTGAATTGAAATAAAGTCGATTAGCCAGATGCTATCCCACTGCAAGTATTCCAACAAGGACTCTGCGAAATGAAGTTGGAATGAAATTGCTTTATATCAATGTCCTCCAGACAGTAGTTCCTTTTATTTCCCCCCTCTTCTTTTCTTTATTTTTTTGTGTTTTACAAGTTTCCATTAAAGACTTCCCATTTGGTGACAATGCCCAGCTTCAAGGCAGTTAAACAGGGAGCACTTATCACCTCAGCAGACATTTGGATACATCTAATTGCTACTTTATTGCAGAGTCTGAACAGACTAAAGACAGTCACTGCCAAGGAATCCATTCTGTGGGATATATTCTTTTGTTATCTTGTTGTGTCTTTATTGTCCGTAGTCTACAATCTGACAGTACGGGATTGAGCATGTATATATGTGCAGTTGCAGACAATTATGCATTCAAGGTTGTAAGAAAGTTTGAAAAAAGGTCATTTTCCATCTTTCCAACACTATGGCAATTTAAACCGAGTGCAAGAGTTCTTTTAGCAGTCCACTTGCCATTTTCCCTGTGCAAACCTCCAAATTCAGTTTCCTTTTTGAGCACCCTACCAGCCTCGTACCAACAAATGTATTCTGTCATACGGAAAATTAATATTTTAAATCCGAGCTTCCTGTTGGCATTCAAAACATTTCCACTTGGACTCTTACTGTATTTCTGCTTGTGTGTAGGTCGGAGTTGATGCTCTGTGTGTGTGTCTCCTTGTCCTCTATACCGTCACGTGTGTCCCCCCTTCCCCAACCTCGGGCCCGGCCCCGGCTCTCAGGAGTCATCCCCTGGAAAGGCATGACAGAGCCCCAGTGTTTGGAAATGGCTGCGCTGGCAGCGATAAGCAGTTCAAAGAAGAGAGCGCATTAATGTAATTGGCTGCCAGCAGCACATTGGCCTCGTCGCCTCATATCCACACGCGGTAACACACACTCACCACACAGATTATTGGAGGAGAGTGTGTGAGAGAGGAGAGAGGATAGAGAGGATGAAATGAGAGAATGGGGGAAGAGATGAAGGGAAGGACAGATAGAGGGAAGGGAGGAGGAGTCGGGGTCCTCATTGTGTCGCTCATTAAGCTGTGGGAGGCTCGGGGGGGCTGAGAGATGAGATGAGAGGTGTCACAGTTAAATGTCAGGCCTGGATGGGACGTGGCTGACCTCCATGAAGCCCACACTCACACAGATTACGGACATGGAGAGGAGGAGAGGGGATCCTGTGCCCAATCTTTGGCCTCATATTATCCCCTCAACTTCTCCTCTCCTTCTCACTCCCTAACTCCTCTCTCTCCCTCTGCCACTCACCTACTTTTGCCCTCTCAATTTTCCACCCATTACACCCAAATTACTGGTGTCAGTGCAAATTGAATAGTTGCAACCAGTTATCAGCATTTCCGCTGAGTAGCCACGACGGCTCCTTACTGCAGTGGAAGTGAAGGCTATTTCCTTCAGCTAATTTCCAAGTCTGTGTGATGGTAGGCACAAAGGAGAATGCCGGGTGGCTTCCTCTGCTGTTATGAAATGTTTTCACCAAAGGCTGCAATAGGCTTTGAAGTTTAGATTCTCGCCGTTGTATTTCAAACATTCTCTTCTTCTGTCTCTCTCTCTGTGAGTTCTCTGCAAGCACTTTCCTACTTTCTATTTATTTTGGTCTTTTGCTGTCTCTCTCAGTTAATATGCTGTTCTAATTTGTATTCTTTCTTTCTGCTCACCTTTTGATCTCGTTGTATCTTGACGATATTGGCGGGGAACAACATCTTTTAATCATGTTAGATTTCACATTTTTGCATTGGGTTTTTGATCAATAATTTTAAAAGTTTTGTAGCTAAAAATATGTCTAGAGCCAAGGCAACTTAAAACTTAAACTTGCATAACAATGCCAGTTGCTAACTTCTTCTGTACTGGGATATCCCATTACGCGATTCAAAAGAATGGAAACTACTTGTGTCTAAGCGAAGGCATGGAGTTGTATTAGCCTGGATCTAAGTAACTCATTTCCTTTTGATATATTATTCTTAATGTAGTGATTGTCACTTTTGGTCTCCATGTATGTTCATGTTCATGAACTCTGACTCTAGATGTCGGTTGCCATTTTGCCCAAAAATAATTACATTTAGGATCTTAGGTAATCATGTTAATGTGATCACTATCATTATAACAGGCGACATTAAACGCCCACACACACTAATAATAGACAATTTAAAGCTCAAAATGCTTGTCTTTTCACAGGTCAACCCTTCAAGTTGGACCCAAAGACTGCCCACAAGAAGCTGCGTCTGTCCAACGACTGTCTGACCATGGAGAAGGACGAGAGCTCGCTGAAGAAGAGCCACACCCCGGAGCGCTTCAGCAGCACAGGCTCCTATGGGGCAGCTGGTAATGTCTTCATTGACAGCGGGTGCCACTACTGGGAGGTGCTGCTTGGAGCGTCCACATGGTAAGAAAAAAAGCCTGCAATGAAACTCAATAAACCGAAATATTTTTCTTAGGGGAGTTTAAATCTAGGCTGTTATGCAAACCCACTCTCAACAGACACACTCACCACACACAGTGTATACTCTTAGCCTATTTGTGTTCTTTCACTAATTGGCTCTGAAGTAGACCTCTTCATGCAGGAAACACCCAAAGGGCCTGTGCCGATGTTGTGTGTCCTCAGCATGAGGTAGCTTGACTGTGCAAGTAGAGTCATTAAGGAGGACACTAGTTTCAGATCACTAATGCATTCCAAAATGTTCCTTCCCTGCAGGTATGCCATCGGCGTAGCTTACAAATCAGCCCCGAAAAACGAGTGGAGCGGCAAGAACTCATCCTCATGGGTGTTCTCGCGCTGCAACAACAACTTTATGGTGCGCCACGATGGCAAGGAGATGCTGGTGGAGGCAAGCCTGCAGCTGAGGCGGCTGGGTGTCCTGCTGGACTACGACAACAATTCACTGTCCTTCCATGATGCCATGAACTCCCAGCACATTCACACCTTTGAGGTCTCCTTCCTCCTGCCCGTTGTTCCCAGTTTCATGATCTGGAACAAGTCAGTCATGATTCTCTCAGGGCTACCCGTCCCCGACTTTGTCGATGGTTTGGCCTCCGATCTTCAAGAGCAGCAACAGCAGCAGATGGGCCTGTGCCGACAAGAGTCACCATACTTGACTGGGCTGAAGAGCTGCCACTGAGAAAAGCCCATGAATGGCCGAGCAGAGAGTCCACTCAGGCCTAGGGACATTGACAGTGTTCTGCTGTATCCTCTGCATTAAGAGAGGACCAGTTACTTTCTTATGAGTTTAGAAAGTGTTGGAGATATGCACACCAGTCTGGAAAAATGTCAGTCCTGTTAGTTTGTGGCTATCCAAAGCTTTGCAAATCCATCAGTGAATAGGAACAAGGTCTCTTGACTACAAATGTCAGTAGAACTACAATTCACAAGATGCCCTGGAATAGGTGAGGGCAGGGATGGACATCTGGGTTTATGACCATTTAAGGTCTCCCTTTTTGATCTATCTTCCTCCCGATGCGACCCTAGGCAGATGATCAAGGAGGGACGGTTCACATCAGCCATTTAGAGTTTAAAGTTACAACATGTGAATAGTGAAATAATGTCTCCTATGCATTCAATTACAAAAAAGGATGCTCAACAATGCAGAGGTAAACAAATCTAGTGATTCTTCCTCTGACTACAGATATTAAATCTTTATTCCAAAATTTCAATTTTTGTTTCTTAACAAGGCGATGTGACATGTCATGTGAACTAAATTTGACAAACAGATATATTTAATTTTAAACAAATGAGTGGCTTTAGGAGTCGTTTGAAGTTTTCTTGCTCAAGAGTTAGATCTAAAAGATCACAACCACTCATCTGTGTATACTAAATATGAGGCTAGACCTAGCAGTTTTCTTAGTTTAGCGTAGCATAAAGGCTGTTCCTGTCTAGTAATTCCAGCACATAGCTTTGTGTAAAACTACAGTGAAAAGTTTACAAAAGTTAAAAAAACGTCATAGAACATATTCATTCCCAAGCCTTGCACGTGCTGCAGTACGGGGGTTTTTGCCTTTGGACAGAGCTAAGCTACATGTTATTCCATCTTTGTTCTAGGCTAAGCTAACAGCTCGTTGGCCTTAGCTTCATATTTAGCATAATGAAACATGAGTGGTATTATCTAACTTTCAACAAGAAAGCTTACAAGCATTTTTCTGAAACATTTCTTCCTTTAGATGTTGATGTGCCTTTTTGAGTCAGCTTTATTGTGTGAAGTACATGCTACCATCATGCTAACACAACTACAAGCTAGCAGGGCACGTTTTGAGATGCACCGCATCACTGTTTATGTGTTGTACCCTTAGTAGCTTTAAGTGGTCATTGCTTAAGTCTTTTCCTTGATCTTCCTCCTATATTTGACACCGCAGTCTGGTTTGTGTTGCCGGCTGTAGCTTCCTAAGTTTCAGGAAGTATTAACTTTGTTCCCAGATATTGATATGATCGTAGGGGGCAGATTTGCATCATGTGACTACTCATCTTGTAAAATAAGAGGTTTATTGAATATTAGAGGAAAAAAGTGTTATTTATGAAAAAAATATGGTTTACTTTATAATTAATCTCAACATATTAATGATGCACTTTTTCATTGACACTATTTCCCCTCTATGAGTGTTAAAGTAGATGGAGCTGCGTGACAGGGATGTAATGGGGAGGGAAAGAAACAACTTTCACATCTGCTGGTTGTGTTCACTCTGAAAAAATCAACATCATCCATTTTTTTCATTTAATATCATATTTAAAAAATATATATATTTATGATCAAGAGTTATTGATGGTTATTGAATATTACCCATAAATAAGTGTATTCTAATAAAGCACTTTTCAAAATATTATATTAACCTTGATGTCCTTAAACAGAAGCCCCTTAAATGTTTTTTCACTGTGCTTTGAACACTTTAAACACAACCCGTGACTTTCCCTCCCCATGGCTCTTTTGGATAGCATATACTAACTTTATCTTGTTTAGAAAAGGGATATGATTATGGTGATGTTTATGCTTTTTTATCATGATGAAATGATAAACTAATAACTGTTCAAAAAAAAAACTTCACTTTGTTTTTGACTATTCAGGGAAGGATGGGGTTAACACTTAACTTGCTGTCTGTCGCAATGTCATGGCATGATTGTGTTTTCCTCTGTGATTTGTTAACACACACACACGCACATACACACACAAACCTACACATCATGTTTCGTTTAGGTTGGCTTTATTGTGATAAATGCATGAAACATTGTAGGATCCTACACCGCTTCACTGGGTAACTTAAGGAGCTTAAAGTCCACTAAATCTTGTTTTTCATCAGTCATGACTTGTCGCTTACAATAGACTTGACCTCTTTTGGTTATTGTTCACTTTTCAGATAGCAGCTGAAGTTGGAACTTACTTTTTATTTGGATTCAAAGGCACAGTGTGGTTTCTTTCTGGCTTGGCATTCAGGTAGTGTCTTTGATTCAGACAATCAAATGTGTACCACAGTTAATGCAGATGTAAGTGATTGTGTAGCATGAAACAGGATTGAGACAATTGAGGTTGGGTTGACAAAAAGCAGGTGTTTTACATATTGTACCAGCGTCTCAAAGATTTGACACCTACTGGCCATTTCCACTCTGTTATGCATCACTACATACATGCTGTCTAAAGTAATGTAACATTTGTGTTGACAGAATATGATTTGCTCGACTTGAAAAAACAGGCAAACACTGATTTCAATCATATGCTAGTTACCATATGATACGTTCAAGCAAAAGACCAAGTGATGTAAAACTCAAAGCAATAGAAAAGTAGTGAAAATCTGACATGTCATAGCCGCCAGTGCAGCTTTTATTCTGCAGTGGTCATTTAAGGTTACTGTGTGATGGAGGTATTGATGTTATAAGATGCTACAGGCAACAGAGATAATCCACTGGTCAAAGGCAGGAAGAGCTCCAGTATGAAAAGAGAGTTCTTTTTTTCTGTCAAGGAGATTAGTAGATGTTACCTGACTTCCAAATATCCACCCATTGTGTTGAATAATGTCGGTCACAGACTCGAAGCGGCCAAATGCTGATTTGTGATCCAGACAAGCTCAACTCATCTGTGCAAGCGTGTTTGGCTGGGTCACTGCATGATTATGTGACCTTGCTGCTGGTTCATCAATCTTTCCTTATCTTCATGATGGGGTTTCTTATCTTGCGTACAGCATACGTTAAAAAATAAACCATAACAAGAACACTCAAAAACGAAATGTTCATTACCATGCATATCAGATATTTTGCAGTGCTCTTTCTTTCTTTGTGTCACAAGTCAATACAGTAAAATATATATACGGTGAATGATTTTCAATAGCTACCCACTCCTTGTAGTGCAGTGTAATACCCTAGAGACAATACAATAGATTCTCCTTTTTGCTTTTTGTCTGTGTAACTTGGGAAATTATTTTTTACAACTCATGAGAAACACGCTCCTCTCCTTTTGGCCCTTGGACCTTGATAAACAGCACAAAAAGAGCAGCGTTGCATTTAAGCAAAGCTGTCTGTTTCCGTAGATATGAGAGATACTTTTAGCCAGAGAGGAATGTAAATCATAGGGGGAAATATATATTATATAAAGTTGTATAATATACAAAATATATATGAACCAATGTTATTTATGTGAATTTAAGTCCAATTAAAAGTCTGATCCCAAATGTGTTGGAGTCCCAATTGTTTTTATGTCAGCTGTGTTGCTTTACTTCTCTTTTTTATGTCGTTTTTTGTAATTGCTAACACATTAGGAAATATAACTATTTTTAAAGGTTTGCGGACAGTATATACTCACACAAATGCATTGACATACTTATATACTGCCACACACCTACACCTACAAATATTAACTTAAATAAGATGGTAAGGGAAGACATTGCCAAGAGCTCTTCATTTTAGATATTGATGGTTTAATGCCTCAACTTGCGACCTGGCTCATGAAAATATAAAGATCTGTTGCAAATCTCCTTTTGAGAGTCATATCATGCATGCAGAGTGTTTCTAAACTCTGGTGAGTATATGGATACCAATTTTAAAATTCAAAATGAATGGTTAAAGGCAGAGTAGGCTGGGGGTCATATCGAGCTCAGGGAGGGGATAGTTACTACGCCCTCTCCCTGGCACGAGAGCCTCATTACTAAAACATAGCACTATAGTGCATGGGGCCCTACACTGTCTGTAAGCACGGCACACACACACCTACGCACACTGACCCATAAACAAAAGGCTTTATTATTTTGTAGATTGTTTTCTTCTGAGGCAGTAAAATGTTCAAGTGAGACCAGGGGGATCTTCATCATAAAAACTGTTCAAGGTGTTGATATGCATATAAACTATTTTTTAAGAACAAATATATTTTGTAAATATAGAAACATACCAATAATATGGTGCTATCAAGCTGACCCTACACTAACTCTGGCTGAAGCGATGATTTACATGCCTCAGGGGTCAATATTGCATCACACACATACAGCATACCCATAACCTGGATAGTTTGGACCAAATCTGTTGAAATGTTCACCCTAAAACTAGAAAATATGATAAAGCCAAAGTGTATGTCCAAAAACAGTCGAGGACCTAGGGGTGGTTTAATAATTTGAAGTTTTTTATATATTTTACTCAAAGCTGGTCAACAATGATCTACACAGAAGCATTGGAACCACACTACAGGCTTTGATTTGTATTCCCCAAAGATTCTGAAAACGTTGATGTTGACATCATCAGTAACATCACTAGTGAAAAGGCAGGATGTTTTAAAATTATAAATATCAAAACTTACAAAATAAAAGGCACAATTGAGTAATAAATTAACGTTACAACATTTTTGTTTAACTGCATCCACTTTAAGGCTGTATACTGTACTGTACTGGATTGTCAGGGAAATTATTGTAATTTGTATCTTATTGGTAAAGAAAGACAGAGTTCAGACATGACACTTCCAACTCATTAAATCCAATAAATGAAAAGAGAGCATTTAATTGATTCTTTCAGTCAGTACACAGTAAGTCGGGGGAACATGCCAAATCTGAAATTAATCTACGGGTAATCACACAAAATGAATGATGAAAATATTGACTTGGGTCCTGTCTTAAGGAAAATCCACAGGTTTATTGTAGGGTTACAAACAGCAACAATATTGATAAATGACTTTTGAAGGAACTGTTGCTGCAGGACAGATTAACACCCCCTCTGACTTCACTTCTCTTACATGATAATATTGGTTTGATGTTAAATAAAAGGCCATGGTATCCTCTCATTCTTACCTTCTCTATACCTCAATGAGCTGATCTTATAGTGCCTAATGTACATTTGTGCAGCAACTTAATAAGGTATATTTCTCTTAAGGGGCTGAGGGGATTACAATTATAAACCATTACCTGCCGGACAACTCTATCTGGTGTTTAAGAACAGCAGAAGTCTGGACACTGGTTGTAATTTGTTTTAGGTACACAGTGATGGATTAGAGACTCAGAGCCTTAACTCCATCCAGCCCGGCCCTTAAACTAGAAGTGAGGCTGTGATCAGAGGTCTTTGCAACTCCATGTGTGACAGATTAGCTGCCATCTAATTGTGATGCTTACTTTGTCTCTGCACCCTCGCACTGCTAGCCAACTAGCAAGCCAGCCATTGGAGTAACCCACAATTACTTTTCTAATTGGAGAATAATTAGGACTCCCTGTGTAGCTCGTTAAGTCATTTGTCACCAAAGCCTCTAATGTGGCGTGCAACAACTCTCTAATTACACCCAATGAAAAGTCTACACGGTTAGGGAGCATTTCAGCACTACCTGTGGTTTCACCTGACAGAGCATCTTCCATCATTTCACATCCTGATATGTGTTGTTTAAGTAATCATTATCATTAATATTATTGTTATTAGCTAGCCTACTTACTAGAAGGTGTATTACTTTGTCCAACAGTGAAGTTTAAATCTGCTGATGCTTGGTATCGTAAAAAACTGGGTTATTGATCTGAGGTCAGAGCAATACAGACGTTGCCAAACTGCTTTCTCTCACATTTGAAATACACCAAGGTCAGGTAATGTCTCTCTCCAGAGAACTGTGAAAGACTAATGGACGCTGTCATCACCAACAGGCAGTAGATTATTGTGATGTACTCCCCTCTGGTGCTCCCAAAAAAGACAGTAGCTACAAATCTACAAGTCAGAGTGCTGCTTTAGCTGAACCAATGTTCTCTGTTCTCACTAAGCAACACAAAAATGTTCAGAAAATGCTTGATGGACACATTGTTTTCAGGTCTTCTGATGAATCTCTTTACCACAAAGACACGATTTTAGGTCATACATGTGGCTGCAGAAAAGCCCTCGAGGACCTCTGAAAATAAATCGATAACAATGAAGTAGGCTAACTATTTGCTCAAACTGATTATTGTGTGTTCTTTGTATTGATTGTCTCATGAGTTCCTGCTCCAATAATTTCATTTCATTTCACACCTTTATTTATCCAGGTTGTATCCCATTGAGATCATTGATCTCTTTTTCAAGGGAGACCTGCTCAAGTAGGTTCCACATGAAACATTAAAAACATAAACAGAACAACAGAAGGACATCATACAGTAGCATTACAGGGATTACAATTTACATACTATCCACATGCACAGGTACCAACAGCTTCCGATTCAGTAGCATCCAACCGAGCTTTAAAAACATTTAGTGGCACCAGATTGCTCAGTTTCCATTTTAATTGCAGACTATTCCAGGACAGTGGAGCTGCGCATCTAAATGCTATTTTCCCTAAGACAGTCCTAGCAGTTGGCACATTTAATAAAACCACAGCATGCGATCTCAGGCAGTAGCCACTTACAATTCGCCGTGAGATCAGGGAGCAGATGTAGGATGGAAGTTTCCCTAACATGGCTTTATATATAAAAATGTACCAGTGGCTGAGCCTCCGTACAGTTAGTGAAGGCAGACCAGCCCTTGCATACAGGGTACAGTGATGAGTTAATGCTTTACAGTTTGTCACAAATCTCAGTGCACTGTGATACGCAGCATCTAACTTGACCAGGCAATTGGCAGGTGCATTCATATAAATCAGATCACCATAGTCCAGCACAGGTAAAAAGGTCACAGAGACTAGCCTTTTTCTGGCCTCGAGCGAGAAACAGGACTTGTTCCTGTAGAAGAAACCTAGCCTAACCCTCAGTTTTTTTAGCAGGTTATTGACATGACGTTTAAAAGTGAGACAATCATCAAGCCAGATACCAAGGTATTTGTAACAGGCAACCACTTCAAGTTTTATTCCTTGCGTAGTTAAAATATCTAAAACAGGCTCTGGTGTCTTTTTGGCTTTTGAAAAGAGCATTACCTTGGTTTTATCAACATTTAAAAGAAGCTTTAGTTCAGAGAGCTGAGTCTGAATAATGTTAAAAGCAGCTTGCAATTCAACAACAGCCTCCTTAATGGAGGGACATGCACAGTACATAACGGTATCGTCCGCATAAAAATGTAAGGTTGCTCCATTGACATTTTCACCTAAACTATTGATGTAGATGGAGAATAAAAGTGGACCTAAAACAGAACCTTGAGGAACACCATTAGTAATGTTTAACCACTCTGAAGACAGCCCATCAAAATGAACACATTGGGACCTTTCAGAGAGGTAGTTCACAAACCACCCCACTGCATGACTGGATATGCCAATACTGAGTAGCCTCTGCTTTAAGATGCGATGATCGACGGTATCAAACGCTTTGGAAAGGTCAATAAATAGAGCTGCACAGCTCTGCTTATTATCTAAAATACTCGCCACATCATTCACCACTTTCATTGTGGCAGTGATGGTGCTATGTTGCTTTCTGAAGCCTGACTGATGTTTAGACAGGATGTCATTTGTACATAAAAACACCTTTACCTGTTCACTCACTAGGCGTTCAAGAACCTTAGCCAGAACTGATAATTTAGAGATTGGCCTATAATTATTTAAAACAGTTGCCTCCCCTCCTTTCAGCAAAGGCAGGACATACGCTGACTTCCACAGTTTTGGAATTGTGTTTGTGCTGAGGGAGAGGTTAAAAAGAGTAGTGAGAGGTGGAGCAATAAACTCAGCAGCTATCTTTAAAAAGAAAGGTTCCACGTTGTCCGGGCCGGCCGGTTTCTTAGGATCTAACTTGGTTAAAGCTTCACGAACAACATCAACAGTAAAAGGAGTAAAACTGAAAGGGTTTTCCAGACCACATTGTTCAGAGTCACCGACTGTGGTGTTCACAGTAGCAGAGTTAGTCACAGAATCAAACATAGAACCGCAGGACACAAAATGCTCATTAAAACAATTTAGCATAGTAGCCCTGTCCGATATAGAGCCAGATGTTGTGGTAATGCACGGAGGTAGCTCATTTCGGATCTCACCGGTGGATAGCGATTTTATGACTTTCCAAAATTTCCTAGGATTATTTAGGTTTTCTGTGGTAACTGACAAATAGTACTTCGACTTAGCACTTTTGACCTGTGAAGTGAAGCTATTTCTTAGTTGCCTAAAACGCAGCCATTCTACCTCTGAGCCTGATTTCCTAGCCTTTGCCCAGGCCTTGTTTCTCTCATGTAGGAGACTGGACAGTTCAGCAGAAAACCAAGGATTGTCTCGTCCCTTTACTCTAAAAGTACGTAGGGGTGCATGTCTATCTATAAATAATAAAGAGAACTTAAATGAGGCAAATTAGTCGAGAAAAAGCTCCAAAGAGGAAAACGCTGAAACTCTGGAAATAATACTAGTTAAATATCTCAGCCGTAAAGGTCAGGGAGCGTTGGGCTGGGCTAGCAGTTAACAAACAAAGCTCACAACAATGCAACAAAACTAAATATCATTTCATCATGATATGTTCTTATGGTACACTGAAAAAACATTGACTTTAACTAAATGTATTATGCCAACAGATTTAACATAAGGTTATATTATTGCTTTAATAATTATGCAATAATATTAACTTTAAATACAAAATATTAGGTTCAACTTAATTTGTTGATATAATACATTTAATTAAATCATCGTTTCAGTTTTTTCAGTGTAGGCAAACTCAACTCAATAGAGTGCATTCTGATGTTGCATCTATCTACCCTAATATACCGCAGATTTCATAGTGCCCCACCCAGGCAGATACTAAGAGACCTAAATCAAACACACCCACGACGGTGGTAACCACCAAAAGGTGCAAGGTGGTTGTTTGGCTAACATGCTAAATGCTAAATTGCTCGTGTTGGGCCCCTGTGGGACTTTTAGCTCAAATTAGGAGGGAGGCTTTCCCGCTTTTTGTGACGGTAATCTCCAATGTGTCTGCAGTCATTAAAAGTCCAACATGTTTGAAAACGTTGAGACTTGCAGGGGGACAGAGGGGCTGAATGGACTGGTTGTAATTGTGTACAGGGAATAAACGAGCAAAGAAGCCAACTTGGAGCAAATTGAGGAGGACTGCGAGGCTCACAGAATGAAGATCAGACCGGTGAGTAGGCTTCACTAACAAATGTATTTATTGATTTATTTGCTGTAACGCCATATCGTCTCTCATTGCTGTTTGTGGTTGCAGCTGCATCATAGTCATGTTTCTGTAGTGTTTGCTTTGGTAATATTTCATTGTGCTGTTGATTCTTTAAAAAGCTTCAGGTTATGTATGTCCATTGCTCTTTTTATTTGTTGTCGATTATTGTCTAAATGTTGTCCTCTTTTTGGGTTAATTCCGATAAGGCTACTAGAGAAACGTGGTTGTATATTTATAATTGAGTCAGTTGTACACACAGGCTGCAAATTTGCTTTTGAAATCGGCTTTTCTTGTTGAGAGATGTGATGTTGTCTACACTGACTGTTATTGCAATATAATTTGTAGCCTAAAGGTGTTATTTATTTAAGCCTCATGCATTATCACATTGGAACATGAAATTACTGTTGTTGATTTTGCTGCAGACTCTCAGGCTTTGCTGGTATAAAATGATAGCCTACTCATGGTTGCTCATTCAAAACAGTTAATTTGACAGCTCTGTAATATAGCCTACATACTGACACCCTCCCAAACTGACTCAGTTGTTATGTCCGCAGCATTAAGTTTGATAGCATTACCTCTAAACTCATCAACAACATCATAAAATATGCTAACAATTCTTGGCAGGTTAATACAAAGCCACCATGTCACATTTAATCACTACCGTATGTTGATGCATAACTGATGTTACTTAATTCAAGTCTGGGGTCAACCATTTTAGAACACGCCAGGGTTTTCTATCCAACATTAAAATGGCTCATCAATACTATTGCCATCACAGTAGTACATCCGGGGTGTTTCTCAATCGCGAGTACGCTTGCTTGGTAGCACATGTCTGCCGAGCATCTTGCTTCAGAAGCGAGTCAAGAATACTTCCTGACATTCGGAAAACAAAGAGTGGAACACGCTAGCAAGTGTGCAGGTGTGCGTCATATGAGAGGCCCCGCCTTACATCTTCCGCCACAGATTTGGGGAAATTGGTCCGTGCGCAAAGCATTGTGGGGATTTTAAGACCGCGAAGTCTACTCATGTGCACACTCGATATTTCTCCAAACGGAGTACGCCGGGCTCGGTAGATTTCCAAGTATACTGGAGATTGGAACAGTACTTCGGCGGCACACGATGACGTAGTATGCTTGAAATAGTGGCTCTGAAGCAGCTTTACTCGCGATTGAGAAACACCCACAATCTAGCCATGTTTGTCTTCAGCTTCGTGCGGCCATCTGTGTTTGTCAGCGAGGTGCCGTTTCAGTGAAGGTCTGTCAGAGCTACAAATACACAGCTGCAAATCTGCATCGAGTTCCTGGCCCTTTATCACCAATACACACCTGCTGCAGCTGCACCCACCTGCCCACAGTGGAGTGAAATCCAAGAAAAGCCTCATTTTATTACCATCTGCTTTGGGGGAAGTTATTTAAATCTCACTGATTTGGAGGCTGATCTGCTTTCGAATAGCGTTTAATAGCATGTGTTGGAGTGCAAGTGTTCACAATCCTGCATGTGTTTTCTGTGTCTATTTACGCCTGCTTGCACGTGGGTGGGTGGACGTGTCTTGTAATGAGGTTGTTGTCTTCCCTTGGCTACACTTTCGCCTAATTAACCTTTTGCTTGAAGTAAGTATTCAGCAAGAGGCTACTTTTGTATTTTTTCCGCTGTGCACAAGCAGCATAAAACATAAAAAGAGCAGCATCACACAATCTACACCAAAGATCAAATATAAGAAATACAGAGAACACAGATAAAAGAGAGATAATACAAATGAGTTGTCTTTGGACCTGTTGAGGCAGACAGAGGCAGCCTTTACCTTTCCTAAGTGAGGATGAATTAGACCACGTGGAGAGGAGAGCAAAGGCTTGGCTCCCATCCTGCGGGTTGATGGAAGAGAGCTATGAACTCTGGGAAATGAGGATCTAAACAGGCAGTAGATCACCCGACCCACCGGCTCCGTCTCTATCAGACACTCTGACACTGTCTCTCTCTCTCTGACTGAAACACCCAGACACACACTTATGCTCACACCGCATACCGTCAATATCTAGATTAATCTCTGAGGGTGGAATCAATCAACTGGCCCTGGAGACTTGAAGGTGCTGCTGAAAGAGAGAGATATGTCCAGGTGCTTTGGAGAGATCTCAGCTAAAAATCTATACCCCTCCATCTTTCCTTATGGATATGACAGGGTGTAAGTTTCATAGAGATATTGTCGCCGTTGCTGACACATTGATGAACAGTTTTGGGACAAACTGTAAGAATGGTGTTGGCAGGATGGGTGATACATGTAGGGGGGGGTAATTGTCTATTCCCTTGACCTTTAGCTAAACCCCTCACCATGAACAGTAATCCAATCATAGCTCCAGTGGTGTCGACTTGTAGTATTTCCAAAACCAAATACACTTGAGAAAACTATAAGGAAGTGTAAGAATGTCGGGCTAACTAGCTTACGTGTAAAAGAGTACTTTAAAGGTCAACGGCTGTATCATTAATTTTGGAGTCTTTGGGGTTGCTGGTACACTATAGGTACAGCTGATTTAAAAACCAGCCAGTAACTAAATCTGTGACAAAATGTATGGCTAAATAAGGAGCCTACTTTGGGCTAAAATAGTCTGTATTCTTGGACAGTTTAAAAACTTTAAAAGCCTACAGATTTTGACTGCAAATCTGGCACTGTTATGATTGTAACCTGCATTATGTTTTTATGGGCTCTATTGTTTTATACAAGATTTCTGAAAAAGATATAATAAAAACGTATAAGTTCCACATCATTCTGACAACTCCTTTCTGTAAATCTGTATCTAAAGTACTTATAGGTGACCCTGCGCTTAGAGTACAGTCAGTGTGCTGCATCGCTTTTGACCAAGCTGTCCTTAAGATTGAGTGCTTCGATTTGGATGAAACCATCCAGAAGAGGTTTTGCTTCAGCCAGAGGGGAAAGTGTCTCGGAGGAGCTCTCCATCATCCCCTACAGCCACTTTCTCAGGTTAATGGATTAAGAAAATACTCTTTTCTCTCTGAGAGGCCGGAGGTTGTGGTTTCAGTACATCTAACAATTGATGGTTGGAGAAAAAGATTGGGGAGGCCAGTAGTTGTGCATGTTTCTGTACATCTTTGCAGATAGACTGTGACAGAACATTGAACCACCTTTGTAGAAATGGCTTTTACACAGACAGCCACATTAAACTGTCAGAAATGTACAGACAGTTGTGAACAAACTCTTTCTGATGCATAAATTCCCCTTGAGACACTGTGACGTGGAGAATCAGTGCGGACTGACATCAGAGGTTTAGTGCAGGGAAGTTTTACAGCAGTATAACAATGGAGGAGGAGGTCCCCTTTTTTGGACCTGTGAAGCCAACGAGCTCATAAACACAGCTTTAGTGACTAAACTATGATTGATTTATCTAGACTCTCAAAATAATTGATTCTCTCTGGGGAGAGATCATAATCAAAAGTAAACACAGCTTGGTAATTTTGTCAAGTGAACCATGCTGACACTTTGATCCACGCATATCTAATCCGTGCTCCAAAACAGCCATCTCCATCTAAATGATCCCCTGTATTATCATCAATATTAATATTAAGTCTCATCTCTTGTCTGTCCGCATCTTTGATATTTATCAAGCTTTATTTCATGCAGACGGAAGCCCATTAGCTGCAGACAGTTTCAGGTTCACATGTTGACATAATTGGATGCAGCTCATGATATAAATAACCGTCCTTGACCCGTGTGTGTGCCTTTTTAGAGATCTTCACTAATGGGGATGTGCTGTGAGGGCAGTGGAATAATGATAAAGCACCACCGGCATACAGTGATGCCACCAGAATAATATATTTCTCCTCATGGTTTTATCACATTGTGTTCATTTTTTTAATGTTTTTCCTTGTACCTACATCTAGAATCCAGATTTTGAAAGCTTTGATAACAGCTCACTATGCAACTAAGTCTTATAACACATGGGAAATAAAATGATTATTTTAAAGCTCCTTTAATTAATATTTTAGACCATCAGAAAAGACTCAGCCAACTCTGCAGTTCCCCTCTTTCAGTTGATAGTTTTCACAAATGTTCTTTTAATTCGCTCTCACTGCTGGTTGATTTTAAGGAAAAAGCTATGATAAACCTACGTTAGGTACATTATTAACTGTCTTCTCGCGGTGTTGAGGCAATGGTTTGGTAAAACATAAGCAATGGTCTGCATACTGTGGCTCCCTTAATTCCAATGTATAGGCTGGAGCTAACATTGGCCCAATGATTGTGTTGTGTATGGCTCCTGGTAAATAAACAAAATCATGTAAGAAAATAGAATAAGGTATTTTGTAGTCCATAATGAAGATTCAACCTTTATTTACATTTGTATGCATTGAGATTGAGTGCTGCACATTTTAAAACATGTATTGAGTAGATGGTTAAAATGTGATTTTGTATGTTTCATATATAGGGTCTAGGGCTGTGCAATTAATTGTATTTTAATCGCAATTACGAAAACAACATAATCGAAAAAAACGATTATTTAGCTTTGCTAGGTTGTGACAGTGCACTAGAACATATTTGATCTAATTAATTTGAGTCTAATTTATTTTTATTTATCATATTTATATATGTTTAGTAGCTTGTAGAAGTGCGCTCCAAAATATTTGTTGACCTTGTTTATTGGTATTTATTATTTTGATATTATTTATTTAAATGTATCATTTATTTAATTTATTTGTGTATTGGTTTTTCAGTTGAATTATACGTTCAGGGTAATCAACAGTTAAAAAGATACTGTTCAAATTATTATTTGTTTTAAAGTTCAATAAATGGATGTTTTCAAAGTCAATGAATAATGTTATTTAATAATCGTGATATCAATTTATTGACCAAAATAATCGTGATTATGCCACACACACACACACACACACACACACACACACACACACACACACACACACACACACACACACTCTACTGGTCTAACTGCGTTGTGTGCTTTCTCTCACATGTCATGATAGAAAGGGATTTGTGCTGCAGCAGAAAGAAATCTTAGATGTAGATTTTCTGTTAGTGGGATGTTTAGCCAGGATTTTAATAATAAAATTCAAAATTAGGCCATCTATTTTTGTCTTTCTAGAGGATAAGCATTTCAGCTGCTTCTTTCCACAAAGTTTGTGTTTTCTTCGGTTGCATATGCACTCAACAGCTTCAACATGACATCAAAATTCATAGTCTGCAAGTGCTGGCAACATTAAAGTAGAATGTAAATCAGTGATCACACAAAACCATCATTTTTCTTTTGCATTAATAGTCTTTTCTCTCCCTCTCTCTCTCTTCCAAGACACTCACAGCAGGATCCCTCAGAGAGTGGATCATGTTGTTATCCTCAGGCCCCACACAGCTTCACATTAATACCCCCCCACCACCACCCATACCTTTGATGTCCTATAAATTGCAAAACCCCTCATTTTGATTAAAATGAACCTGGTCCTGAAGATTATTCCCGCCTGCTGCATGTCTGACTCTATTGACTCTGAGTTAAATAGGTCTGTATAGAGATTTCTCACAGCAGTGTGCAGCCGCTTGTGGGCAGCTCCTGTCCCCTCTCCAGCTCTACAGTACCGCTCTGATGAAATAATATCACAGTGTAATGTAAACTGTGTGTGGAGAAAAGGCCATCAGGTCACATGTGGTTCAGCTGGCTTTGAACCAGTTCTAAATCTTCTGTCCGCTCCACTTGCAAGCACATCCACAGGGTGGAGAGCTGGCCTCTTTCATCAGCAAGCTGACATTTCACCACAGCCAACATTAAAATGTCATGTATCTAATAACACTCTGGGTCGGGTAAAACTGTGTACACTGTTAGATTGCTTTTAGATAGTAAAGATACCGAGGAAGGAGGAGGTTGCATGGTGTTCTTTATACTAATGAGGGACATTCAGGGCTTTGATCAGACCGCTGTGATGTGTGGATGATATTTTCGGGGTCTAATTTTCAGATTGACTGAATATGTTCAACATCAGAGTATGCGAGGGAGTACAAAAAATGCCTCAGTGAAGATTTCATTGATTTAAAACATCACAACTAAAACTCGAACCAGAGACAAGTTGACAAGTTGAAGGACTCAAAAATGAATACATTTGCTGAAAAATGAAAGTTTTTCTTTCTTTCTTCAGCAAATCATTCATCAATGAAAATTCAAGGTCTCTTGACCATGTGTAATCTGTATCTGTCCTCTTCTATACACAAAAGCCTTTGATTCACAGCACCACCTCATGACTAGTCAAAACCAAGCAGCAACCTCGAGTGCAGGGGTATTCAACTAAAATTCAACGAGGTCCAGTTAGAGAAAATGTCCCCATGCAAAGGTCCGGGACATCAAAATGTCTAACTTGCTTTATGAATTAGTGTGATATATATTGAAGTAGCCTGTAGCTTTATCAACGTCTGCATGTAATCAACAACTGACTGCCAATCAAATAAAGAAAGTACAATTCAAAAACAACAATATTTATTGTCAATTAACATTGAACTATACAGTAAATACTGTGGATATGTGTAATGTTCCTCTCTGGCTGTATTTAAAAATAAAATAGAGAAAATAAATAAAATAGCTTTGTTAACCGTTTCACATCATGACTTAACAGTTTCAGCCGATTATAGAACATATCAGTCTTTACACATCATAACAATTGAACAGTTTTAAAGTTTCTCTTTCTTTCCCTCTTATATTGCAGTCCCTCAACTCACTTTGTTTTGTTCAGTGCGAGAATTCAGCTGGAGCTTGTCCTGCCAGGAGTTCAAATCTGGGCTGAAATGGTGTCAGGGCCATTCTCATACACACATGCAGGTGCTCATTGGTTAGCCTCGGTTAGCCTGCCCTGGAACGATATTTAGTTTTAATTTTGATCCTGGTGGACTGATCATATTGGGCTCTGAGACTGCTTATTTTTTGTGACCTCAGTTCTGACTTGAGAGGGAATGTTTGGTCAAACACTTTGTGTTTTGTCTCATAGTGGCGTTTTGGCACTTTTAATCAGGGTTGGGAGGGTTACTTTGTAAATGTAATCGGTTACTGAATACTGAATACATGGCTCTGAAAGTAATCCGAATACAGTTAGAGTTACTTGTCTTAAAAAAGTAACGTATTCAGATTACTTTTAGAATACTTTTGGAATACTATATTTTTCCATAACAGATGGGTATGTTTTGGTGAACAGGAGACACTTATTTTACTGTTTTAATGGCTTATCAAGAGCACAACTCAAACACAACATCTTGGTGTCATTCTGGACAGCTCCCTCTCATCTGCACCCCACATAAAAAACATCACCCGGACTGCATTATTTGTACTCTCTTAAACCTTTCCTTAGAATATGTTATGAATTGTCAGGTGTCCTTGGGTGCTTTGAAAGGCGCCCCTAAATAGAATGAATTATCATTATTATTTATTATCTGAAACGATGTAATAACTTTTAAAACTGTTTCCAGTCACTTGCCCCATGCATTCAGCAGCAGCAGGCCATTCACTTTGATTTGATCCCGTTATGAAATGTCATCATTTCGACAATAAAGAAATGCTACATAAATGTTATCTTGCACATTTTATCGAACCATCTCCGTTTCTATATATTTTAAAAGAGATCTCTCTCTCTGATCTGCGTGCGGGGGCGGGGCCTCACAGACATGCTACAGCGCTGTGCAGTGTGCACACAGTTCTGCTGGTAATGAATATTACATTTTATGAGGAAACTTTTCCACCAATAATTCCAATAAGTATTCCAAAATGTATTCACTTCAGGTTTACGAAAGTAACTGTAATCAGATTACTCGTTTTTCAAATATAACGCGAGCTGAATACAGTTACTTGATTTATGTATTCTGCTTTTAATGAGCGCCACGGTCTCTGAACAAATGAGACACACTGGTTCTGTGCTCCCAGTGGGCAGGATGAACATGAATGAGTCTGTCCACTCAGGGTTAAAGGCTCTGTTCTCACTGTCCACTTTCCTCTTCTTGGAGAGCGCCATGTGTAATTATTTGTCTCTCCCTGTCTGCCGCTAACACGCCTGTTCACTCTCCTCTCCGTCTTCTCTGCCTGTATCGCTAATTATTCTCTTCACTCACTTTCCTCTCCGTCTTCTCTCTGCCGCGCTCTCGTCTCTTCTTCTGTGTTTCTCTCCCTGTATCGCTCACTCGTCTCTTTCGCCCCCTGTCGGCGGCGGTTAAAATAGAATCGCCCAGTCAAAATTGAAATCCCCTATTAATGTATTGATTATAGGTCTGGGTCCGGATCCGGACCGCGGTCCGCCTGTTGCCGACCCCTGCTCTAGTGCTAACATTTCCCCTATATACTGAAGTGGCAAAAATGTAATTTCCTCAAATGGCCACTTGACTTCAAAAGAAACTCTATCGACAAAGACTCCCTCGTTTAAATGCCCAACCTTACAGCCTGGTAAAAAGAAACTGCTCTGGTCTCTAAAGCTTATTTCCACATTCATGACAACTATGTGATGACACATTTGATATGATTCACCAGTTTTACTCATTTAGGCTAAAACGTTTGCATGATTAGCGGTGAAGGGGGGGGGGGTGCCAGTCGCTGGTCGCTCACCAGGTGTCTGCTCTGCTGTATCTCTTTGGGAAACCTACCTCCGTGAACGATCCACCTCTTTGCCTATTTTTGGATTACCTGGGAGTTTAGCGGAGGTACATTTTAAACGCAATTTAAAATGTACATTGACACTTAAGAATCCTATGGGTGATTTCATAGTGACTATACAGTCATGTTTTACATAGTCTTTGGTCAAAACGCTTTAAAATGTGCTCTTAACCGTTCAGGTAGTGCTCCCCCTGATTTCCCTCTTCTTTCTTGTCTCGGATGGCCCCGAGGTCTAACAGTTTGTTCTCACAGCTCTAGGCTGTTAATCCCAGCTGCCTCCCATCTCTTCGCTGCGCTGTTTGCTTGTCTTGTCAGACCTTCTCCTCTTCTGCTCAGCACTCTGGAGCTCTTAAATTCTCCTTTGTTCCACCCAAACTGCAGATGGGTGATTGAAAACTCTGTAGCCGCTTTGGTCTGATTGTCCACATTCCACACAGCTGGTAGAGGAGGCGCTAGACAAGTGCATGCCTCCAGATTAAAACAATGTTTGAGAACACTTTATGCACCAAATCAAAGGCTGACTTCATTTTTAAACTGGACACACACTCATTTACATATATGCACACTGAATATGCAAATGTGAAGAAGAAAGAAGAAACTGAAGTCCTAGTTGATTCAGTGACAACCTTTTTATTGGTGGTAACATTTAAATAGGTCAAATACTGCAGGTCCAAAAAACTGTTGGGCCAGCAAAACAAACTATTTTCTTTAAATAAAAAAAGGCATCCAATCACTGGCCTCTTGTAAAAAGGTGATCTAATTTGTATGCCCCATAAGGCATCAGTCTGCAAACATTGAAAGTGAGTGTCATTGGTTTTCTTGTTGAGAATTTGGAGGTGTGCAGTCGTGTCTTTTCGGCCGTGCCGACACCATCCGCTCCCGATTTAACATGTTGCAACCTTGTTGCTCCCGATTCAACATCTTGAATCGAGAGACTGTCGGCAAAAGAAATCACTCCGATTGGCTGTTCAGCTTAGCGAATCAGTGCACTAGAAGCGAAACGGAAGTGAAGAAAACGCACACAGACGGCTATTATTTTTCATTTTCCAGTACCGCACTAAACATGTTTTCGATCATAAGTCGTTATGTGAAACAGTCTGTGATGGACGAGAGTGAAAATGGAACGCACGCTATTTGTTGTTTGTATATATCACACAGTCTGGGTGTTTCTCAATGTCGAGTACGCTTGCTTGGTAGCACATGTCTTCCGAGTCACTTGCTTCAGAAGCGAGGCAAGAATACTTCCTGGCATTCGGAAAACTAAGGCCCAATCCCAAACCACTCCCTCGACCCTACCCCTCCCTCCGTGACGGAGTGAACTCCGTCTGTAGCCACACTCGCAGCTCAACGAGGCTCCCTCCTGTCAGATGGAGGGAGTAAATACAGCGGCAAGCTTTGGGACGGCCTCCCCTCTCTCCGGCAGAAACAGGAAATGCCGTAACTGTATGTAACAACGGTTTCAAATCAGCATCTCTTAGACAAAAAATGTAAATTAATACTTTTTCTGTAAAGCTCTTTTAGTTTTAAACCTGATGTTTATAAGCTTCTTAGTTTTTGCAACAGTCTGTAAATATACACAACTTTATAATAAAATGCACACATTTACCTTTATCTAGACTAAACACAGGTACGATCCTAAGTTAAACAAATATGAGGTTATCATGAGGTTGTTAACATCGCAGTTTATCAGTGGATGTTTGCTGGAACTACTTTTTAACAGCGTGTTTCCTGACGGACCCACACAGTGTGACTCCGGTCAGGTAGAGACCGGTCTCAAGTCAGCACCGCTGCAGACTCGCTGTTTGAGGGCTTGATAGCCCACTCCCCCTCCACACAGCTCCACACTCGTTGGTTTGGAACAGCACTTAATGTGGCGGACCCTCCGCGCAAACGGAGAGGTAGTGTGTAGGGGGCGGTTTGGGATTGGGCCAAAGAGTGGAACAGGCTAGCAAGTGTGCAGGTGTGCGTCATATGAGAGGCCCCGCCTTACATTTTCCGCCACACATTTGAGGAAATTGGTCTGTGCGCAAAGCATTGTGGGGATTTTAAGACCGCGGAGTCTACACATGTGCAGCCTCGAAATTTCTCCAAACGAAGTACGCCGGGCTCGGTAGAATTCCAAGGAGCCTGGACATTGGAACAGTACTTCGGCGGCACTCGATGACATAGTATGCTTGAAATAGTGGCTCTGGAGCAGCTTTACTCGAGATTGAGAAACACGCTCTTGTCTTCCGGTTGACTATTTTGAATGACGAATACACACTACCACCGCCTGCTGGTAAGGAGAGTTATTGCCACTCACGTCGGCTGAAGTCTTTGCAGTGTGTTCCAGTGCGACTTTTTGGCCAAGACGCAGGAGACGTGAGGCGACACAACAATCGGGTCTGTCGGGACGTGTTCTTTGGTGTCAGTTTGGTGTGTCAGGGCCTTAACAGCTCACTCTGACTCTTTCATCACTGCCTGACTCTTCTGCTGTCAAAAAATACCAAAAATGAATTGTTTTGTGGGCCATTGATTCACCTAATTTGACCTTTTCAAACAATAACACTTGTGGTTTATTTGACTTGATGCTTGATAGATGCTGACATTTATTGATAATCCTGTGGGATTATTGTAGGATGAGATGACTGTCAGTGTGACGCTGTTATTGGCAGTTGGCCAATTAGGGCTAGATCTGAGCTGTTCAAGTGAAGGAAGTAGCATTCAGAAACTTAAATATAATCCCTTTAGTTTAAGTAAAAGTTTATTTTATTATGATTAGACCTACCAAACTCCTTGATTAGACATGTTCATCTTGTTTGTGTCAAAGGGCCCATTATCAATAGAACCATCATTTCAGTTGAGTTTATTTGTTGAATTTCGTGATGCTGCAATTTGGCCTATACAGTAGATCATTGGTTCCAGTGTCTTATTACTTTAGCGTGGTGCAAATTGACTGAGTGAGTCAGTCAAAGATGAGTGTGTGACTCGGCTTATCAGTACGCCTGTCTGTGTGCATTTTCTGTAAGTGAATTCATGTGTGCATAAATATGACTTTCTCTGCAACTTTTATGCTCTTCTTAAGGACAGGCGACAGTAATTGACTATATGTCCACTCTAAAGCAGCCTTCAATTCTCTGATTTACACAATGCATAATGCAAACTGTATATTTCCCCCCCCATAGCTGAGCAAACCACAGATAGCGTGAGCATAAATCAAATCCCAAAGGATGCAGAGGCTATTTCTAGAGAGAGGTTAAAGGCGAGTCCTCTAAGACAGGGGTTCCCAACCTTTATTGTGCCAAGGACCGGCAGATACATTAAAAAAAAATCGCGGACCGGTTGTCAATTTTAACTGATTTTAATATTTACTCACCACCAGCAGGTAGCAACAGAGGCTAATTGTATGTAACAGCCTGAACAAATACTAGAACAATATGCATCCAAAACATATTAACAAAGTTTAAAAAAGAACCGGTGTCATTTTTTGGTTTTTCGGAAAACCAAAAAACCGACGTTATTCAGTTTTTAAACCAAAACGGGAAAACAGATAAATTAACGTTTTGGTTTTGTTTGTATGATTTACGGATAATCCATTGAATGCTGGGAAAACGAGGAGAAGCCGCATTATGAACACTGGCATTTGTTTTCAGAAGATATTATGATAGTGTCGTTCGTTCCGGTGCACTCCGACAGCATTAGCACTACATCGAGATTAAGATTAAACTAATTTATTTTGGGAACAGCCGCATATATGGAGTTAGCCATATGTGTGTAAATTACTGTTCATAAACATTTGAAAACAAATGCCGGTGTCGGACAGACACAAACACACCGAACACACAGAGCTGAGCTGAGCAGAGCACATACACACACACATCATGCGCCTTGGTGACTGACTGGACATCTCCTTCATAAAACTAATAAAAGGGGGAGTAATCGGGCAGTTCGATGTGTGTAGATGTGTGTGTATAGGTGTGTGTGGTTAACACGTAGCAGCCTGCAGTCACTCTTAAGCTGTTCTGATGAAGTTAAACACAGTCATACTGGTGCTGCACTTCTCAGAAGCGGAGTATACGTGCCGCTGCCTCCGGATGCTGCAGCCGTTTTAAGAAGTGAAGGAGGGTTTCCTTCTATAAAGCAGCTGCGGGCAGCAGATCGTGAGAGTCCCGGACATTAATTCATAGATCAAGGCAGACTGGTTTACTCTTCTGTTTTGCCAATCCGGTGCTTAAACAAATAGCTCTACACCCCTGGCCGACATGTCCTTAAAATGAAGTCCGAGTTTGAAATATATCTCAAATAATGTATGCACCACCATTTCCCCACATAAACATAACAGTCTGCAATCAAACGGTTGTCTCCTGTGCGCTCTTCTTCCTACTTGGCGCACCGGTAACATGCTCGTGCGCACCTTATAAGGCTGAGCCGCCGAATCCCTCATCATAAAAGCCATTTTCAACGGTTTTCTGGTGAAAGATGAACTAGCTACTGGATGAAATAATATGACTGGTGGCATAGGTGCGAAAATTAAACACTTTTTGAAAAAATATTATGATAAAATATTTTTATATATTTATAATTCTGCAAATATTACGATAAACTCACAGCTATTTCGCGGCCCGGCAGTAACACCTCTGCGGCCCGGTACCGGTCCGCGGACCGGGGGTTGGGAACCCCTGCTCTAAGAGACAGATTTCCTGTAGGAATACGGGAAGATCAAGCATACATAAAAGCTAAAGAGGGAATTAAATATTTACTTGTTCTTCACATGAGACAATTAAGCTTCCTGTACTTATGTGGTAGAGAAAAAAAAGTAAAATTGTACATTTTTTACCCCAAGTACTCAATTTAGCAGCAAACCATTCAACCTTTGAAACTATAATACATTTAAATTCCCCAAAAAGAATAAAGAGAAGTCATGCTTTTAGCACTGTATTCAAGCTCGTACCATAAATATAAAATAAGGAAAAAATTGCTTTAAATAAATTCTTATTAGAGACTATATTTCACATAAATGTAATTCCTGACCAGTCAAGGAACATTAGCTTTATTATTGCATTAATGAGGGCAACATGTGCTGTTAGCGCCGCAGAGAGAACAGCTTGGGGTGAGGTCATTCACTTACTCCCAGGGCCATGCTGAGAGGTCATGTTTGTTTAGTGCTGTTAGTGTGTGTACTCGTGTAGTCGTGACTTGTGTGTGCATGTACCTGTTTATGTAATACTCCAATGTTCTAATTTGATGTTAGCCCATGTATACGCCTCAGGGATGAAGCCCTATTTTCACGTTTCTGTAGATTAGACGTGATGCTGCTTGCATCACGTTTAAAAGGCAGCTGTAGGAATTGAAGCCTGTAAAAGGATTCCCAACCTGATGCCTCGAGGTCACAGCCCTGTCGTACATTTCTAGCTCATGCCTGACACTCACCTGCTACCTGGGTTTAGCTCCATGTTGCCTGTGGCGACTCTGTCTAAGGTGGAAAGACTTCTCCCCACTGTATTCTGTCTAAATCCCCTGTTTCCTACCTTATTTTCCTCAGTAAATCACATATCATGACAGTTCCCTACCTCTCAAAAGTATGTTGTTTCTTTTATGCCGAACGCTCTTTTATTACATATTTCTATGCAAGCATGCTGATGTTGTAAAAACAACTGGAACTCGGTTATTGTAATTTGGCTCTCTGATTTGGCGCACTCAGCATCCCTGCCAACATGTGCAGCTGCAGCAGTGGCTGTGGCACACATCTCGAGGAGGCAATAAAGGTTCCTATGATGCCATTTATTTTTTTATTTCCTTCAGATCAGTTTAGATGGCTTGTTCTCTAGATATCCTGACTCCCCACACTTCAAGGGGTTCAAGTGTATTCTGCTGCCGAAAACTGTAAACTGTTGAGGGAAGTAAAAGCAACAGTAAAAAGTGCCGCAGGGACATTTTCAAAAGACAGTTCAACTGGGTAGAGATGGCAAATCCGGATCCTTTTACGGACTCAGGGTCTTCTGAGTCAGTCATTGAAGAGATCCGGATCATACGAGTCATTTGAGTCATATGAGTCAGCATGACCAAGACCGTAGAAATCCTATCGGTGAAACCGAAAAGTTGTTGCATTTCACGAGCATATTATTATTCCATATATTTTGAATATATATATATATTTGTATATATATATATATATATAATATCTGCATGTATATTTTCTATTTCGACATGTATATTTTATATTTTATATTTTATTTTTATTTCTATTCTTGTATATTTTGTAGTTTTGTTTTATTGTAAAATGCCTTTTATGCTGCTGTAACAACAACAATTTCCCAATTTGGGATCAATAAAGTACTATCTATCAATCTATCTATTAAACTGACGTTATATTAACCTCCGCTACACAGTGTATTTTGCTTTAATAAAAAATGTTGATCACAAAAAAAAGGGTTATTTTGCGATTTGGCAAATCTGAGTCTGCTGTTGACTCGTGCATGAGGACGAGTCTGCTGGATCTCTGGATCTGCTGCTATATACGGCTCCGAGTCCGCACGAGTCTGCTCTGCTGTGTGTTGCACAGTGAGTCAGGATTTGCGAATCTGAGTCTGCTGTGGACTCGTGCATGACGACGAGTCTGCTGGATCTCTGGATCTGCTGCTATATGGTTACGGCTCCGAGTCCGCACGAGTCTGATCCGCTGTGTGTTGCACAGCGAGTCAGGATTTGCGAATCTGCGAATCTGCGAGTCTGCTGTTGACTCGTGCATAATATAGCGCGGGAGCCGGGTGCTGGAGGAGGGGCTATGCTCGTGCACATGACGAGTATGGATCGCTGGATCTGCTATGCTATTACGGTTAGGAGCCGTCGGCTCCTCTGAGTCCCCACGAGTCTGCAGGAAGTTTCACTGATCCGCGTCCCCTCCCCTGAGCCAAACGATCACTTCTGGCAGGCAGCTATCCTGTATACTTGCTAAAGGGTAGGCAGATGGACTGGGGTACGTTGTAATGTGATTTTACATGTTATAAAGAGAGTAGCGAGTGACGCAATTTATAGTTTTAATTTGTACGTCACACCAAGTGTGGGACTCAAGGACTCGGGTTAATGGAGAGGGGAGACTCGTCACGACCAGCTCATTTCTAGGATCCGGGTTAATGATCCGGATGAATCAGGACTCGCCCATCTCTACAACTGGGAAGAAAAATATAAGTTATTACCAAAGAATACCCCAAAAACGTATCTGTGTACACCTGCCAACTTTTGTACCAAATCTTCAAATGTGATATAAACTGCCTTATGAAAACCCGTGGTGAATGGGATTTATACAACTTTTAATTACAGTTGGTAACTACCCCAAAATGAGACAAACAATGTCCTAAACTCCCCTGCACGCAAAAATGATGCGACTGATGAATGAGTCTTGCAAACACAGATGCCACGCAACATTAGTCCGGAGCACAACTGTTTACTTTTCTCAAAAAGCCTCAAATCATGATTTATTGAATAGCTCCGTAGCATCTGCAAGCATGACTGAGGATCTGGGATGAAACTGATTCCTTGTAATCAGAGGAAATGATGTTCCTTCATTTCAATGAAGTCGGGCAGTCAATGTAATTTACGACACAATTTCTAACATACTGTAATCTGTGTGTGTATGTGTTTGTGTGTACGTGGTATGTTGTGTGTCCGTGCATTAGTTCTAGTTGCTTCTGACCAGCTTGTGTCAGCGAGGAAAAGCCTGTTTATAACTAATCCTGTCGACCGTGGAATTTCCCACGGGCCAGAAGATGCTCTGAGCATCACCAATGAGCTCATACTGATGTTATATGCAGTTCAGGATAGATGATGGCACTGTATGAAAAAGGGTGTCACAGGGAGTGTGATGGTTACAAACGTAAGTGGCAGTCTAAAATATATAAGCAAAGAGCAAGGAAATATTGAGTAAAAGAGAGAAACGCAAATGTTTCCATGGCTTAAAGACGGGGAGTGGCAGAAAAATAGGAAAAAGTGACACACAAAATCCTCACAGCTTATCCTGCATAAGCAAAATGTAGAGTTTAAATATGTCTCTGTGTTTACAACTCCTGTCAATATTATATTGTGCTTCATAAAGCAATGATTGCAAGATTAAAAAGACCAGAATCACACGTTTTGTTGCTGCACAGAAATTATGCGTGGACTATTTCCTCCAGAATGCAGTTCAGGCTTTTTGAGGATTGGTGAGAGAAAGTGTGTTTGTTTGTTTGCATAATATACAGAAAGGCAAACTGCTATCTTAAACTGTGAGCGTGTCAGGTTTACACATAACAAAGACAAGATTTCATGTGGGGATTAAAAAGTCGGAGGTCATTTTCTTTAGTGTGCTCTTTATTCAACATTTATATTCAATCCCAAATGTTCTCTTCATTATCTGCGGCTGCCTCTAACCGAAAGCCTCCGCATTACGTTAATTGAGTTTACTCTGTGTCATGCATAGAAAAATGTGCTCAGACGGCTTTAAAGGTCATGTTGTTTGCTTCACTTGTTTTTGCATAATGATGCTTTCAATGTGCTCAAATCCCTCATACAAACATCTCTACAGACACAGACAGTCCATACAAACATATAAACATGGCACATTCGAGAGAATACGCTCATGGAGGATCATACTGTTGTTCAGTCTTACAGTACATTGCTGGAAAACCTTGATTTTCCCATTAAGCCATTTTTTCTCATTTAAAGTGGACCTATCATGCTATATTTGAATAATATAGTGTAGGACCATACCTATATCAGGCATATTTATACTTTTTTTCTTCAAAATACCAAACAGATCATGCATTTTAGCCATGCCTCATTTCGCTCAATTTGCACTTTTTTAGCCCTGTTTTTGTAAGGGCTGATTCTGTGAGAACAGCACCACCTACAGGCCTGGCATATGTACTACAGCGTCTCCAGCGCTTTCGAACGGCAATGGCCGTGGCTGTCTCCTCCTGATTGGTGGAGTTGGCCCAATAGCCGTAGCGCCACCGTCCTGACGTCAGGACAGTGTTCAAATCTGGATCAGTTTTTATCAGATCCGTTGCAGCCCCTTTTTTAGAGATTTGGGTATGGAGGAAAATAGAGAGGGTTGTGTTTTCTGACACTTGGTGAGTTCCCTGGAACACCGGGGACACATATTCATGTATACAAGACGTACAAAAGTGCATTTAGCATGATAGGTCCCCTTTAAGTAGCCAAGTAAATGGAAGATCAATATGAAATCAGTCCTTCTATTTGAAGCCTATATTCTTTCACCTCTTCTTTACTATAACCTAACATTCGCAATCAGTAATCTGCTTTATTTCTAAAACACAAAAAAAAAAAGTATGATCCACACTCATACATTATTGACTTGTTTTTGTTAATGACAGGAAGGCTTAGAGAGAAAAGATGATTGTCATTACTGGCATCATTTTCTGGTATAATCATAAACTTTGTTACATGTAGGTTTATGGACTGTGTTGGGGTTGCATGGAAAATGGCTTCATCATTAAAAAATGTGAGGAAATGTTGTGTGATGTTGTTGTTTGCTTATTAGTGCTTATTATGGAGCTGTCCAATTAAGATGTATCATAAAAGAGGTCAAACTGACTCACACAGACCCTGCAGAAATGTTGCTTTGCTGTTGGGGTTTAGATGGAGAGGACAGTATGTTGATCACCTGGGTAGCAGACACAAGGTATTTTGAAACAACATTTTAGGGCTGCTCGATTATGGCAAAAATCATAATCTCGATTATTTGGGTCAATAATTGATATCACGATTATTAAAAACGATTATCCATTTACTTTGAAAACATCCATTTATTGAAAAAAATAAGTGAACAGTATGTTTTTAACAGTTGATTACCCTGAACTTTAAGTATAATTCAACTGAAAAACCAATTAAAAAAAAAAAGAATAATCGTTTTATTTCGATTAATGTATGTTGTTTCCAAAATTGTTGCAAGCCAAAATCGTAATTGCGATTTAAAATACGATTAATTGAGCAGCCCTACAACCTTTATAGTAGGCCAAAGGGAACCAAACTCAATTTGTATTGTTTTGTTTCTTTGGGTTTTAAAGGCTACATAAGTTGCAACCAAATAAACAAACTGTCTATTGTGCATGGGTTTAGGAATCAACACAAAAAGGTATTATACTCACAACTTGGGATTTCACAAGAATTCATGTTTCTGTACCAACCCAAAGCTGAACCGTGGCAAAACGTGATGACACAACAGTACCACAGGGCTCGAGAATAACGCTGTCCTGTTGTCCTGGAGGAAATAGAACATGTGTGTGGGAAGAATCTCTATTTACTAAGATTTGAACATTTAGTAGAATTTAATTATAAAGCTATCATGATGTGTATAAATATACTTTTGTAAAAAATATATACTTAGTAAATACAGTAGTTTTAAAAGAGATGTTTTCACAGCAACATAATATAGATTTAAGAGATGTTTTCGAGCAATCAAACGGTAATAAAGTGTATATTAAAGTGTATTTATTTTTTTGTTTTTTTACCGTGGTGTTCGATTGAGTATTGAGAAAAAATGTTGAGGAATTTTCTTGGTATCGATATCGTCTTCTTAATTGATGGTATTGTGACATCCCTACTCCCATGGCACCAGCACACATCCTCACATGCTGTTTGCACACTGACACGGAGTCAGCTGTTATCCTAAACTTTCTAAGATGCTCTAAGATCACCCAGCGTGCCAGCTCAAATCCTGCCTAAGCTGACTTATTGACCTTCGTGCCAACAGGAGTTTGATTCTAGTGGACGCTTTACCTCTGATTTATTTTGACATGATTTTGTTCCCTTCCTTTTCTCTCTGCCTCATTTACCATGTGTTCTTTCTGCCTGTCTCTCTCTCGCTCGGATACATCCTTTTCCAACGTAGTGAAAACAACTATCTCCACCAACCGTAGGGGGTTTTCTTCGAAGGGATTAGATGCTTAAACTGTCAGAGGGAAGAGGATGCTGGATGTAAGGGATGCTGGGGGTGAAGGGGTGGAAACTGCCTCTAGGTTCTGATCCTGAGTCTGCAGGTGTCTGTTTAAGCAGGAGGAAAAGCTCTGCCTCATGCTGTTAGAGAGGTGAAGAGAGGCAGCTGCCCTCCAGGCCCTGGAAATCAGAAACAGCTTTTAAATGTCAGACCTCCATGCCCTGGCTTTGCTTTTTAATCCAAAATGAATCATAAAAAGGTTATGTAGAAATACCACAGAGTGAAGAACTGCTGTACCAGTGTGTTGGCCGACATAGGATGACTCTGCCTGAGCAGCAGAACTGTAATTCCCTTTTGTTTTAATAGTAAGACGCATTGAAATAAAATTTGACCCAAAGTGCCTCTTTAGTCCGAGCTTAATGAGGCGTCCCAGCCCAGTGGCTTCAGCTATCAGGCGCTCTTTGGTTTGTGCTGCTGAGATGTTTGTGGTTTCTGTTCAATCCCTAATACAATGTTGGTCCAATGATCCCTTTATGCACTGTTACAACTCTCATACCCACACTGCTGTCTCTTGCCATTTGAATGATTGTAGCAGCTATTAAATTGTCTAAGTGTGCGTGTCAGAGAGCAAAAGAGAGAGTCACTTTTCACTTTTTGTATCCACTATACGCAGTTTTAAATAACTTTCTGGACCAATGAGAAGTCGACACCACAGAGTGAGTCTGCAGCAGCTCCTGTTGGTCGGGACAGACGTTTCTCAGCAGCTATACATTGTCATAAAACACAAATATTCATGAGCCTGATGAGAGGGAATGTGATTTGAAAGTTGCAGTTTAATAAATCACCAACGATTTCATACACTTACTCTAAAAATGGATTTTCACATAATAGCAGAGAAGCCAGTGGTCCAAAGCTGCTGTCAAGTTGGGAAATCAATCAAATCCTTCACTCCTACATTTTTTAGTACTCTACCGTTCTGTGCTTGATAAAATGTATGCAGTTATTTTACCTATGTTATTTTAATTTGCAAATGGGAGGAAAATGTATCATTCCGGACAGGAAACCACATACTCTACTCTAGATTCATCGTTCAAAAGGCTTTAACTAATAGGGCAGTACCCAGCCATATTATTTTTTATTATTAATAGCTAAATTAAAGCGGACCTTTTATATTGTATTTATGCCGGCAGATTAATCTTAATGCAAGTGTTTTAGTTATCTAATTGAGACCAAATCTAAATCAGGGATGAGTGTTTCCCACAGATCTGAAATATACTTGTGGTGGTAGCCGAGAACGGGGGGGGGATCATTGTTCACTAGTTAATCGATCGCAGATGGCGTCGTGCTCGCGGACGGATAAACTCAAATTAAACCTAAATGGGTCGCGAAATATACTTTGGCGGCCCGCCCAATAAAGTCTATGTGTGGGAAACCCTGAATGATGTCGATTCTTTGCAGCCGATAAACAATCACTAACTGCTTCTAATGGCCAAGCAAAGGTTTTACACTCTGTATTTGAAAAAAGGAGTTCATAACGTGAAGTTAATGTGAAGGTATAAAATGCTAAGATGTGTGTAAATCGAATTGGCATCACTATTTTTTAAACGCCTCTATTGTTTTCTTTGACAAAGTACATAAAAAACGTGTATAGCAAATGACTGTCTTCCTCTGAAACTATGAAAATCATCCAACCGGCAGATGTAGAAATGTAGCAGTAGTTTGTTTTAGTGCTAGTTTTTTCCCCCCCGCATATGTAGAGACTTCCTCAGTCCAAAATACGATCTTTAGTAATTGTCACGTCTTATCCTCTCCACCCTCGCTCTCTCCTCATCAGAGACTCCTGTTGACTCTGATTGTTTTCAAGGGCATCTGAAATCAATAAAAGTTAGAACAGCGTCTCTTATTACTTATTACGTTTCCACAACTTGACAGCAGCTCGCCCGATAAGACACACACCCACACACACACACACACACACTAATAAGCACCTCGAGGTCTCCTTCATGTTTGAGCGACCACAGAAATTATGTGCTGATGACACCTAAACAGATTGTGTAATTACTTTTGCCCTGGTGGCCCTGGCCTGCAACAGAGAATTCTGAGTCCTAAAGCACGTTATTATATCCGGAATGTTCCTGGTTGGTGCGTGTTTGGATGCAGCTGACATTTATGATCCTGCAGTGCAACGTAAATGCAAGTTCAGCTTCCAGAAGGGGGGGGGCCTGACAGGGTCAAAGATTGCAGGTGGAGCTGGGAGCGTAGCCTTTCCTCACTCTGAGACCCCTCCTGGGCTCATTTGTTCTGTTGAAAGCCGGCAGCCAAAGGTCATCTTTTTTTTTTAATCTGGGGACTACATGTTTAACATCATGCCATGTAAAAAAAAAAAATGCATTCCACTGACAAGGTGGTACATTCAGGGAACCCTCAGGGGAGGTTGGACTCTATGGCTAAAATGATTAATGTTGACACGCTTAAATAAACTAGTTTCTAATTTGCTCTTATTGTTCCTTCAGGCCCATGCTGGCTTAGGGCACTTTGGGACAAAAATACTGCATTTTGTCCTCACCTGCTATAGAGAAGAAAAAGGAAAGAAGTAAAAGACTGAAAAGGTAAAGAATGGCTCTTAATGCTGTCCTTTTTAGTATTGATATAAGGCTTTTTAAACAACAGGTCAGACTTGTTTTTAATAAGTGTCATATCAACGTTAGTTACTGAGCAATGAGTCCTCTGACATGGATAGCTAATCATTGCACTGCTGCTGTTCTCTTAAGAAGACGACTTAATTGTAATTGTATAGCAACATTCAAATGTTGTGGTCTAAGAGTGAGCAGGTGGTATTAGTGGCACAATCCCACCTGAGGAGAGAAATGGCTGCAAACAGTTTCATATCAAACAGTTTGTCACATGTTGGAAATGTGATTTATCAGAAACCCAAAACTGATAGAAAGCAGCCTTTTGCCTACAGCTGCAAAGTCAAGGTGCATACTGCCACCTACTGTACGCTTTATGATGTTTACATTTGATGTAAACAATTCCAATATGATTTAATGGAAGTTTATTAGAGTAGTCAATGCAAGCATTCAACATTATATTTTTCGTAAAATTAAAGCATTATTACTGCAGCAAAAACATAATTTTGACAACTTGTAGGTAATATTTTAATGTTATAGCTGTTCCCAGTTTTGTTGAAGTTATACATTTTTGTATGCTGTTGTGTTAGTAAAACCCACAAAATTATTCAACAGCTTATATGTTTAATCTGTTAAATTTAAGTTTAAAGTGTTCATAGATTCACATAAAAAAAGGACAAGAATTAGATACACGATGTACAAACCTGTGATATCACAAATGTGAAGCCAATCATGTTCCAGTATGCATTGGAGAAGTTTTTTAAACTTTAAAGGCCCGGACACACCAGCACGATTTTGGGAGTCAGAGGCCGTCAGAGGCAGTCGGGCATTCGCGGTGCCCTACTCAGGTTTGTGTGTCCCGCACCGTCGTCTCTTTACACCTTTTCACACCTCCCGACGCCAGAGAAAGTCGGCCCAAGCAATCACTCTGATTGGCTGTTCACACTACCGCTGCCTGCTGGTAAGGACAGTTATTGCCACTCGTCGACTGAAGTATTTGCGGTGTGTTCGTAGGCGGGCGGCGTAGGCGGGCGGCGTAGCCGACGCAGGCGACGAAGCTGACGTAAAAGTCGGGACGCCTTCGGTACGCGTTCTTTGGTCTCAGGTGGGTGTGTAGCGGCCTTTAGACTTGTAATGCAAACCGCAAACTTGTAATGCAAACCGCTTTTACACCTGGGATCCACCAGGTAGGCTACATCTTTCATATGTAAATCCTTTGTTTAAAGCTGTTGTCATTGTTGAGGGACAAGCGTTACCCTCACGTTCCTCTCCCCTGTTCCTCTTCACTTTCCCAACATTGTTCGTGTCTCAGTCTCACACCGTCTCTGGTTTAAGTCGCTCAGTGAAGGATTAGTCCGGTGAGGATTTGCCACAAAGGTAGACTTCTTTCACGCATCAAATCATGTTCACAAAGCATGCTGGCCTCTGAGGGATGTTGCTCCGTCCTGACGGTTTATTGAGCTGGGAAACACATGTCTCCTGTCTCTGTATTTCCCTCCAGGCATTATACTCTGACGAGACCTCTCTGGTGACTTCACAGCGTTCATTTTTCTGATGTAACAAGCATCAAACGCACAAAAATTGCAACAAGGAAACATTAATGACAAGTGCCATATTTATGTCAATCATACAATACAAAAGTCACATGCATGTAAAGTAAAAGTGTTTTAAGAAAAGTTATTCCTGGTGTGAAATCCACAGGCTTTGTTCTGTGGGAAATGGCTTTGTGGGTTTAGTTAAGCTAATCAAGGCTTCAGCAGTCTGAGACGGATGTTTAATGAGACTGCAGTTCATTTTAGTACAAAATGCTCTTTCCCGGGCTGAGCTTCATGGAAAGATAGTCAATCGTACCTGTATTTGAAACTGTATTGTCTACTCTAGGCAATGCAAGTTTATTTAAATGGCACATTTGCATGAAAGGGAAGGCCATTCAATTACAATTCTAAGAGTCATGGTTTAAACCAACAAAAAGCATACAAGATTAAATTAAGCTAAAATGGATCAAGTCCGATATGAAATACAAGAAAAAATGTACAGTGCAGTGAAAGAAATTATTTAATTTGAAAGAAAACAAATAATGTTTTCTGAGAGTTTGTTCCAGGTACAGTATATGCTGCATAAAAAACAAAAGGCTGTTTCTAATGTATTTCAACCTATTAGTTGTCGATTTGTAAAAATGTTATTCTGGCTTACACGTTGTAGAGCCTCGTATGATATTTGTAAAATTAGACCACAACATGTACCTTGATTTATGCGGATGCTGGGAGGTGCAGCTGCCTAACATTGGTGTGTTTGTTTTATTTTGCAGGCTATGTTTACAGTGCCTGTGCTGTTTGCATGTATACATTTGAACTTTGGGACGAGTTACATTACTTTTTGGGCCACAGTGTATTATTTGACGCACCTGCCTAAGACTTTGCCTTACAGTAAATCATCCCTTTTTAAAATGTAAGTAACTCAAGGAGAGTGGTCAGTGTGCCAAACTCTCCTCCTACATAATGGCTGTGGATCATGTGGACTGATCATGGCATCAGGGCAACAGATGTCAAATGGAAACCCCTTTTATTCTTAGATAAAACACATAGTTCAAAGTCCAAAGACAGAATTGCACTTCTGACATGTTTGCCCCTGAGCCAGCAGTCGTTTCCACAACCTGCCTGCTTTTGTTGTTGAGTTGCTACTCAGTAGTATGTATCTAATACCTAATATATATATATCATTCCAATAACTTGTATATAGACTCATACTGCACTATTCCACATCATAACTTTATTTCATTTTTATAACTATTATTATTTTTGTATTGCTCTTGCTCTTATTGTTATTATGTTATGTTATTATGTTGCATTGTTGGAGAAGCCTGTGACATAAGATTTTCAACTGCATAATTACTCTGTAGCTATGTCAGATTGACAATAAAGAACCTTGAACCTTGAACCTTGAGTTCATAACAATGTCGATGAGAAATCAATTCCCATGTGGATGCAGGTATAGAGCCAGAGTCTACTTATCATCAATGATCTGTAGAGAAAAGTGTTAAAAATCTACAAAGAAACACTTCCTTTTATTTTTAGACCCAAGAAAGACTGTTCTGAAGTGAGAGCTGTAATGATCCAGTGTTGCTTTCTACTGAGAGGGCATGCTCCTGGAAGCACAAGAGGATATTGACCATGTCTCTGTGTCTCCATTTGTCCTTGACAAAGAGAAACTAAGAAAGGATGAACAGCGGCAAGAGTTTCACACAGACCAATCGATAGTGTAGTGGACTTCGCCCTCATGGGGTTCATATAGAGAGGAAAGGATTGATGCAGACAGACCAGCTTAGCACACAGTCAAATGTTATTTTTAAGAACTTTTTTATGCCTGTGGTATTCGATAATTCACCAATGCATCCCCTGTAGTAAAATCAATAAATAAATACATTTGACATACATCATGCAGGCTCTCACCGCTGATGGTTTATTCCACCTTTCACCTTCCCTCCTGGGAGTAAGTATATAGGCATAACTGAGATAAGGTTTGTGAGACTTCCAATGAATCTTTAATGTGCAAAGATGTTTCATTTCCCTCCAGTGACGACTCCTCTGCACTCAAGTTCAAGTGAAGTGCAATTACTTTATTTTCTCCCTGGGGCCAAGAACACATACAATACGTCTTTATTTATTTCCCGTATCATATTGACACAACACGTTTTTATCATTTTTTCTCCACCTACTGCAGCAGCACTTAGGCTGTAAAAGATTCTCGCTGTCTTCCTCTGTTAGGAGAACCTGTAAAATGGACAAAGATACTCTTCTATCCCGAGGGAAGTTGCTAATTTTGGAGCGTTGCAGGCAAAAGAAAACAAGCCGTCTCCTACATGAAAGGCTTCATGAATATTTATAAGTGATGATCACAGTGGACTATTATAATCATTACACCTCTCTTCATGCGAGAAATGTAGAGCCTGCACACTTGCAGAGCTCCAAATGAGAGATGTCTTAAACCTCAGCCTCGATGCGCTGCTTCATTTATTTCGGTAAATAAGCAGAAAAAGGATTATTTTCTGACTCCATGAATAACTGTGAAGATGCCTGCCATTTTGCAGCATATTTCATCATCATCTGTGTGACGTTTAAATGAACATTTTGAGAAATGCTCCGAGAGCAGTTTGCCACAACATTTTTCGAGCTCTGTAAAATAGTTGAATTCATTAGTGACGGGAATTGATAACATTTTATTTTTAACATTGCTATTATTGAATCTGCTTATTTGTGGATTCCCTTATTGATTTCTGATCCATTTCCTGAATGGGGAAAAGGTGGGCCTACAAAGGCTTTGAGCGTCAGTGCAGCTGAGGCAAAACACATTTGAATGTTTTTAAAATCTACTGTTTGACAATGAAATTACAGACATTATAAAACTAACACATGAAGCCAAGTTATAGACTGTTTCTACCTCTCTGCAATGACTCCTTCTTGCAAGTTTCCAGTTTTACGCCATGGCGTCTGAGTTTTTGCGATACCCAAGTGTGAGAAAATCATGCTGATAATGATAAAAGGAATTGACAGCATCCAAGGCATCATTTCTCAATGTCATTTGGAATGGAAGGATTTTAAGTATACCTCTATTATTCCCTATATTACAGACCGAGTTGAACACTAAGTAGAGTATAATAAATAGCTTTGATAAAGCCTTTTCTCTGCTTAGATAAACATTGTGATGTAATGAGTGTCCTGCTTTGCCAACTTAAGATGTTTTAAATCGGCCTTGGCCCTCAGTTCTGTTATTAATCGTTTTTTGACGCACTCTGAAAGAGAGCAGAAGGTAATATGTGTCTTCACTTTGCTGCTGTAGTTTCTACAGCACATGAACATCCTATACCCCTCAACTTAAAAACACTGTCGTTGATTTTGTGTGGGCCTTTCCTGACATCTAGTGGACAAGAGGGAATGTGTCATTTACTTTGAAATTCACTTCTGGAGAGTTTTGTGCATTGAGGTGTTTTATACACCAGTGTGATTCATGAAAACACCTGCTCTGGCTTTCACATGTCGCTCTTTCTGCCCACTTTAATCTCTAGTTTCCAAATAGAAGTTTGCCTACAAAAACAAAAAAGAACAAAATCTGACCACAAGCGATCGCTGGTATGTCATATGTTCCTTAAAGGACACCTATCATGCTATATTTAAATGATATATTGTAGGGCCATACCTATATAATGTATATTTATACGTTTCTGTTTTCAAAATACCAAACAGATCATGCATTTTAGCCATGCCTCATTTCGCTCTACTTGCTGTTCTCCAGTCGTTTTTGCAGGGGGCTGATTCTATGAGCTGCAGCTGACCACGCCCCCCTGCAGGAGAGGGGAGCGTGCTCTGATCAAGTCGGAAGAGGGGGAGAAAAATAGATCTCCGTGTTTTATTATATAGAGTCGTTATTCATTTGTTTCAAAGCTCAATAAATAACAAAGACCACCTTTGACTGGCACTTTTCTAATTTTGTCCGGAAGATTTTAACTTTAACGGACATCTTGACCGGCGAAAGAAAACCTAACTGAAACTCTGCCGCACGGTCCCCTCATTCCTTGGAAGAGGCGGAGAGGTGGGTGTTTGTCATCTGCTGGTGGACTAACCGGAGAGAATTACAGTGCTTGCCTCGACGGGGAGGGATTGCATTGAATTAAAGCAGCAGGAATCCCTCCCCGTCGAGGCAAGCACTGTAATTCTCTCCGGTTAGTCCACCAGCAGATGACAAACACCCACCTCTCCGCCTCGGGGAGGGAGAAAAAAAGCCACAGCGGGGAATAAACAGAAGGGTAACCATGGTAACTATGGGCGGGAAGTCTTCTTCGCTGCTTTTGTGGCAGACTACAGCGCCACTTACAGGCCTGGCATATGTACTACAGCGTCTCCAGCGCTTTCGAGCGGCAATGGCCGGCCGTGGCCCAACCCCACATTCCCCTGATAGGTGGAGAGTTGGCCCAATAGCCGTAGCGCCACCGTCCTGACGTCAGGACAGTGTTCAAATCTGGATCAGTTTTTATCAGATCCGTTGCAGACCCTTTTTTAGAGATTTGGGTATGGAGGAAAATAGAGAGGGTTGTGTTTTCTGACACTTGGTGAGTTCCCTGGAACACCGGGGACACATATTCATGTATAAAAGACGTACAAAAGTGCATTTTGCATGATAGGTCCCCTTTAAGGAAAGACATATATTTGCAACATTTATGTCAATTATCACTATGTAATCATTTACAAACTCTTCACTGTGCTGGGAGATTCTGACTCCTGAAAATACACTTCCAAAATGTTTCCTAATTCCAGCTTGTTTGTTTAAACAAAAGATTCCATATTTTCTGAAGGAGAAGCCTCCTTCTCAGACATTCTTTTAACAATAGATACTTCAGGTCTTACAACTTGTCTTAGATAATTATCCAGTATATTACCTATTTGTTTCTGTTCAAGCATTAGGTTCAAGAAAATCACACCAAAGGGTCCTCAGCAGATGGAGTTGCTCGGTTGTCATGGAGCTGTAGATGTTTAAATAAAACAAACACTTGTTGTCCTTCGTGAATGTAAAGCTCCAAACCAGCTATTGAATGGACTATGTGGTGAGATTGCATTATGTTTCCAAGTTCACAGATTAACTCGTTTTTTTATATATTACACTGTATATTAATTATTTGTTTCTTTTTTACCAATGCCTAAATTACTGACTGGGTTCTGATTCAGCTCCACACAGGAAGAACACAGCACAGGAAACACCAACAAACAAAGTCAAATGGACAGTGAGTATATATTATGCACATATTCACTAGACTTACTGAGGTTAAGATGATCCACATATGAACTTGTATTGTTTATTTAAAGTATCGGGACAAAACACCTTCTGACCTCCAGTTCAGTCTGGTTACCATGAACTTTGGATGTGGTGACGTTGGAACTGTGCAAAAAGTCAAATGCACACATCAAGTCATCCAAAAAAGGACACGTGCGTTACTGATCAAGAGCCAAAAGCCTTTTCTCTCACTCTTAAAAACAATATTTCTGCTTTTCATCAGGAGTTTGAATATTATGTTGAATGTACATACATTACAGTGACGTGCGGTGAGGTTCATGGCTGGTGAGGCACTGAGTCAGATTTACAAATATTATATTTTGACCTTAATCGAAATATTCGGTTATTTTCAAAAGCTTTTTTAGTCTGATGCTTCGATTCATTTTAAACAGACCGTTCAACAAAAGGATACCCAAAATCTAAATATTGGATTGTTCTTTCTAAGTAAGATCCCATTTTCATTACAAATGTGGTCTTACCTTGACTTGAAGATGAAGTCCATGCTATCCTTCTGGACAACAATCTCTATTACTTTTTTGTAAAAGTCCTCCTTATCTTCCTGTAGTTTCAAAAGTCTAGTTTGTTGTTTGCGTCTACCGTCTCTGCGTAGAATTACAATTGCAACAAGAACCTGTGGGCTCACGTGCGCCCCCTTCAGTGCGGCAGAGGTTATGGCTGCCTCCCCTGGTGCTTTTTACATTGCCGTTGTATGATGAGACCAGCGAGCCTAAATATCATATATACGTGAAATAAGTTATTTAGAGACTATGGATGGCGAGGATAAATGTAATAAAGGGATCTACAAACATTACATTGGTGACCTACAGTGAGATGGTAACAGGCATGCGCTTAGGGCCCGCTTTCCAGCCAGTTTCTGTGGAGTGACGCATTCTGAGGTGAGGCAGAGCTCATCTGTGCCTCACCTCACCCCACAGTAACTGGCTTGAGCGCGCTCACAAAATAAGTGCCCGCGCTAAATTAGTGCCCGTGCTCCAGCAAGTTACTGTGGGCTTACGAGAGGCAGAGCACGTCCCTGCCTCACTTCTCATCGCTCCCGTAGCGGAGCTCGGCAAATTTGCTGATTTTGACTATAAAAAGCGATTGGAATCATACATAAATCACACTTACAACACAGATCAGTGGAGACATTTTATTATTATTACTATTTAGTTTTTTTTAGTTGTTTTTCCGTTACATTGGAGTATGACAGGTGAGGCTCTGCCTCCCCTGCCTCCCCTGACTGCACGTCGCTGATACATTAAAATTAAAATGTATTGCTAAATGTATATTCTGTTGAACATATTGTCACCATAGCTGGTCAATTTGCTGATCTTTTTTTAATACATTTTTTTAAGAATGTATGTTGTGCACCCATTTAATAGCAATATTAGGGGAATGCTAATGTTAAGATATCATGAATGCACACTTCATGAATAGGTGTTTGATGAATATGACTTAATGAGCAAAACTTAAAGACAAAATATAAATAATTTTAGGATAAGAATGACAATAAGCCATGACACGGCGCCTTTAAACTATCACAGGTCACAGTCACACCTATAGTTTGGGTCATTTGTTCCACACCAAATAAAAAGAAAATTAATTCTTGCATCATAAACTGTCTCGATATCTTGTGGTTGGCTCTCCAAAATCGAACCACACTAATGTTGATTGGAAGCAAACCAAGACCCTCCTTTTTTAGGTGGACTCTGTTCAGTTGTTTGAGCTGTTGTGTCTGTGCTTTGATAAAAACTTGGCAGGAATACAACAGTGACGCAACAAAGCCAAACTCGGCAAGCATCCCCAGGTTAAGGTACAAACTCACAAAGTAAACATGTGCACTATAGCCAGGGCTGGACTGGCCATCTGGCATACCGGGCATTTTCCCGGTGGGCCGACGTGCCTTTTGGGCCGACACGTCATTTTTTTTTTTTTCTGAAGTCCCGGCCCATAAGACGGGTAGATTGGCCCTCTGTTTAAATGTTTTTAGTAATTGACACTGGGCCGGCCCAATCAAATCTTTAATCACCTCCCCCTTTGGGCCGCTCGGTGTGCATCATTAAATCACGCCCCCAGGAGGTGAGCCGGCCGTTGAAGCCAAATCGCCTTTTTTTTTCGAGAAAAAAAAAAGTTCGAGTTAGAAATGGAGAAGGCGAAGGCGAAGACGAAGGCCAAGCGAAAAGGGGAAGCAGAAAAATTGCGGGCAAGAAAAAAGCAGGCCCTTCGTGCTGATGTTGCCGTTTGTGTCAAAATAACCGTAAAGGTCCATATTCAGCACCCGTGGCCGATATTGGTGGTGGTGAGGAAGATGATGAGAGGGAGAGAGATCCGCGCGAGTGGGGAGAGGGAGGAGAACTCGCGGTAAGCAGAAGCTAAGAAAATTAGGAAAAGATTATTATTAAGGTTATGATACTCTGTAGTTCTGGAACCCATTAATATCCCCTTGATGAAGCACTAATAAGACAAATATTATTAGAGAAACATTCGTTAGCCTACAAGCTAGTAAGCTGGCTATTTTAGGTTTTCCCTGGCAAGTTAAAATATAGCTTAATGGGACTCTGATACGTTGTCTCATTGAAAGAATGTCATTATTTTGTTAACCACCATTCATGAACAATTACTGTCAGCTGGCAGCTTGTTTTGTTTAGTTTATTTACTTATGTGGTTATAAGGGCAACAGTGGTCTTTTGGGACCTGAACAAAATGTTTATAGTCAGCTTTTTGTGGTAGTTTTGATTGACAATATATAGAATGAATAATATAGAAATAGAAGAAAAAATGTAGGCACACATGTAGTTTTGACCATTAACTGTGTGGTATTGTTATGTCAATGCCTATTTGTATGGACCTCTATCAGGGACCAAAGAGGTCACCTGCATCCTTTTTGACTCTCCCAAAGCCCCCCAACTACACTCACACATGCAAACAGACACACAGACACACACACACACACACACACACACACACACACACACACACACACACACACAGAGGAATGGACGCTGGACATAGTGCCCCTCTCCACAACAAGCATTCATTTTAGTTATTTCAGTCTAGTATATAAGTTACTTTGTGTGTACAGTATATATATACAGTATATATATCTTGCTAGTTGTGTACTTTTGTAATTTATGTGGGATTTCTGTCAAATGTTGCTTCAACTCTCTTTGTACATTTAAATCTCTCTTTCAAACCTATTCTCAGGAAAAAAAATAAAGACAGTGGATAGTATTTTTGGTTAAACCTGTGTTCCTTCAGTTCTGTGTGCTCTGTGAGGTTCTGAGAAACCAGCCGCCTAAGATTTGCACTATAGCCCCTTGCGTGCGTCAATCAATCACATTTTATTTATATAGCCCAATATCACAAATTACAATTAGTCTCAGAGGGCTTCACAGTGTGTACAGGTACGACATCCTCTGTCCTTAGACCCTTGCAGCGCTCAAGGAAAAACTCCCCAAAACAGACCCCACAATTAACAGTGGGAAGTAGGAAGAAACCTCTGTGAGAGCAACAGAAGAGGGATCCCTCTCCCAGGACGGACAGACGTGCAATAGGTGTCGTGTGTACAGATGAAAAAGGCAATACAATTACAGCGATTAAAAAAAGGATGGAAAAATTAAATGAAAGCGTCAATGTATATAAAAAGATGCCGTCGACTCATCCTGTAGACTCATCTGGTCCTATCTCTATTGTGTTGTCATAGAAAGGGGAGGCAGGGCACTATAGGGTCCCCCCCCCCTAAATTCACTAGAAGTCATCATTTAAGGGGTTATTTTTAAAACTTTTCTTCTGTGGGGGGCATACCCCACCAGACCCCCCTATTAGTGCTCGGTCACTGTTCGCTTTGTGAGAGGGTTTGAAGGTCTAATTTCTAATGATTGATAGTTACACATACTTGTGGTATGTATTAGTTTTGTTTGCCCCTGGTACGTAAAAAGGATAATAATAGCGTTTTTTAAAATTATACTGAGTTATTCTTCTTGTCAGGAACCGCTACTATTCGTTTGTTTTATGGATTTGGGCCGGTCTGGGTCTAAATGCCAGGGCCGATTTGCTGTCCCAGTCCAGCCCTGACTATAGCTATACCACCTACTCACTGCAGAGAAAGGTCTGCCAGCCTCAATGTGTGATGAACCCTATACACTTCACTAACTAAGAGATCTCATTATTTCTCACTAATTCTCTATCACACTGCCAGACTCCTAAATCTTTCAGTATCCTGCTGAGCATATGAATTGATTAACAACCTTTTTTCAATTTCAGGGATTTATAAGTTGTAAATGTGTCTGTTATTAAAGGTACATTTAATGTTTTTATATAAATATAGGTTATTAGCCATTGAAACAACTATTGAGTTGCCAGGTAAATAAACATTGAAAATACTTGTTTTTTGTAATCAATCAATGACTTATATAAACGTGTATGATTGACGTGCTCACTTTTCATGATGGCTACTAGAAAGTTAGACAATACGCATAACTTTTTTAACATGTTTAAGAGAGTTTATTAACTTTTATTATAACTCAATGGTCTTAGCCAGGGCCGGTCCTTAGCATTGGCGTTATATATGTTCGCCTAGGGCGCCAGCTCTGGGAGGGGGAAAAACGTTTTTGACCGTTGGTGCTCATCCTAATTTTCGGCCTTGATGTAACATCATTCATAATTAAGTAAAGGTAACACCCTTTTCACCCCGGTTACACTTTTCATTTGCCCTGTACGATGGGCGCTGTAAGTGATGAAAGTGGGGGATGTTGGCTTATCTGGCGCCCGCAGCTCACAGTCAAAGTGCGAGTGAGCATGGGAGCGAGGTACCGGCGCTGTTGTTATTAACACCTGGTGCTTGCTGCGCTAACGGATATAAGAAGATGTTTTTACAACAAAGGTGGAGGGGAGTCCTCTCCTGACAGACTGAGAAGCTGATAACTACAGCTCAGTGAGGTAAAGGACTCACTCAGTGTTTAGATAGTTAACTTTAGTCTAAGTTATCATAGTGGGTCTCAAACGTTTTGATCACAATGTATGTAAACACATATTTCCAAGGCACTCCTTTATAATTATTGGGATAAACAGGTTTGAAATCATTTCAATGTATACTATAGGACAGTAAACCAAAATATCGTTTAAAACTGGAGAAATAAAAATGTGCATTACTAAATAAATGTTAACTAGCTAAAATAAGATGTGAATGAACAACACAAATAAAATAAGTTACATTTATTTGTTATTGGCTATGGTAGGTTATTGGTTATGTTCAGCCCGAGAGACCCCGGTACCGGGGCCCTCCCGCAACATCTTGCAGGAAACAGTGTCTGAGGGCATGTTCATTTAATAAACTATGAATGTTTTATATCCATGGGAAGAAACTCATCTAACTGATCATTTTTATTTATTTTTCAAAATAAAACCCACAATGCTAACGCTGAGCCTCTGAATTAGCAACGAGCGAAAAATGCTAACAGATTACTGCACCGAAAATCACTCTCAAAACCTTATTATTTATCTTTTCTGCACATCCAACACATCGATTCACATCGTGAGGTGACACAGAATCGATGGGTACATACATTATCACTCTATGATACGAACTTGCGACTTTATAAACAAAAACAGACATCAAAACTAGGGCTGTCAAGTTAACGCGTTAATAACACGTTAACGCAAAAAAAAATTAACGCCACTAATTATTTTAACGCGATTAACGCATGTGTATTTTTTGTCCTCGGCCGTCCCGTAGTTTCAGAGCGCATCGAGTTTAAAATACCATCTACAAGCTGATGCTGACAGCCCCGCTCCTGCCGCCCGCTTGTGGCAGACCACACTTCCACGCTCACCGGCAGGCCCGGACTGGCCATCGGGAGGACCGGGAGGGTGTGTGTTCCGCTTGTGGCAGACCACACTTCCACGCTCACCGGCAGGCCCGGACTGGCCATCGGGAGGACCGGGAGGGTGTGTGTATGTGTGGCGCGAGCGAAGCACACCTTACGTGTTGCTGTTAGCATCTGGTGCTAGCTAGCTGCGCTAACGGATATAAGGAGCTGTTTCAATGAAAACAGAGGAGCGACATTTCGCCGACAACTGCGCCGAGCACTTGACTTTATGCAGGTAGCCAGACAGTGGGACATTGTACGAAAAGTCAGCACACTCAGCACGGATAGTGCGCGCAACATGATTGCAGCGTCCAGGCAAGCTCCCGTTCGAGCATATATGCCTTGAGCTGCACATAGCTCCAACGATCCATCACAGTGTCTCCACATTCTCACACACACACACACACACACACACACATTGTATTAATGTATGAGAGAGGTTCCAGGTTGAATTGAGGCGAATATTTGTAATGTTCAGAGGTTGTTGTATTTAATATTCATGAGAATATTTGTCATTGTTCAAATGATAATAAACAAACATATAAAGCATATTTGTCCACTCATATGTTGATTAGAGTATTAAAAACTTGAAAAATATCCCTCTAAGTTACATTTAGAACAGATACAAAATGTGCAATTAATCGCGATTAACTATGGGCGATTAATCGCGATTAAATATTTTAATCGACTGACAGCCCGAATCAAAACATGTGGCGCTAGGTATACCTCAACAATGTAATTATGATCAGTGGAAATGGCCATGACATGGGCCCTTTAAAATAAAAAACATCTATATTGATTCTGACTTTTCTACATCTAACTCACAGGTTTATCATTACTTTGAGAAAAAAGATTATTAATTTAACCCTTTTAGAAGGGAAGATATGGTCATTTGTTCTGGGAATGTCATTTTCGAGCCTGAGACCTGAAAAACAGGCTCAGGGCTTAACAGGTTAAAATGTAAACCGATCTTTTTCATATGGGTGTTTAGAGTTGTAGTCCCCTAGATCTAGTCTCTAGTTATTGTGTGCTCAAAGTGCACCAGATTGAAGCATTTTACTTTAAAATGTTCAAACATTTCTTCCCGGGGGGGCCCCGGACCCCCCTAGAGGAGATGATGTCCACCCCCCAATTCAAACATGTGCATACAATACTGAATACATTTGAAGCCTTTTTGATGTATTACCTATGTCAATAAGTTTCTGTTTTTGTAGTGTATTTGTCTTTTGTAGAGATTTTTCATTTATTCTTTATATATTTCTATAGGGGGCGGGGGCGCCAGCTAAAATCTCGCCTAGGGCATCAAATTGGCTAGAGCCGGCCCTGGTCTTAGCAGGTTTAGTGGTCAACCGATGACGGATTTTTCACAACATGAACATGGCAACCCAAATGTACCTTTAAAAAAAAAAAGGCGTAGCACAACACTTTCACTCCTATAATGCTTTTCACTATCACCTCATTTGGTGTAACACTCATTTCAACAAACATAAATGTTTTATCAAAACAAAACTAAACGATGCACCTGTCGCCTCCTACGTCGCGAGGACGTCAGGAGGATATCAGGAAGTTGTTTTGCATCTCCATTTAAACTACAGTGTTAGCGGGGTGGCTGCTCAGCACCTCTCTCTACCTTAGCAGCGCGAGGGCTTTTAGCTGAGGCAATGTTGCGCAAGCGGCGGATGCCACGGACGGTTCCTGCTTGTCAGCTAAAACGGCGGCGCAGTGATCCCGGAACGAGCCGGGGAGGGGACCCGTACACACACCACCTCAAAATCCAACCGGAACCTCCATCGCGAGTGAACATCACTGACTTTTCTGTGGCTAACAAAACTCTTCGATGTGTTTTGGGGGTTAGTTAGGCGCACACGCTGTCAGGGGAATACACGTGCCTCTGATAGACCAGTGACCCTGTGGTGTTTGTTTAGGTGCACCCCCCTTCCCCTGACCTTACGTTGGGCGCGGCCTAATGGCCCACCTGGCGACCATCTCCTCCTCGCATGCCGTTATTTAAGGAGCACCCACACGCGCTGAAATCCTCAGTCAAAGAGGGGTTACACACTAGTAACCCTATTTTAATAACTGGTTATTGCAAGACTACATTGGAAGAAAAGAAACATTTTACAAGAAGTTCAAATCAACCAAAGATCAACATGATGGGTACGAGGCGAGCTGTACATATGTTTTGTTTTTACTCATGTATACACTTAATTGTATGTGTCTTAAAGCCTGATGCAGCTTTTGGCTGTGTTGGAGCTGCCTCATGTTGTTTTTTGCTAATCGTTCACTCAGCTAGTGAAAGTAATCCTGCTGGAATGTGTCAGTGCTTTGAGCGAGGTTTTCAGAAGTCAAATCAGCCCTGCAGCTTTTGTCTGCTCAAATGTTAATAGTAGGCTACTGTAGTTAGTAGGGTGTAACCAGGTAGTAGACTGTGAAGGCATTTACTTTACCTCAGTTCTCATCTTCTCCCTGGAGGATCGGAGGTTAGTGCAATACTGTGCTTGTTGGCAGCTTAAAAACACAGGATTTAAGGGATGTCTGGTACAACAAAAGATCAGGGAAGTTTAAAATAAGAAGAACTTGATATTTTAAAGTGTTTCTACACTTGTTGTTGCTGCTCCTATAAATATTAAAGCTATAGTACATGCTATTTTATATTAACTTATATTGCAACATTTAGGTAATTGCATTATTGTATGTGCTGGTACATCTTTAAAAAAATGAATGGCTTTCTGCAAAGTTGCTAGATAACCTGGATCAGGATATTTTGGGGAGGCTTTTCGTTTTTCTTCTGCCACATGTACTGCGATCATGTGTTGCATTAGTCCAACTTTTGACAAAGCAAATAAAAACCTGTTTTGGTATCTAAGTAGGTGAAAATACATGTTCTACAGACAAAAACATGCAAAACTTCTGAATAAGTGCAGTGATAGACAGCATAGCCATGTACGTGCCACATCAGGGTTTTTTAAAATGTTTTAAAGATTACTTGCTATAACTGGACGAGTGGTTAACCTGTCATGAAAACATTTTAAAAGTCATCTATTAACGTACATCTCTTTAAAATTTCACATTCAAATGTAATGAATATATCATGGTTGGACTCTGTTCTTTCTGCTAAAGAACATGTTTTGTTGCACATTTGATGTGTTATATATAATTGAGTTAAACATATTGATTATGTGTTTTTCTATGCAATAGTCAAACTCAAGGCCCGAGGGCCAAATCCGGCCCGCAAACTCATTTTATGTGGCCCGCAAGAGCTTTCAAAGAATATAATATACAATAAAATTGATGTAATTGTTGAGTATTTGCTTTCAATTATGTGCCCTAGACTTCTGCTTTCAGACGTAGTTATTTATGGAGTTATTACCAGAACTGATAATAATCCAATGCAGAGCCAATAATGTCATATAATACATTATTTAATATATATTATACATGTATATTTATATAGTCTTAAAGTTACAACCGGCCCTTTGAGTGCAACCATAATGCTAATGTGGCCCGCAATGAAATTGAGTTTGACACCCCTGCAATAGATGATTCACAGGTAGGGTTTTTTGACCTCTGCCACATATTCCAGAGTTGGTGTAGTAGCCTTATCTTTTTTTTGACCAAGCCTCCTGTAATAACAAATATTGTGTAAGTCGCTCTAGCACCTACTGTGAATCTGATCACCTGTGTTGCTTCTCAGCTCGTAACAACATGACAGAGTTTTGGAAAGAGCACTCGAAGGATGCCACAGTGGAGGAGATGATGCTGGACTCTCGTGCCAAGGAGCTGACTCAGCATGAGCTGCCCGAGATCCTGTCGCTGCTGCCCTGCCTGACCGGATCCAGAGTGCTAGAGCTGGGAGCTGGCATCGGGTGAGAACACAGCTGCATTACGGCTGTTGGTAGAAGTGGATGTGTGTGAGCGGGGCTTTCGGGATCTATATGTAATGTATGCCTGTCAATGAAGGTTACGTTCAAATTCATGTGACTAGATTTATGTTTTAAAAAATAAACTTAAAGGTCACCTATTATGCAAAATCCACTTTTTCCTGTCTTTTACACATAAACATGTGTCCCCTCTGTGTAAAGAGATTCTAAAAGTTTCCGGAAAAAAGATTCCCTCACTTTTTGTCCTGATCCATTTATATAAAAGCCTGTCTGAAAATGAGCTGATCAGATTTTGGGCACTTTATGTCATAATGATTTTTTGGCTTGTTTAACCATTAGCCAATCACCAACCAAGGTAACCCCCCCCCACCTTATCACCTGAATCTCCTCCTAGAGCACCGTTGTGTCTTTTTTTAACCAAATAGCTTGCAGAGGGGCGTGGGGAGTGGCTCCTTATTTTCATCTAAAGTAACAGACAGAGAATCAGCACTTTTGAAACATAGAGAACATAAAAGAAACATAACAGAGGGGTTTATGGGATGCTACAATGTATGATCTGTTTGGTATTTCGAGGCCAAACACTTCAGAGACATGTTTTGTATATATCTGAGACCTATAATAAAGTAATGGAAAACAGTATAATAGGGGACCTTTAAATTGTGGTTGTGCATTTAAGATGAGCTATAAAGAGATTTATACTGGTGTGTCTCTACAGTCGCTACACAAGCCCCCTGCTGACCCTGGCTGGCCATGTGACGGCTGTGGACTTCATGGAAAGCTTTGTGGAGAGGAACAGGCAGGACAATGGTCACCATAGTAACGGTACCTTCCTGCAAGCTGACGTCACAAAGCTGGATATGCCCAAAAACAGGTTTGTGTTAAGATATCTATAGATACGCATAGATAGATATACATTTTGTATATTCAACGTTAAACCATGCAGTGCTCTAGAGTTGGCAAAATAAAGGATCTTCTTTTTTTTCTTCGCAAGTTTAAGTCAATGGAAAAATTGGGATTAATGGCATCACGTGATGGACACGCGCCATGTTGACATTTGTGATTTTTACTGAGTATCTCTACAAATGTTGAAAGAAAATTAGTACAGACATCTATGACTCCCCTCAGTAGGAATTATACAAGTTTGGGTGATCCCCTTAGTTGTCATTTAGTGCCATCTACCTTCTTATGGCTGCAAGATTATACATACTGTAGGATATTCTTGAACTCTGCACTGAAGCTTTTTTAACAATTTAATCTATCAATTAATTGTTCTCCTTAGCATTGACTTCATCTTCTCCAACTGGCTGCTGATGTACCTGACTGACGAGGAGCTTAAGTCCTTCGCAGAGAAGATGATGGGCTGGCTGCGGCCTGGTGGCATTCTCTTCTTCAGAGAATCCTGCATCCACCGGTCAGGTACTGAGCCAACATTACAACAACCTCATCTCTCTTATTAAATAGCAACTCAAGGCCCTGAGTTAAAGTGACTTAACAACAGCTGAGGGGCACATATTTAAACCTAAATGTCTGTAGCTGCTATCTTTGTTTTGCCTTTACTTGTGTTTATCAATGTATTTTAAAACTACTTAATGTGCAGTGATACTATATTAACGAGGCCACAACAGTATGTTTACAACAGGTTCTCAAATTAATCTGCAAATCCCAAACAAGAACCTGAACTGAATCATTTCTGAAGAAACTGAATCTCAATCAAGAAATTGCAATACAGAAATATAAATCTTTATTTGATTATGAATGTTCAGCCACAGCAGTCAATATATAATAAATATCATAAGGAATAGGATCTGTTTTAACTTGTTACTTTCTACCAAGGTGACTTCAAGAGGTGCTTCGACCCCACCTGCTACCGCACTGAAGCACAATACAACCACCTCGTGACATCGATGGATGTCCAAGAGGGCGGCCAAACGTTTGGTTTCGACATTGTGTTGAAAAAGAAAGTTCAGACCTATGTTCAGGTAGAGTCATTTAGGGTTATCTATAACTTAAGGTATAAAGTAGGACATAACAGTGAGTGATGTAGGTGTGAGGATTTGTAGTTAACCCTCTTCATCCTGCCCTTTACTTCCTGCCTGTATCTCCATCCTTTTCTGTCCTCGTCCTCCACTTTTCCAGATGAAAAACAATCAAAATCAGATCTGCTGGCTTCTGGAGAAGGTTCCCCGCTCCCCAGGCACCCAGAACGGATTCAACACCTTCCAGCAGTTCCTGGACAACCAGCAGTACTCCAACCGCAGCATCCTGCGCTACGAAAAGATGTTCGGGGCAGGATACGTCAGCACAGGCGGGCCCAGCACCACCAAGGTAGGACAAGTCTGGAAATTAAAACCAAAATCAGAAATCCTTATGCACGTTGTTACAGTAAAAGTGCAGATAAAAAGACAAATAGAAAGACAAATAGAATTGAGTACGGCTCGCATTGTAAATAGGTAGCAGCATTAGGAAGTATGTGAAAATATGAGGTGACTGAAGTAGCATCCAGTTATAACAATACTAAACTGTACAAAAGTTTAATTTGCACATGAGCAGTGGTGTTGTACAACAGTTTTTATAGTTATAGGGAAAAAGAGACATGGGCTGGAAGGAATAAATTGGTACTTTTTTTATAGAAAGAAAAGAGAAAGTTAACTTAAAGGGGACCTATCATGCAAAATACACTTTTGTAAGTCTTTTATACATGAATATGTGTCCCTGGTGTTCCAGGGAACTCACCAAGTGTCAGAAAACACAACCCTCTCTCTTTTCCTCCATACCCAAAACTCTAAAAACGGGGTTGCAACGGATCTGATACAGACTGATTCAGATTTGAACATTTCTCTGATGTCAGGACGGAGGAGCTGACCTATCAGGGGAATGAGAGGTTGCCGTGGCATGGTAACAGCATGGTAACACGACGCTCGTAACTCGGCCCCCTCCTTTGCAGGGGGGCGTGGTCAGCTGCAGCGCATGCAAAGACAGGGTGGAGGAGAGCAAAATAGAGCGAAATGAGGCATGGCTAAAATGCATGATCTGTTTGGTATTTTGAAAAAGAAGACGTATAAATATACCTTATATAGGTATGGCCCTACAATATATTATTAAAATATAGCATGATAGGTCCACTTTAAAAGCCCAGCAAATACAGATGAAGCGTCTTATTTTGGACAGTTTAAAATGCGAGGGTCGTGATCGGTTTGTGCACGTTCCGTGATGGCCGGCCGGCCCCCAGTCAGACTTGATACCGCCCCCATGATAAATACATTTAATTATTGTGAAGCCAGCTGCAATGGATCATTGATCCACCAGGGGGTGCAGTGGGGTTCCACACTGGAGTCATGTGAAATCAACTTCTCTGTTGTTAATAATGTTGTTTAGTCGGAAAAAACGAACGAGCCGGCTCTCCCGATTTTTAATCCTAATTTAATCATCATCATTGATGTTTATGTTCGCCGAATTGACATGAAATCACTGACAAATATGAATATTTTGTATTCAACTTCATTGAAACGATCAGGATGGGTGTTATTTTTCCCCACAATGACCAAGTCGCTGCAAATGATCCCATGTATTATGTACATGTACATGGCCACATTCTCAACAAAGTTACGTAACGAAACATTCTGTATTCCTTGCTTACTTTTTATTTAATGCTTTATAACAGCTGGAATAGTTCGTTTAGAACAGGCACCTCACTCGCAATCTGCTCCTCCGCAACGCCTACCACCTACCTCCGGCTGAAATTATGAATGTACAGTAAGGCATAGTAATCATAGATAACACGGCAGGCTCCGTTACAGTTTGTTTTCATCTGATTTCAAATATTTCAAATGTCTGAAGTTAATAAATACATTCTCAGTGTTCAAGTCAATAATAGTCATATAAGAAAAGTACTGATCTAATAACAGAGATTTTATAAGGACTTTTCAATGTTCGACATCGCTCATGTGAAATACAGTAAACTGGATGTTGTGGTGCCGAGAGGCGGGGTATCAAAAGTACAAGCTAAACTTTTATTTAGCATCTGAACACACTTGTAAACAACGTGATGCCCGGGAAGCGAAGACCCGGCGGAAACAGCTGGTCTGGTTCACTAAAATGTCCGTGTACAGTATATCTGGTACTAATGTATAGCGGATCTTTGTTAAGATCCATATGTCAGTAGAGATGGGATGGCAGAAGGTGCTATATATATATATATATATATATATATATATATATATATATATATATATATATAATTCCAAAGCTGGTAAAGACCTTTCAAATTTAGCAATAATAGTCATATAAGAAAAGTACTGATTTGTTCTTGAATCAACTTTTTTATGGAAAATGTTTTATGTAATTTTATTTCATTTTAAATAAAATGAAAGACATTCACAGTTAATGTAATTAGATATACATTATTAATGCCATACATTTTTAAATGTAATTAGATATACATTATTAATGCCATACATTTTTGCATAAATATTTATTCAGTATGATAGCTGTCTAACAGAAGTTAAATCCATTTCTCACTTATTCTGACAATGTACTTAACCCCAAATAAAAGAACCCAATAAAAATAGTTGTTAAATAATAGTGAAGTCACGTTGTAATAACAATAACTCATCTCTCTCGGTTTTTTTTGTTTTCTTTGTGTGCTTTGCCAAAAGCCACTGTGTCAAGTGTCCTAGTTGGGTTACCGTAACGAACAGCAGCCGGCTCTCGATTTTTAATCCTAATTTAATCGTTTATGTTCGCCGAATTGACATGAAATCACTGACAAATATGAATATACTGTATTCAACTTCATTAAAATGTTATTAACGTGCCTAAACTCAGTAATTCACTAAAAATTACTGATCCCTGGGTGTTATTTTTCCCCATAATGACTAAGTCGCTGCAAATTATCCCGCTTATTACATGGCCACATTCTCAACAAAGTACGACATGACTCCCAATATTAATTAAAATGCTTTTATGGATTTAGAAAATATTTTTATTGATTTAAAACATAGTTCTATGTATTGATTTAAATTTACATGCATCCGCTAAGAAAAATAGTCCGTTGTTACCGTTTTTTAAACAGTCAGAATGAAACGGCAGCTCTCAGCTGTGTGTTCACACTCCTAACTCTGATCTTTCTTTTCCAACAGTTAAGTTAACTGTAGGTTACTCTGATTGACAAGCTTACAGTTAGTGAAGTAACACTTTTTTTTTGTGAGTCACGACCTCGCTGTTTCATTCTAACATAACGCTCCAAATATGACTGTTTCCACTCGGACTTCAATACAGCAACACCATTGTTTTGTTTCCATGGTAGCGTGTCTCTTTAGTAGCGTGCACTCCTTTCCTGTAAATTACAGGTCCAGCCAGGCAAAACAGTAATATGAAATATGAACGTTAGTTTTTAACTGAAATGATCAAATAAAGTCAAAATGTCACAGTGTTTACAAACATTGACCATACCGTTCACCAGCCCCCACCCCACTCTTTGTTTAAAACGAATTGGCCATCGGAATGTGTGTGTCCCAACCCCCCCTGTGATATCTCTTCACAGGGGGGAGAGAGTTAGACGCTCGTGAATTGTCAACGGGGGGGGGGGCCTCTCTGCACGGAGGAGCCGCGGAGAAGTGAATCACAGTGATCTGCTATTTTAAAGTAAATTCAACACATATCGACCCTAAATATAGCATATATTAAGAACGAGAAAGTGTTAACATCGTTTTTTGTAAACATATGACCAATGTGCGAGGGTGATGACATCAGAGCATTGTCCTATGGGCTTAGCCCCGGACAGGTACAACAGGTATTCACTCAGAGGGGGGGTAGTTACCCATTTACATGTCAAAAAGCAACATACAGTAGGCGGGTGGGGGATGGTGAACGTTTACATTTCTCTACAGCAGTGGTTCCCAAACTTTTTGTGCCCAAGGCACACCAAAGGACAAGTAAAAATCTCAAGGCACACCTATTGTGCGAAATAGCCCTTATAACACGTGTTATCACTCATATCATGTAAAATATCTGTAAATGTGCATAATTATTTACTAATGCCAAATAAAATGTATAGATAGAACAATCAGTGGTTCAAGTTAGTATATTCCTCAGTGTAACATATCCACTAGTTGCAAAGCTTAAACATTTTTATATATTTTTTTATTTTAAGGGAAAGGATGTTTTCACTACTCAGTTTGTCAACTATGTTACGGACAAACTTGATGTCATTACAATCATTTGATTAAGTCCTGCACTTCAAGTAAAATCAAATTTGAAAGGCTCTTGAGTCAGCACTATGTTAATTTCAAGGCAGAAGTGCAAAATTCCATTGATAATGATGTGTAATGACGTCTACATGTCGTACAAATTGTCAACTAGGTTACCTGTCAACTAAGTTACTACAGTTATTACAGTACTGGGTAACTCAGTTGACAGGTAACCTAGTTGACAATTTCCCTATTTTGACCCATCATTTCAATGGTAGGCCTTGCTTGGATGACCACATGTCATTTTCTTGAACAGGTTAACATCACATTTGAACATATAATTGAATTAAAATCATTAAACAATTGTAAACCATAACAATGTACGTAACATTGTTGATTGTCAATGAGTATATTAATTGACCATGTGCTATTATACATAAAATATTGTAAAAATGTAGAGGTCAATCACCACAGTGTGTTCAAAATGTCTGCCAAAGAGGAACATGGCATCATGTGATGCTGGTGACATGGTATTGGGACAAACAATTGTTGAGTTAAAGGGGGAAGTTCTGTTAGTAACATAGTTGACAGAACTTTTGCGGACATTCATATATTAAGATATTTAAATTATTTAAAGGGGGAAATCAATTAAAAATATGTTATTATTCTTTAGTATTTAGACTTTTGAAATAAATGAATCATTTTTTAAATTTACTTTAATGGTTTTTATTCATTATTTTGAATCCAAGACACCCTCAACTGAAAAACGGACATAGCAAAAACTGACAATTTAAGAACATCATGACACATTTCAAGCTAAATAAAGCATAGGATGCACATAATGTTTGTGTGATATTATAACATGCTTTCCAATAATAGGCAAAATATGATATTTTTGAAGAAAATAGTTAGAATAATTATAATTATCATCAATGGACATCAATGGACATGGAATGTACCCTAAATTGTAGAATCACTCAGCAGTTACATACACCAAACCTTCCAGTTATATTCCTATCAATATTATGAAGGCTTTTACAGAAGGGTTTGGTCATATATAATTCATAGCCTGAATTATATAACATTTTATACCTAAAAACATGGTGAAAATTGATATTTTAGGGCTGTTGACAGTATTTTCTGATTTATGGAGTGATACAAAGAGATATCACTCACTCAATTTCACTTTCCACTATGTCCACCGTTGTTTTTCACAACCAATGGCAGAACTTTATTGAGGCCTGTAATTAGTCAACTACAGGTCTCTTGAGTCAGTCTTTTTCTTCCAAAAAGCTTGTGACAAGATGTTATTGCTCTTGGGGCATTAAAAACAAGATTTTAACTTTAGTTTTTTATATAATATCTGCATTTTCTATTGTGAAAAACTAAGTCTTAGTTATTTAATATATAGCGCCATCTCCTGGTTAAACCCTGAAATTGGAGAATAGTGGGAGGGCCTAACATTCCTGAATACTGGTCTTTGGCAGGCAACTGGCTGGCAGTCGGCAGGAAGCTGTATGCTGGGGTCCAAAATAAGAGGCTCCATCTGTAAATGTATATTGTGACTGAAGATGATCATGTTAGACATGTTGGACATTAGCATTTAGCTCAAAGCACTGCTATTCTTAAGTGCAACCTCACAGAATTACAAAGGCTTCTGTAAACTCTTTGCTATCAAACCGATGCTACAAATGACCTTCAGCAGACACAGAACCAGCGTCTATCACAGCAGCTTTATCAGCGGATACTCCTACTTCCCTTCCTGCTATAAATGCTAACTCTGATCTCTTAAGGTTTTGATTAAGTAAACAATGGTTCTGTTGTGTTGACAGGAGTTTGTGGACCTGCTGAACCTGAAGCCCGGACAGAAGGTTCTAGATGTTGGCTGTGGCATTGGTGGAGGAGACTTCTACATGGCTAAGGTAAGAGCCGAGGAATATGGCATAGTAAGTGTGACAGTAATAATCATAGTAGAGGGATTGTAAATGGATTCTAGTGATTGAAAATACTATAATGATGTCAATGATGTTTATTTTAGAACTTTGGAGTGGAAGTGCTTGGCTTGGACCTTTCAGACAACATGGTGGACACCGCCATGGAGAGGGCCATCACTGAGAAGCTGCCTTCAGTGCGTCTAACTATTCCGTTATCCTATTGTTTTAAATACCACAGATAATATTCATCTTGTGTGTTTGCTTTTTTATCAGTAATTGCATGCGCTCCTCCACAGGTCCAGTTTGAGGTGGCTGATGTCACCAAGAGGTCGTTCCCAGATGCTTCCTTTGATGTGATCTACAGCAGGGACACAATCCTGCACATAGACGACAAACTGACCCTCTTCAAGCGCTTCCATGTGAGCATTTTCTCATATTTTACAGGACAGCATTTCATTGATTTCAAAACCTATGAGGAAGTCGGGCAAAGCTTGAAACACATGAAGAAAATAAATAAAAGCAACATTTTTGTGATGAAACGAGAGCCTTTAACGCGACTTCTTGATCAATCTGTGCTGCCTTTATTTTTAATTATCTGTCTACTTTGTGCACAGTCATGGTTAAAGCCGGGTGGAAAGTTGCTAATCAGCGATTACTGCTGTGGGGAGAAGTCCTGGACCCCAGCGTTCCAGGCCTACGTCAAACAGAGAGGATATGTCCTACACACACCTTCACAGTATGGCAAGGTAAATATACAGTAAAGAATAATTATTTAATACCTTGAAAAAGATAAACACTGCCCTATTGTTGGGTTGCAAGAATTATGAATACAGAAATGTTAGGCAGAATATACAAGCATTGCATAAGCTCTGTCAATCAGATAGCACTGGTACAGCTTTGACCTGTAAAAAGTGCTCGTCTGTCCTCACTACGCAGCAGGAAACTCTGCAACATAAGCAAAATGCACTTAAAGCTGTCAAAGTCGTTAATTTGTCCCTAAGGCCATGAAAGAACAAATTGTCTTTAGTGAAAGATAAACACAAAACGCAATGTTTTCATGTCTCGTTCTCCTAGATTCCAGTCATCTCTGTGCTGTTGGCTGTCTAATAAATGCATCAAATTCCTAGCTATTGAGCTACAACACAATCAAACAAGAATTTTCCTTTTACTGTTTAACGATGGCCTGTTTACATGAAACAAGTGTAGATCTTCAGCTATTGGTTGCATACTTCCAAATTAATTATATGTCAGTTTTGCCAAGCCCCTAAACAAGCCTGTCATTAGGAAGATCTTTGCACAATAGTTGTTGTGCAAAAGGTAGTCAACTGCTTTTATGTACCTGACTTTCAATTACATAAAAGTCAAGGTCTTCTTTACAGACAGCCCAGGTACACACATGTTATGACTGTTCACTCTGTGGATATGTTGCTAATGTATTACTAATGTCCATGAGCTATTTGTGCCGTGCCCATTATGCTTTCCCCTCTCTGTCTCTACTTGTTGTAGTTCATCCAGGAAGCTGGTTTCTGCAACGTTCGCTCTGAAGACCGAACAGCCCAGTTCATACAGGTGATAAAGACAGAGCTGCAGAGAGCAGAGCTCATCAGAGATGAATTCATACAGGTAAGCATGCACAACCTTTCAACCCAATGTCACCCACTGAACCGAAATTCCTCTCTTAATCCTTTGACTGCTCATCATACCTGTCTCTGTGGCCTGCAGGAATTTTCTGAAGAGGGCTATTTGGCAATACTAAAAGGATGGAGAGAAAAACTAGAGCGTTCCAACAGCGGAGACCAACGATGGGGACTCTTTTATGCAACAAAGGATTGAGTGATGGCGCTAAGAAATTACAAGATAATAAAAGGAAAAAAGAGGAATGTTTCTTTCCTTTTTCACTTTTTGACTATGATTTTGTCTTTTTTGGTTTATTGCTTGTTTAAAAAAAGCTTTTAACGATTAAATTGTTACAGTAAGAAAAACATGCAGTGTTTGTTAAACCTGGCCATGTGCTTTGTGAGCAGTTAAAAAAATAACAAGAAAAAGATGGGTAAAGTGACCGAGTTCCCCCACCTCGCCAAAAAGGCTGTAAAAGTGCTCATTCCCTTCACCTCCACCCAGGGGCGAACTGGAGAATCACAGAACGGTGACAGTTCCCCCCCCCCCCCGTTGACAGTTCACTGGCGTGCTCTACCAATTTGTGTGGGCTGGGCTGGGTGAGATTCCAGGGCTGATTTTACTCCCAGTCCGCCCCTTCACCTCCACCTACCTGTGTGAGTACGGGTTTTCCGCATTGACTTTGATCAAAAGCAAGTACCGGTCAAGGCTGCAGCCAGAGGATGATCTGCGTTTATTCCTGTCGACATTGCATCCCCGCATCATCCGCCTGTGCGCATCAAAGACGCAGACTCATTGTTCCCACTAAAGTAGGGGTGAGTGTAATAAGGAGGCAAAGTTGACATTCAGTGTGTTGCCGGGAGCATATAAGGATTTATCCACGATGTTGAAAATGTTAAAAAATAAATAAAAAAAGGTTTAAAAAAGTTACTCAGCCAATCAAATCGGTGTAGTCAGTGAGTCAGCACAATAGATTCAAACACACGGAGACGAGACAAGAAGAGAGAAACAGTCAAATGGCGTGCTCAAAAAAGAGAAAGGTAGACAGCGAAAACAGCATTTAATGACATTTTCTCTTACTGGACCTCTTTGAAATGCAATTGAATGCCCCTGCATTATAGCAACAACAACAACAACAATAATAATAGCAATAATAATTGGGGGGGGCGTGGCTGTTCTTATGTTCTCTGGGGGGAGGCTCACCTTCCCACACTTTGAAAACCCCTGAGGCCTGTACTACGAAGCCGGATTTTCGCTTAGCGGGCTGACTTCAGGGAAAACTCTGGGTTTCCGGTCCTACGACACTGGTTCTCTTTTTAGCGGGCTAGATCTCCATGGTAACTTATGCTGAGCGGCTAACCAGAGGCCTGTACTACGAAGCAGGATTTTCGCTTAGCGAGCTAACTTCAGGGAAAACTCTGGATTTCCGGTCCTACGACGCTGGTTCACTTCTTAGCGGGCTAGATCTCCACGGTAACTTATGCTGAACGGCTAGCCTGCTCCGGAGCAGGTTAGGTTGCAGGATAAGAGATCAACTCAGTGAAAGCACCGCCTGCTGACCAATCAGAGCTCTGTGCGGAGTTTAAAGCGATCAAGTCATATTACAGGATAAAGGAAATACAAAAAAACTGCCGTTGCAGGAAAGACGGCCGGCCAAAATCACCGACTGTGTGAACGTGAACATTAATAGAATATCACCTCCCATCTTCAGAGCAATCTGACTAATATAACATTAGCGTTAAGAAAGCTTACTTAAAGTGGACCTATCATGCTATATTTGAATGATATAGTGTAGGACCATACCTATATAAGGCATATTTATACTTTTTTTTTTTTCAAAATACCAAACAGATCATGCATTTTAGCCATGCCTCACTTTGCAGATCTGTTTTAGCAAGGGTTGATTCTGTGAGCAACAGCACCATCTAGAGGCCTGGCATATGTACTACAGCGTCTCCAGCGCTTTCGACGGCAATGCCGTGGTTGTCTCCTCCTGATTGGTGGAGTTGGCCCAATAGCCGTAGCGCCACCGTCCTGACGTCAGGAAAGTGTTCAAATCTGGATCAGTTTTTATCAGATCCGTTGCAGCCCCTTTTTTAGAGATTTGGGTATGGAGGAAAATAGAGAGGGTTGTGTTTTCTGACACTTGGTGAGTTCCCTGGAACACCGGGGACACATATTCATGTATAAAAGACGTACAAAAGTGCATTTTGCATGATAGGTCCCCTTTAAATATCTGCCACAACATAAGTAACCGGATCAAAGTAACATTACGTACAGTCCGCGGCACTGAGTGCAGACGTCGATGTGTCCCATTATCATTCATATCACATCATAATGTATCATATATTTCCTTATCTGAGTCAGCTTCTTGAGCCGTATCTGGCAGTGTCACATACTGTATGCAAAAGTATTATTTTAAGCAACACATTAAGTTGACGAAACACTCGAGTCAAATGTAATTAAAGTCAGATCCACTCGTGTCTTAGTGATATCATAAACCTGTTAATGTACGCATTCAAACACTTTTTCTTTTACCAGCTGTATTCACCTTGCAGGTGCAACTATTTGGCTTTTATCCTGGATAAAGTGTTTAAGTCATGGATGTTTAAAGTTTAACTTCTTCATATTTGACTAATATTAAAGTTCACTTTTCATTCAGGAAGTATGACGCTGCGCTGTCAGTACGCTTGTCCATGTTTGTGATTGGTCGAATGCTCCAAATATCACCCCTTTCATGTGAACGCGCACTTAACTAGATAGGGCACGACTGGCTTGAGCGATCCACTTGATAACCAGTGTCGTAGGACCGTTTAGCGAGAGCGCGTATGTTTTGGATTAGGCCAACCGGCTAACTCAAACATATCCAGGTTATGTTGAACCGGCTTCGTAGTACAGGCCTCTGGTGTATATACAGTATATTATATATTTTTGTATATTTGTTTATATAATTTATTTTCCCCATTTGAACATTAAATAGGATCTATGTCACAACTTGTTTATATAAAGGGACATACACAAATAAAATATTATAATAATGAAAAAAGCTATATAATTGTATAAGCCAAACCTCCATTATATAAGAATAGTTTACGACCTAGTTTTCCTTTTTTGATCCTTCCTGAAAAATACTGAAAATGTAGCTAAGTTAAAAGGTTAAGAACGTACTACAAACTGGCGCTTCATGACTCACGAACAAGGAGTTTGCCGCTGTGTAAGGGAGGCTTGTGATGGAATCTGTTTCTGGTCTGGCAGGGTGCTCAACATGACATGTCCTGTTCGACCTGAATAAGCTGTCAAAGTTTGACAACACAATGAGCCATGAGGTGTCAGCCTTTCTGCCTCTTCCTCAACCCCAGAGGCTTCACCAGTTGATTGACACAACTTCTGAACAAATATAAACCACAATATTTCTCTAACAAATTAATTGAATTCCAATAAAAGACACTTTTTTCTATTCAATACAAGTAAGACTTTGGCAGCTACAGTTAAACTTGGTCTGGTCAGACCATTAGCTTATGGTGGCTAATGCTAGCTAAGGTTTTGGCATTCACCATCATTTCAGGACATAGGTTACTTATACATAGACAGATGTTTATAACACACAAATGCTTAGTTAAAAAACTGTTATGATGTGTTTGTTTTTTAAACACCAAGACCGCAGCAGTTGAACAGGCTCTTCCTGCTTTTCTGTTTGTTGATTGTCAGAAAGATATAAAAGATGCAAAGTCAAAAATCCTTTATTAGTCCTGCAGGGGGATTTGGTGATATTTTGCAGTCTTTTGACAACAGATGGTGCTAATTGGTACTTCAGTTTTGTGTTTTCCCCACAGGGCTACAGGGCTTTTTGTATGGGATTAGTTTGTGTCATAAAGATAAAGCAACCCTTTCTCAGAATCAAGCAAATCTAAGAGTTTAAGAGAAAAAATAAAACAAACAAAATAAAATAAATTTCAAAAATAAAACTATTAGTTGCAAACAAATTATTTGTGTAATCATGCAAACATAAACATCTTAAAGTAAATAACAATAAACAATAGCCCTTGACCCTGTAAGGCCCCCGGTTGTAATTTTACAACATTACTTTAAGCTATCCAAAAAAGTCAGTAAATGTGTTTGTTTTTTAAAAGACTACATTTACATAGTCAAAAGGTCCTTTTGTTCAGCCTCACAATGCTATTGGGTAGTACATGTGTTTATAGGTCCTGCCCTCTGGCCATACATATAAGACTAACATTCCTGACAATAGATCTCAATAGTCATCTTTTATGGTGTAAACGCCTTTTTAATAATAACGTTTTTGAATGGAACATTCTCAACATGAACGCATAAATCCAAATAAATATAACTTAAATATGTGGAAAAATACTGTGTTTGAAATGTATAATTGAAATGAGATGTTAGCTTTTTGTATATATATATATATATATATATATATATATATATATATATATATATTGTATTCCAGTCTCCCTTCAGATATGTTAAGTGGCATGTAATTCAACACAATGCTGCTCACCTCCTTCAGTTAGGAGACAAGCTGGTTCAGGTTCAGCATTATGGGGGGACAGCAGGGCTGCTGAGCCTAGAGATGGATCTGTTGGTCCTGGCACCAGGGGGAGGGACAACTGATTTAGTATGAATAGCTGCTAAAAATGTACCTGCATTTATTAAATATCAGCTAAAAGAGCAGTGAAATTAAAAACCTCTGCATTTTCTTTATAGATATTAACAGTACTTAATGTCAGCTTAGTAAAAAAAACAAACATAACAATTATTATTTACAATGGACTACGCTTAGCTAACAGACTAATTTCCACCACTCATGGACCACACCCACCTTTTCTCTTGAAAAACTGGGTGACATGCTGTCGCCCTTTAGTCCCTCTCTCTTTTCTTTCTCTCCTTTCTTTTCTTTTTTGAAAGCCTGACTTTGTTAGTCGTTGAGACATCGTACACACATAAGTACTAGCATCCCTGCTCCACACATGCTCTCACTCTGCTAGAAAGTGCAGTTTGGAGGCGGAGGCGGGACCAAACCATTACATGTAAATAGAGGGGGGTGTACAGAGGCTTTGGATAATTCACTTTTGGAAGAAAATAAGTTAAATGAATTGTAAGTTTAGTGAGTACATTATCAATATAACTTTCTATTAATGTTAATTCTTGATGAATGATGAAAGGTTACTTAAACATTTTTTTCTTAATGTTCTAAAATTGTTTGGGCCCCCGTGGTGAGGGTGTTTGGGGTGGCCAATAGGGTGGCCAGGATTCAGCTGGGGGTGCCCCCCAGCCACCCCCCAGCTCCGCCACTGGTCCATTGATAATTATAATTATTCTAACTATTTTCTTCAAAAATATCATATTTTGCCTATTATTGGAAAGCATGTTATGTTGCCCCCCCCTGCGATCCAGGTTGGGAACCACTGCCCTAGAGGATGTGACGTCGACACCCCAATTAAAACATGTTCATACAATACTGAATACATTTGAAGCCTTTTTGATGTATATTACCTATGTCAATAAGTTTCTGTTTTTGTAGTGTATTGGTCTTTTGTAGAGATTTTTCATTTATTCTTTATATATTCTATTGTGTATTCCTTGGATACTTTTATCTTTTCTACTGTACGATTGAAGTAAATGTGGGAACCGTTTAACAGCCATTTACCTCAAAGATCTTTCTCAATGTTATTCTTATTTTTGTTAATCCTGGGAGAATGCCAGAAAAAAAGACATTCTCTTCAAGACAAAAAAAAACATGACTTTAGTAATTGTGATAACAAATTAAATAAGTTGTTAGGTTAACGGCCCGTCCACACGGCGGTGTGCGTTGAAGCTTCAACACTTCTGCCCATTCACTTGGAATGGGGTGACGTCACGCTTCGCCGAACTGCATTGTGGGAGCAAAGCGCCCGCCGGCAAGCTTCAACGCACGCCGCCGTGTGTAGGGGCCGTAAGTCAGGGCCGGTTTTTGGCATAGGCGACATAGGCGGTCGTCTAGGGCGCCAGATCTGGGGGGGGGCGCTGCGCGGGCAGCTCTGGGAGGGAAAAAAACTTTTTTGACCGTTTGCGCTCATCCTAATTTTCAGCCTTGATGTAACATCATTCATAATTAAGTAAATGTAACACCCTTTTCACCCCGGTTACACTTTTCATTTGCCCTGTACGATGGGTAAGTGATGAAAGTGGGGGGTGTTGGCTTATCAGGCGTCCGCAGCTCACAGCCAAAGTGGGCGTGGGAGCGAGCAAGAGAGATAAATGCAATTTATGTAAACAAATATTTCCAAGGCACTCCTTTATAATAATTTGGATAAACAGGTTTGAAATCATTTCAATGTATACTATAGGACAGTAAACCAAACATATTGTTTAAAACTTGAGAGATAAAAAAATATGCATAAATAAATGTTAACTAGGTCAAATAAGATATGAATGAACAACACAAATTAAATAAGTTACATTTATTTGTTATTGGCTATGGTAGGTTATTGGTTATGTTCACATACTTATTTGATTATTAAAATGTAAACCGATCTTTTTCATATGGGTGTTTAGAGTTGTACCCCCTAGATCAGGGTTGCGTTCGAATACTCCAAAAAAACAGCTCCTAAATTCTAACCCTATCGTCTATTCCTTGACCTCGGAGTGAAACGTCATGGGGTTAAGGGATAGTGGATAGGAGAATTCAAAAGGATTTAGGAGAAGAGACTGCGGCACTTTAGAGAATCCGACTGCACTTTCACTATCCGACGTGTTTATGATGCGCCAGCGGAGGTCATAAATGTGCGCCTGCTGCTGTGGGGAAACTGGAAACTACAGTTTTCTATACAGCGGACTACAACATGGATGTTTAATAAGAACGAGGGACTACTGTAAACTCATCTAGAGACTCTGCACCGTGCTCTGATGCTGTTGTGTTATGCTTTATGAACGGGGACAACAGAGAAACATATTCTTCATGACCAAAGTTGGAATTGAAATAAAAAAGGAAAGTGAAACTTATGCTCGTCACCCTCTCCCTCCGGTCCACATTAATACAAATGATCCCAATACGTATGATTGTATGAAAAGATCTTAAAATCAATACAAATGTATTTATTATAAACGTTAGTCCTTAACATCTATCACTGTGTATATCACCATTCAAACATCTTTTAAAAGTTGAACAAACCCCACACAGCTCAGTAAAGACTGTGAAATGTTGACTTTATTTGATCATTTCAGTAAAAACTAACGTTCATATTTCTCTTTTTGATTATAATACTGATGAACGTTCAAAACAAAGCACTTTGGCAACTTACCACATACGTTTTAAAATGCTTAATAAGCACCGTAACTTTCATGATATCATTTCTCGTTCATAATCGGTTGTTTCCGTGAACGGCCGACTGTTGTGTGACGGCAAATGCTGCGGCTGCAAGGCATTGTGGGGCAGCATTTTCGCCTCTCCTTTCGGTTAGGGAGGTCCAGTGGTTCCTAGGCTAAAGGAGGTTATAAAGGAAGTTTGAAACCTCCTTTCCTTTTAATTTAGAGAATTCGAACGGCACTTATCATGGCTGCCACTGAGGGACTTCCGGGTCATTTCACTCCGTTAGGAAGGTTCCTAAGCTAAATGGACTATTCGAATGCAACCCTGGTCTCTAGTAATTGTGTGCTCAAAGTGCACCAGATTGAAGCATTTTACTTTCAATTTTCAAACATTTCTTCCCGGGGGGCATACCCCCGGACCCCCTAGAGGATGTGACGTTGACACCCCAATTAAAACATGTTCATACAATACTGAATACATTTGAAGCCTTTTTGATGTATATATGTCAATAAATTTCTGTTTTTGTAGTGTATTGGTCTTTTGTAGAGATTTTTTCATTTATTCTTTATATATTCTATTGTGTATTCCTTGGATACTTTTATCTTTTCTACTGAACGATTGAAGTAAATGTGGGAAGCGTTTAACAACAGCCATTTACTTCAAAGATTTTTCTCAATGTTATTCTTATTTTTGTTAATCCTGGAAGAATGCCAAAAAAAAAGATATTCTCTTCAAGAATAAAACAAAACATGACATTAATTATGATAACAAATTAAATAAGTTGTTATCTTAAGTCAGGGCCGGCGAGCAAGAGAGATAAATGCAATTTATGTAAACAAATATTTCCAAGGCACTCCTTTATAATTATTTGGATAAACAGGTTTGAAATCATTTCAATGTATACTATAGGACAGTAAACCAAAAATATCGTTTAAAACTTGAGAGATACAAAAATATGCATAAATAAATGTTAACTAGGTAAAATAAGATATTGTAGCGTCTCGCTACAGGAACACAGGGAGGCTTGGTTTGTCCTTTATCCGGGAGTTTATTATATAGATCACAGGTTACTGTTGGCCATAACCACGCCAAACAATCCACTAACTCTGTCGTATATCCTCACTCTCCGTCACATATCCCCTAGCTCCTCTCTCGCTTCCCGCGTCTCCCCCTCCAGGAACCTCCCTCTTCCAGCCCCAACCAACCAGACAACACTCTCCCACCCAAACCCACAGCTACAGGTCACAAGAACCGTCCATCAAAACAGTGGCACGTTCACTGACACTCTGTAAAATGCAAACAAACTCTGAACAACAAACACATCAAACATCAACATTATAACCAGTCCGTTACAATATGAATGAACAACAAAAATAAAATAAGTTACATTTATTTGTTATTGGCTGTGGTTATTGGTTATGTTCACATATTTGGTTATTAAAATGTAAACCGATCTGGCCAGCTAAAATCTCGCCTAGGGCAACAAATTGGTTAGAACCGGCCCTGATGGTGTAGGAAACGGGCTCCGTGTTACAAGACGGGTCGGGGGTTTGGCGGTACCGCTGCAGACTCTCTACACACACACACACACACACACACACACACACACACACACACACACACACACACACACACACACACACACACACACACACACACACACACCGCTGCAGACTCTCTGCACGAAGGAGCCGCGGTGCTGCAGCTCCTGATCGGAGCAGAGACACACGTTCACTAAGCGGAAAAACTATATCCTGTCACAGAGATCTGCTATTTTAAAGTAAAGTCAACACATATCGACCCTAAATAAAGTCTATATTAAGAACGAGAGATATTTTAACATATGGCTTAAACAAATGACAAATGAGCGAGGGTGATGACGTCAGAGCATCGTCCTATGTGCCGGGGCTGAGCCCCGGACAGCCCCGGCTCAATTTAACCCCTGCGTACATTGTTATGGTTTACAATTGTTTAGTGATTTTAATTCAATTATATGTTCAAATGTGATGTTAACCTGTTAAGCCCGAGAGACCCCGGTACCGGGGCACTGCCGCAACATCTTGCAGGAAACAGTGTCTGAGGGCATGTTCATTTAATAAACTATGAATGTTTTATATCCATGTAACGGGAAGAAACTCATCTAAGTGATCTTTTTTTTTTCACAATGCTAACACTGAGCCTCTGAATTATCAACGAGCGAAAAATGCTAACAGATTACTGCACCGAAAATCACTCACAAAACCTTATTATTTATCTTTTCTCTACATCCATGACATCGATTCACATCGTGAGGTGACACAGAATCGATGGGTACCCTCATTATCACTGAATTATACGAAATGGCGACGTTATAAGCAAAAACAGACAAAACATTTGACGCTAGGTAGCTAAAAATGTTAACAAGGTTACCTTGGCTCTGTAGTCTCTCCAAAGTGGTCTTCAATGGCATTAAAACGATAAAAACGCTGCTGAAGTTAATCCATAGGTTAATCCAATGTGTCTGTGTCCCTTTGAAATTATTTCTGATAATCCATGAGCAATGAGATTGATAATCCATGTTTTTCCATTTCTAGATATCAGAGCTAGAGTGTAGCTTCACTCTAATGCAAAATTACATGCGCAAAGCCCCCACCTTTTTGTTTCACAATGAGTGTGTGTCGGGGACTCCCCCTTCGATTATATTGGCTCTAACGGTCAGAAAGATTTTGATGTCAACCATCAAAATCGAGCAAGGGGGGCCAGAGATATGGAAAATCCACCCAAATGACCCCAGAAGTGGTTTGTTTTTGCTAAATCTCTCTAAGAATGTCAAATGTCACTTGTTTTGCATCAATCTTGATACAGGGTACTTATTATATGTTGTAATTTGGATTCCTAAAGCTTTTAGTCTACCTTACCATCATCCAAGGGTAGTTTTCACTATAAGTAAAAAAGAATTTTTGGACGGACACTATAATTTACAGTTTTTTACTATGTAAAATCTGGATTTTCTTTAAAGCTCCCATGTCATGCTTTTCCGGTTATTACCCGTCCCCTTGTGTGTTATGAAGGTTTTTATGCATGTAAACGGTGTGCAGAGTCAAAACCCTCAAAGTACACCCTGTAGCGAGTAAAACTCTAACACAGAAAATACCTCCCCAAAACGCCTCGTTGGAGATACGTCACTGCCCATTTGAGTCTTCCATTTAGTTCCGGGTACGGCCTGATGTCAGGCGGTACCCGGAACGAAATGGACCAATCCCGAAGAGCTATGGCCACACCCAGCGGCGCCGGCCGCACCCTCTGCCAGCCTAACATTTACTGTTGGAAGCTCTGGTTCAGTTCACAATCGATCCAGTCATGCCACTGCCAAGGACCTGTTTCCTGAAATGTGAGGAGAAAGCTGAGCTGTTTGTCCTACCGACGGAAGAACCACGACGAAGTCAGTGGTTGAAATTTCTTTTTAACACTGTTCCTTCAGAGGTTCGAAGAACCGGCATTTCACAGACGAAAGCTTCCAAAACATTGCCCAGTTTGAGGCCGGATATGCACAGCTTGTTTGGACCGTTTGGAGCAGGGGAAGATTCGGGTACACAACCTGTAAGTTTGCATTGTTATTTGTGTATTTATCAAACAAGGTATCTACCACGACTGGTTAAATGTGTAAACCGGACTCATTGACATAGTGCTAACTGGGCTAACTAAGTTGCTAGCGTTTCCATATATCAACTCCAATATTAGCAGATCGCCTTACATACATGTTCCTCATAGCTGGATAATGTCTGCATTCACACACGAAATAGTCATAGACCGTATACTCCTGGTGATTTACCGTACGGTCAGTCGCGAAACGTAATTACATTATAGCTGGCGTAGCCGACGGAGCTAGACCTTAGTTTGGTCGGAAAAACATTTTTGTTATGCTACGCAGGGTTGCCAACTTTGGGTACCTGGCTGGAGTGAGATTTTGATATCATGGGTTTAATTCGGTTTAATTACACATATGCGCACGAAATGACTGCGATCGTGTCAGCAGCAGGACCTTGGCATATAGGATATATATACAATATATACAAATACACAATATTTGACACAGACTATAAAGGGCACACAGTTTCATTCACTAATGAAAGTCAAACATGTTTGTTTCCACTGTTTTATTGTGTGCCTGTCGCGATAAGCAATTAATTGACTTATCGTACGATAAATAAAAATGAACTCGATAACTTTTCTGACCTCGATAAATTGCCATTTACATGAGGATGTGACTAGCAGTTTGAAAGGATGTACTTGAATTATTATTATATATTATCATTATGTCAGTGGTCTAAAATGGTCATACAACGGTGCCGACAATATTATCGTTTATCGCAATAATTTCCGGGAAAATGTATCTAACAAAATGAATTATCGTGAGAGGCCTATACATGAAACACACACACACAAACAAATCTATAGACTTACTCCAAACTGCCAAATATATTAATTAACACACTCTCACTCCCATATACTCTTTGACTCTATTTTGGCCTAGTAGAACAATAAGCAGCAGACTTTTACTTTTTTATCATTTCTACTGGATCTTAGATCTGCGCATGCGCAATACGGGTCGGCAGTTGCGGCTCCAGAGTATTTTTGTTGGGTAATCTATGGTAGGGCTAACCCATACAGTGGTGGGGCTCAAGTCAGTATTTGCAATGTAATTACATACACGCTCCCCCCGACAGTGAAACGCCACGCGTGAGGTTTAGATGATTTCCCTGTCTCAATCCAAATTGAACTGTATGAAATAAAAAGGCACATTTGTCTTGTAGTAAATAAAAAGGGCGACCTGGAGCCAATCCTGCAATTTCCCCACAGGTGAAAGAGTTGAGATGCTGAAGACCCAACCCCTGCAGGGGGATCTGGGGGGATTCACCCCCAGGAGATTTTTTGAAATACTAACATAAAATACACATTCTGGTACTCTCTTGAGAAGAAAAATAAATACATCTATTACTACACGACATATTTAAAAAAAAATTAATGCCATTTTAGTTTTTTGTTACTTTGTTCTGAAAGCTGAACCTGCTGCTCCTCAGAGAAGAGGGAAGAGGCTGTGTGAATTACTTTACATTGTGGATAAGGGTGGATAGCCCCCATTGTTCTGTGTGTCAAAATGAAAGACAGCCCACACACCTATCAATCATCAAACCGTGGGGTCTTATTTCATTACGCGTTGATTTCTATCAACACGTAATGTTGTATCGATGTATAGAGATGTAGGCCCAATCCCAAACCACGCCCTACACCCTACCCCTACACACTACCCCTCGGTTTGCGCGTTCGCGCGGAGGGTCCGCCACATTAGTGCTGTTCCAAACCAACGAGTGTGGAGAGGTGTGGAGGGGGAGTGGGCTATCAAGCCCTCAAACAGCGAGTCTGCATCGGTGCTGACTTGAGACTGGTCTCTACCTGACCGGAGTCACGCTGTGTGTGTCCGTCAGGAAACACGCTGTTTACAAGTAGTTCCAGCAAACATCCACTGATAAATTGCGATGTTAACAACCTCATGATAACCTCATATTTTTTTAACTTAGGATCGTACCTGTGTTTAGTCTAGAAAAAGGTAAATGTGTGCATTTTATTATAAAGTTGTGTATATTTACAGACTGTTGCAAAAACTAAGAAGCTTATAAACATCAGGTTTAAAACTAAAAGAGCTTTACAAATAAGTAACACAATGAAAGATGTTTGGAGTTTTATTTGAGTTCTTAATTTACATTTTTTGTCTAAGAGATGCTGATTTGAAACCGTTGTTACATAGGCCTACAGTTACGGCATTTCCTGTTTCTGCCGGAGAGAGGGGAGTTTGTCCCAAAGCTTGCCGCTGTATTTACTCCCTCCATCTGACAGGAGGGAGCCTCATTCAGCTGCGAGTGATGCTACAGACGGAGTTCACTCCGTCACGGAGGGGTAGGGTCGAGGGAGTGGTTTGGGATTGGGCCGTACTACCGCAAAAGTATTCTCCGTCGGGACTTCCTGCAACAACATCACGCCGTTATCGTGATTCTGATTGGCCAGAAGACATTATCAAAGATGTTCTATTGAGAAGACGATCACTACGTGACAAAAGTTTTCAAAACCGTTTCTAGTCTTCGGTATTCTTGTTTTTGGCGTGAGAATAGTTTGGGCAGGGTGAGAGCGTGAGATTGAGAGTGAAAGCGTGTGTCACACGCCAGATGCGTGAGAGTTGGCAACCCTGTGCTACGTTGCTAGCGTTTAAATATATCAATTACAATGTCAGCAGATGGCCTTACATGTTTGTCATGGCAGGAGAATGTCTGCAGTCACACACACGGAATACTCATACAGTATACTCCGGGTGATTTACCGTACATTGTGACAGTACATGTACATACTGCATGTATAGCTAACGAGGCTAGCTGTATGCTAGCGCAAAACAATGTATTCATGCAAGTTACAATGTATGACCGAACGTAGCAGAATACCCGTATAATATTGCAATTATAAACACGTTATTGCTAGCCTAATATGAACCACTAGCTTTTGTTCATAGTAGTTTTATTACACTCCATTATAGTTGCCGTTCCTCCAAGCTAACGTTCATATCGTGTTAGCTACCAAGGTAAACAAAGCTAGGTTAGCATATTAGCAGGCAAGCTGTTCATTAGATAGATCCACACTCCTACCACAACTACTACTAACGAATCTAAAACAACTAAGTTTCTCTAATATTTTGTGATTTGCATTTGATTTCGTCCAGCCAGATCCTGGCGGACAATACATCACGGGGATGGGATTACCACACTGAGGCCTCGTGCTAAAAGGCACCGGCTGCGCCCAGGCAAGATGCGGGGAGGAATGGATGATATACCGTGTGTATATATGTATATTTATGTTCATTTTGTACATTTCTAAAAATAAAGTTGAATGGAAATACTTAGTAGGCCTATCCTTTCTTCCCTGAATTATTTGCTCCTATAACTTATCATTCATATATAGCAAACCATGATTTGATTTCTCATCAAACAGTAGTAGTTTATTACAGGTAAAAATAACTTACTCTTTGTTATGACCGGCTCGTAGGCCACAACGGAAAGGCAAGGAGACATACACGAGTTTACAAAACCACGGCACATTTATTGTGGTAAATGCAGAGATAGGTGGTCGGGGAGAGAGCCGCTGGGCCGCTGGGATTAATAGCACCGGCTACGGAGGTGTCCGTGATCACGCTGATTAGCCTCTTCAGCTCCACCCCACTGTAAGACCTGCAACACACCTGCACAAAGGCCCTGGGGTCGTCACACTCTTCTATAACAACAGTTGTAGGTTCAGTTCGGTTAGTTAGCGTATAAAATATCAGCTGTACCGACGCCATTATTACACTGATGTTCCCCGAAAAAAGCGGGCGGAGCCTCTCTGGTGGTTGACTAATCAGAACAGAGTGGCCGAGCTGACCAATCGGAGCACACTAGGCTCACAGGGAGGGGGGGGGCAAGAGCTCCAACGAGTCGTTTAGTGGAGAGAGTGAATACTGCTGAATACACATGCTTGACAGAGATACTGTATGCGAAACCAATGTGAGTTTGGAAAATTGCACAGTATAAATCTATTTGAGTATACCTCAACAATGTAATTATGATCAGTGGAAATGGCCATGACATGGGCCCTTTAAAATAAAAAACATCTATATTGATTCTGACTTTTCTACATCCAACTCACAGGTTTATCATTACTTTGAGAAAAAAGATTATTAATTTAACCCTTTTAGAAGGGAAAATATGGTCATTTGTTCTGGGAATGTCATTTTCGAGCCTGAGACCTGAAAAACAGGCTCAGGGCTTAACAGGTTAACCTGTTCAAGAAAATGACATGTGGTCATCCAGGCAAGGTCTACCATCAGGGGCGGACTGGGGGGAAAAAGAGGCCCGGGGATTAATTGACAGACAGGCCCACTTAATGCGCGGCATGTATCGGCCGGCCGGCGACGAAAGTATGTTACTTAACAAAAAAACCTATGCATTTAATGTTCTTTTGGACCATTAATCATATAGTAATCACATTACCTGAGCCCTTGAGTTGCCTAGAGCAAAAATAGTTACAGCATATATTTAGTGATTTTAATGTGAACAGATCATTGATGCAATAACATTTGGACCCAATTTGCCTGACTTGACACATGGAATAAAACATGGGCGTAGGAAGCATCCTCAAAGTGGGTGAGACAATTTAACAGGGGGTGTGGGCAGGTGGTGGACCTCACCTCCTCTAGGGGGGTCCGGGGGCATGCTCCCCCGGGAAGATTTTGTTTTAAATGTTGAAGTTAAATGCATCAATCTGGTGCAAATTAGGGACTAAATCTATGGATACATCTCTCAACACCCATATGAAACAGAACTGTAAACAGATTTACTTTTTCTTTCAACATTTATTTGAACAGCAAGTGGAGGCAAAAGTGACTGCACCCAAAACAATAAACCTGCTAGCCAACTAGTCTAAACTCAGTAACAGAATGTGGGCAACACGTTCTTCTCCACAGCCGCGCGACCTCTGAGTCAGACGTCACTTCCCCCTTTTCTATCCTACGGGTACAGCCACTCCCCCTGAACCCCGTTTCCCTGCCAGGGAGTGGCCGGAACACTTACAAATGTGGGCCGGTACGATTTAGGCAAAAAAAAAAAGAAATTATTATTATTATTTATTTATTTTTGTTTTTGTTTTGTTTGGCCCTCCGGCCCACGCACGGCACCGGCCCACCGGGAAAACTCCCAGTATTCCCAATGGCCAGTCCGCTCCTGCCTACCATTGAAATTATGGGTCAAAATCAAGCGGCAAATTCTGGGGAAGAGCCGGGACGCCAATACGGAAGTGCCACAAACTGCAGTTCATATATTGGCCGATAGGCGATGACTGCAGAAAGGAGCAATTTCCATAGACCCCCATGTTAAAATGCCCAATTTCACAGCAGAAAAAAAACGTTTCTAGCCCTGGATGCAAAAAATATTATTATGTATATAGTTAGATTCCACCTTCATGATTATGAATCTGTGAGTGAATTGTTTTCTAACATGACCCTTTTATTTATATTAGGTCTTAACGTTTTTGCATAAATTAGGGCGTGGTCACATTGAGTGACAGCTCTGTCAAGTGACTGCTGCTGTTAGCTTCTTGTCTCTCTGCTAGCTGCTCCGTCTCCGTGAAGCTACAGGGACTCTGCCTGCTCAGTTCATCCAGGGAACACAACTTGACCCCGGCCGTGTTTGTTTGTTCGTCATGCTTATATATCGGACTATTGTGACTCGCTCTGCGGTTAAAACAGACGGTGCATGAATGCCGTTTTGCGGTAAGTGAAATTCGAGTACTTTATTTATGTGTTTATGATTTCAATCAGCTACGTAATGAATGTTAAGGCTTGGGTTTGCGTGTAAGCGAGTAGTAGCTACATCGGTGCTAACGATGCTAATCTTAGCCTCCAAGTTAACTTAAAACCATAGACTGTATATATAAAGGTTAAAACGAAATAGACAAGTGTTAAGCGTTAAGTGGGATAATACTGTAGAACAAAAGGCTTCTGTTTGAGGTTGATAAAATAAGGTCATCCTTGTAACTTAGAGAGATATTTTATTATGTAGGTAGGAACTGTATGCATCGCTAAGGTTAATTTAAATTGGCTATGCTCAAGTATGTAGACAAGCTAACGTCGAAGTAGTGTATGTGAAATCAACCTCACAATAAGATGTGTGTATATTACAATTATTAATGTCATATTTCAAGATGATTACTTAGATATTACAATATGGTTGGTTGAGCTGGAGTTCATTATTGAGCTTACACGTTAACATCACAGTCATCTGAAGAACGAACCCAAACCTTGTTGTTTTTATTAATTGCATTACCAAATTGGTATCAAATAAACAGTAAGCATTGGTAACACAACTTCCAAAGTTACAGTAAAATAAAAAGGACCCTGACTCGGACAATACACAATCCAACATGTTCAACAGAAGATAATAAGTTATATTGTTTGTACACATGGTTCTTTACATATATATCTGTTTGTTTAAAGTGTCCAGGTGATGCAGACAGGCTGGACCAGAGAGTGAGAGACAGAACTGGACTCCTCACAGCAGTGAACTTCAGCACAGGTACAAATACTCTTTTTTCATACTGTACAAAGAATCAAGAAAGATATTGGTTTAAATAAATGAAGTATTGACTTTAATACACTGCTATACATTCCATTAAACAATACTAAATACTAGATCACCTACACATCAGTGAAGTTGAGGGTTTTCTCCATGCAAAGGGTTACATTTAGATGTTAACAAGCAATATGACTGTCAGCTTTCTAATTTAATGTATTGAAGGCAAAGATATTTAACGCATAGTGAGAACTGCTACTATTTATCTCTCAATATTGTCTGTAAAAACGTGGTAAAAGTGATTCTTTCAGTGAGACAACAGAGCAAGCTTGTTTTAATAACAGTTAAATATTATTTTGATAATAAAATACATTTCAATGTTGATGAATTTCATACTGTTCATTCATAATCTGATTGTCTTTGTAGCTCACTGTTGAAATAAAAAAAAACATTACAATTACAAAATAATTATATCTACAGCCCCTAAACACAAACACACCTCTTTCATAAATAACACACTTGTTCTGCAATAATATGTTTTATGTTTCCTGTAATTTTTGTTAGGAAAGGACATGCCTGAAAGACACGACTCAGCATCTCCTCTTTCTCCGAGGGTCAAGAAAAATATCCAATAGGAAAATTAAAAGCTGATGTTATGAGATGTTAAGACCAGTACAGGACATTCACTAAGAAACTATTTTTATTGTGAAAACACAGTCAGCTGATCGAATGCACCTATTTCCACATCTACACTCCATCAGCTGATTATTTCTATTTGCCTCACTTCATGAGCTTCACAACATGTACCTTGTACCGCAGAGTTTGCAACGCAAATAAATGGGGCCAATCTTCAGTCGGATGTGAATGTGTAATCTAACATTTTCAGTAAGAATAATGGACAAAAGGAGTGCAAATACAAATTAAATTTATTGAAATGTGAACCAAAAGTTAATCAAACATGTTTTAAATAAAAAGCACATATGGACAGAAGGTGTAAACCTATTAAATGTATAAGTAAACACATTTAGTCAAATAAAGTGACAGACTAGGCCTGATCAGGTGGTATCAGCTATGCCCAGCATGGGCTCCTCCATCAGGTCTGGTCCTCCTCACAGAGTAAAGACCCTCAGTCCTCTCCGGCCAAACCAACAGACAGGACGTCCATCACACGGAGGTTTCTCTCTGAAGTCTCTGCAGCTCTCTGGACACCACACTGTCTCAATCCATCCACACTGAATATGAGAGGGGAAAAATGAAAATAATAAATGCTTTAGACAATAAGAAATATAAAGTTGACTGAGTTGCTCAGTTTTTTTAGATTGTCAATACTATTACTGTATAACTAATATCTCAGTTTAAGAGGCACCTTCAAATAAAGATTGGTCTTTAAATACATTTTGTCTTTTGAATTGTTTGTCTAAAGTCAAGGATCTAGAACTGGTACTTGTAGTTTTAATGATACAGTCTGGTTATAATGCTGTTTGGAGGAGGCCTCACAGGTAAGAGCACTAACTAGCTATCATCACATGTACCTTAGCTTAACTTAAATGTATTAAACGTATAATTAAGTGATGGCAAAATATAAATAACTAATGTCATGCAAACATATTAATATTTGCTTGATTCCAGTGTTTAATTTGGCACAATTGCATACAAACGTTAAGGGATTTTAAGATTCTGAAGTATTATGCTAAAAACTCAACTTAGATTATTATTTATAGTTTTGCTGAATAGTCTCATGTCCGCTTACCTTAGAAACGTAAAATGCGACGGCAGTGTGCAAATGGGGAGCATGTTAGCTTAGCTTGGTAGCTTCAGCTAGCTCTGGAACTTCCAGCCCGGTGGCAGCAGGTCCCGCCTCGGCTCCGCCTCTTTGCCCTTATTTGGAGCAGGCTGGAGCAGGCGGGAGTGGAACTCTGACGCCACTGTCGAGCCGTTAGTGGCCGACTCCGCCTACTAAAGCTGCGTTCACACCGGACGCGATGCGACTATTCGCTTCGCTCTAATCGCTCCTATCGCATCGCTCTAAACGCTGGAGTTTCACCGCGGCTGCCAGCTGTGTTTACTCGCATCATTCAAACAAGACGCGCTGGCTCGGGAGCTACAACTACAACAAATGAACATATTTTACCGTGATTAAATTGTAATACACGTTTCTAAATGATGCCGAAGTAACAACATACTGATACCGGTTAGTAACAACCGTGAATTAATGCTTTAACAAGTCTGCAGACAAGACGGCAGGCAAAACACCTTTTAAAATGCTTGTTTTCTGAATGAAGATCGGGTCGACCAGGCTAAGCTAACGTTGTATATGCTCATTCCACACTCATAACAACGGCCTACAGACATAAATAAAGCAGCGACTGTATTCGCCATGACACAGACAGTCTGTGGTTTGTACTTGTTTAACTTTTGTCCAGTTTCTGAACATATATGAGGAGCTGTGAGCTCTGTGTGCTAACTGCTAACAGCTAACAGCTGATGTTGTGTGGTTGAACGTCAGTGACGGCAGCTGAGATCCTCACCGCTGATTGGCTTCCGCGAGAACGCGTCACGTGAATTTGACGCTCGAGTTGAAAAAATTGAACTCTCGCGTTTAACGCGGCACCGTTCAATCGCCTCAATCGCGTGATTCGCGTCGCATCCACCGCTTCATGCGCGCCGTCGGAGCGAATTCGCATCTGTCCGCGTCTCTGCATTGACTTTACATGTAATCGCGCCGCCCCCAAACATCGCATCGCGTCCGGTGTGAACGCAGCATAAGGGCTTCTCGGCAACTCTGCAGAATCCTATGGGTGACGTCACGGACCCTACGTCCATTTATATATACAGTCTATGGTCAAAATAGGGAAATTGTCAACTAGGTTACCTGTCAACTAAGTTACCCAGTACTGTAATAACTGTAGTAACTTAGTTGACAGGTAACCTAGTTGACAATTTATATGACATGTAGACATCATTACACATCATTATCAATTGAATTTTGCACTTCTGCCTTGAAATGAACATAGTGCTGATGGTTAATAATGTGTCCAGTCAACTATGTTATTTGCGTCAAATGTTTGACTTTCATTGTCAACTATGTTGCACCTCATTTTTTCAAATTTTAAATATCTAAAATAGTGCTTCTGATATCCTTTATAGTATAATGTATATCTACACAGGTTGGAGTTTTACATGGCATCTCTTAAAACTATCAAAATGACCTGTATGGTAGTTTTATAATACAAAATATCCCTATCCTTAATGACAGAACATATCACATGAAAAAACAAAACTTTAATACAATTATTTTTTAAACTTTAAAAAATCTTTGGATATATGGTAGAATAGACTCAAGAGCCTTTCAAATTTGATTTTACTTGAAGTGCAGGACTTAATCAAATGATTGTGTATGACATCAAGTTTGTCCGTAACATAGTTGACAAACTGAGTAGTGAAAACATCCTTTCCCTTAAAATAAAATAAAATAAAAAAATGTTTAAGCTTTGCAACTAGTGGATATGTTACACTGAGAATATAATGTACTAACTTGAACCACTGATTGTTCTATTGAGAAAGAACACTTTTTTTGTACTGTTTTGTTGATGTGAAATGCACCCTAAATTATAGAATCAGTCTACATTAATCATATGTTACGTTTACGTACCTGCCAACCCTACCGATTTGGGCGGTAGTCTACCGCTTTTGACATGTTTCTACCGCCTACCGATTTAGCTGGCTTTCCCTACCGATTTCAATCTTCCCAAATTATAAAAAATAAAAATGCCCCTTGGCGCACCATAGACAATGGACTCGACGTTGGCTCCTATCCAATGAAATTGGATTTGCTCATCACGTGATTAGTGTTCGGTCTTGGCGCCCCAGTGTTGTTTATTCACATCAGAGATGTTCAACAATACACACAGCTACAGGTTTTATATGGAAATTCCGCGATGAATAGAACCCCCGAGAAGAAGAAGCCGACCAAGCGGTGGGACAATGTGTTTAAAGCCAAGTGGACAGCAGATCACGAGTTTATCAAGGTATCGCGGAGAGGAGAGAAGCACACGAAGGTCTGTTTGCAGGGAAGATAAACAAATTCACCTGCTGCAACTGGAAACCAGACCCTGAACTTCTCAAGAAAGCCAAGTCTGCTACATACCAAGCACTAAAGTGACTGAACATTGTATGACACATTTTTGTGAAAAATGCAAAAAGTGATGCAATATATTAAATTCATGGTTTATACCTGTAATTACTGTGGTTCCATTTCTTCTGATTACCTAATTTGGGCGTGCACATTTGCCATGCGCAAACCTACTTCTTTTGGATTTGGAAAGGTTGGCATGTATGCGTTTAGTTCCAGTAAGACGGGGTTTTTTTTCTTTCTCACCTCTTAACTTTGAGTTGACTTCTTTTGACAGACTAAACCCCGAGCACGAAACGCCCACAGCTTGTGACAGGCTGCGTGCATGCGAGCAGAAAACACACAGGCGCGAGGCAAACACCGTCCTGTCGCAAAAATGGCGAGGTTAAGCGAGCATGGGATTCGCCTGAGTTCCGTACGTAATTATATATTATTTATGTATTATCATTATGTGCAATATTTACTTGAACACAACCTTACTTTGCTTTGGAGAATAATTGAAAGTGGAACCAACTCACTGACTATTTTTTGTATTTATTTTCAAGATGAGTCCTTCCTTCCTGAACAGCAACTCTACCAGTCACACCGGGCCCTTCAGCGCGGTGGCAGAGTTAATAGGTATGTCTCTTAGGATTTCACTGAAGTGTCATGCACCTGCTGCTCTGGTGCCTTTGTATTTGTTACTGCTGAAACTTTTCATGGTTTCATATCAAACACGGTAACGCCGTCGCACGCACAGTGCACTGAGTGAGATATGCGTTTGTGCTAAAACGGACCTAATGGACTTCCTCTTTCACAACCTCAACGACTTTAGTGCTGTTGTTGCTGTCAGTGTCGGTTGGCTGTATAGAGGAGTGGCATGGTAATAATAATGTAATTAAGTATTGAGTGAGCTATTTATAATGTGTGTTATAACAATGCAATGGTCATAATCTTCCTTAAAATGAAATAACTTGCACAGTGGTCATTTGCATAGTTGTTATGTTTGTCTGTGCCAAAAGGACAAATAGTGTGCACATGAATTATAGATTACTTGTATCTCCAAAGTTCTGTTTATGAGCTGTCAACACTGACATGCCTCCTGCAGACGTGCTGACAGTCTGTTGGCTGCTGGGTTTCAACAGGAAGAGCAGTAAGACTGATTTACTCTGCTAAATGACATCATTGCTTTCTCTACTCGAAAGATACAACAAGGGAAGAGTCAGTGGCAGTATACGTGGACATTATAATATATTTAAAACAATGACGTTTGGAAAGGGGAAGCTCTGGTTCTCAGAATAGAGATTAGAAAATCCACAAAAAGTTGTATCATGAAAGGTTTTAGGGAGGTGTCATAGATATGAGATTAGCAATAAAATCAACATGTTAGGTGAGCAATACAAAAAGTCACAACAGCAACGTTTAAAAACAGCTGCATGGAGGATTAAACTTAAACTGTTATCATTTACAGTATATTGCATGAACATAGCAATAGATTCACGATACAGTATTTCACATAAAACTGTGTTTGTATTGCTGTAGGTTTGAACTAGATGTTTATATTTTATCATGAACTTTTTGAAAAATAACAGAAACACTGTGTGTAATCAGCATACTCTCCCTGTAATATACTATAACAATTGTCCTAGTGTAATTCTAACTCTCATGGGCAGGTTTAAGGTCGCATTATCATATTTAAATATACATTTGCCTTAATACATTTCACTATTCCTGCAGGAATTATGACATATTTTTGGTGGTATTGTAAAAAGTTCTTAGGAAATTAGGATATTATTTTTGTTAATGTGTTGATCCAAAGCAATGCTTGACGGGTAGCTAAGGATGTCGGAGCTAACCCAGTGGTTTATACGGTGGCCCGGAAGTGCAAGACACCACAGCATTTCACAAAACATCACAGCATTTCAGAAAACACAACAGCATTTCAGAAAACGCAACAGCATTTCAGAAAACGCTACAGCATTTCAGAAAACGCAACAGCATTTCAGAAAACGCTACACCATTTCAGAAAACACAACAGCATTTAATAAAAGACCGCAGCATTTCACATTGGATGGAAAGGGTATTCCTTTAGGGAGAACACTTCTTGTTTGTGATTGGACAGAGCCAGCCAGAGAAGCACTGCTGTGATTGGTTGTTTTTGCTGCCAGTCAAGAAATGACGCTTCGTGATTGGTCAGCACCCGACAGCGCAACATGTCCCAACACATCAACCGTTAGCTGTTAGCACACACTCAGAGCTCACAGCTCCTCATATCTGTTCAGAAACTGGACAAAAGTTAAACAAGTACAAACCACAGACTGTCTATGTCATGGCGAATACAGTCGCTGCTTTATTTATGTCTGTATGACGCTGTTGTGAGTGTGGACGGAGCAGCTACAGGTTAGTTTAGCCTGATCGATCCGCCCCCTCTCCAGCGCGTCTTGTTTGAATGACAGGAGTAAACACTGACAGCTGCGGTGAAACTCGAGCGATTAGAGCGATGCGGTGTGGTGTTTTCTGAAATGCTGTTGTGTTTTTTGAAATGGTGTAGCGTTTTCTGAAATGCTGTTGCGTTTTCTGAAATGCTGTAGCGTTTTCTGAAATGCGGCGGCGTTTTCTGAAATGCTGTAGTGTTTTCTGAAATACTGTGGTGTTTTCTGAAATGCTGTTGTGTTTTCTGAGATGCTGTAGTGTTTTCTGAAATACTGTGGTGTTTTCTGAAATGCTGTTGTGTTTTCTGAAATGCTGTGGTGTTTTGTGAAATGCTGTGGTGTCTTGCACTTCCGGGCCACCGTAGATTTATTACTACCACCATTACAATTAAATATCCAACTTTCTCTTGTGACTTTTAGCAAGCTACCTCCTCGTTGTTACTGTGTCCACACATTTTTTTCCTATGCAATGAGGGGTTATTCACTGTCAGCTGATCGTGTTATTAGGATGTCATCACAGATTAAATGACAGTCTCTTCTCTCTTGTTAATCTCCTTTCTTACTCTCATGATCCAGACAATGCATCTGATCCCGGGGTGTCCGCTAAACAGATCTGGATAGATGTAGTTAAAAGAGAGGATCAACTGTGCTTTACCTTCACTGATAATGGTAGCGGCATGACTCCCAACAAACTGCACAAGATGCTCAGGTAAGACATGAAGCTGACATGTAAATACGGTTTAATAACCTGAAGCATCTTAAACATTGTATTGCATGTATTCACACACACTGATAGAGTTCCTCTTTTCTGTATTTAAACCACAGAGAGTGACTCACCATTGTTTTTAGACCACATTTTGTAACAGGCATACATTTTCCCACAGACTTACATCTCACAGTAAACTACACGCAGATACACAGAGCACACGTATTTGTATCTATTCATTTAAGATGGGACAATGCTCATTAATTAACATGAGCACCACCCATCATGAAATGTCCCATGAATTAGCCATAGAGACACATTTTCATCTGGAGTCCCTTGCAGGTTGATGATGTCATTACAAGAAAACATTAAACAGTAGATACAATTATTCTGTAAGCACACACATGAACACAATGAAAAGCACATTAGTAAAAACCCATAAACACACAACCGACACGTACATACATAAGGACAGATATAAGTATGATAATCTATTAATCCTTAAAGTATGTAAATAACCTAAATGCTAAACAATTGTTGTTTCAACTTGGCAAACTTGAAGAGTTGCTGCATTTTTGCTTGGTTTTAGACAGCTGGTTAGACAAAAACAGAAATATTAAGACACCTTTGCACATTTCTCTCATGTATGGATTAATAATGATTGTTTATTCTATCATTTTATCGACAAACATGCATCCTTATATCCTCTCTCTCTCCCTTTCATCCTTTTTTTCCAGCTTTGGTTTTACAGAGAAGGGTTCAGGGAGAGCCGGTCATCAGGCCATCGGTGTGTATGGGAACGGTTTCAAGTCCGGCTCCATGCGTCTCGGCCGCGACGCTCTCATTTTCACCAAGAACGGCGGCTGCCAGACAATGGGAATGCTGTCTCAGACCTACCTGGAAAACATCAAGGCCCAAGCCGTCATTGTCCCCATCGTCCCCTTCAACCAACAAACCAATATCCTTTATGAAACAGTTGGTCAATCACAGTGGTTGGTAGAGATTTCTTCTCATGTTTGTCACTTTCAAAACCTTTTTTATCTCTTGACCTTAACTCGGTGCTACAGTCTCTGGTGGTGACGGAGGACTCGGAGGCCAGCCTGGCAGCCATCCTCAAACACTCCATCGTCAGCACCCAGGAGGAGATACAGGAACACTTCGACTCCATTCTCTCCAAAAAAGGCACCAAGATATTAATCTGGAACATCCGCAGGTTAGAATCATTCAACTGCTCATGCTGAATTTAGGTGGAAAGTAAAACAAGGCAAGTTTACAGTATTTATATAGCACCTTTTTGTACAAGCCAATCAAAGTGCTTTGCAAAAACGAAAAACATTAAGAGTATTTAGATATAGTGCTGCGGACCTGCAGTTTTCTGGTAGTTTGTTCTAGATAAATGGAGCATAATAACTGAACGCTGCCTATCCATGTTTAGTTTTGACTTCTGGATGGTTCATGATGTAGCAGAAGATCAGAAATGTATTTTTGCCCTAAAGCATTCAGTGCTTTATAAACCAGCAGCAGTATTTTGAAGTAAATTCTCTGATGCTGTTGATATATTGTGATTTTAAGGATGTCTATTACCATCTGGCCGGGGACAACAGCTGGAAATTAGGCATGTCAGCTAAAGCTGCTCCATTTACTGTTTTTGTGACAGTTCATCGATGGGGACTGTCCACGACACTATAAATAAATAAACTAAACTAAACTAAACTGACAGACACACTAAAAATATTAAAAAACAGACAAATGCATGCAAATCAATACAAAGATAAAAAAATGTATAAAACGGAATTGAAAGTTACAATAACAATAGTAGTAGAACAGTGTAAACTATAAACTAAATAATTACATACAATTACAATAATATAGAAAAACATTTAGTGACCTGAATACAATAAAATAGGCAGATACAATTATGTAAAAGTAAATGTCTAAGGTAACTCTCCTGGCTGTAGCCTCATATTTACCAGACAGACATGAGAGTGGAATCAAGGATCTCATTCCTCTCAAATAGCCAAGAAGAACACATCCACAAATGTTGAAACTATTCTTTTAGTAGTTTGAGTTCTCACCAAACACCTGTTGTTGAGTTTGTTGCTCGATGCCGTGAGGGTAGCTCTTATGTAGAGATTGATGAGTATGCAAACACAGACTCAGACAGAATCATGCAAATAAGCATGAACTCATACATGAAATTTGTTTAAGCATTCTTTTAGAAAAAAACATACAAAACAGCACGTTCAGAAACAAAGAGGCATATCATCGTCATCTCCTGAACAGCAGAGAACATTTGAATTTAATTATTTGAATGTATATTTCCTCGTTTGCTTTCTTAAGAAATGTTGTGTAGTTATAGAGAAACAGTTCATGTTCACTTCCTCAGATGTTCTTCTGTTTAACTTCCTCTTTTTGCACTCTGCACTTATCAAGAGTGGCCATTGTGAGTAAAATGGGGCTGATTGAACTCCAGTATTTAATTAAAAAAAAAAGAGTTATATTCATATCAAGCGGCAGCAAAGCTGTCAAAAAAACAGTTTAAATAAAGAAAAAGGTTACACTCCATGATTCAAAAAATTAATTAACATCTATTTTTTGAAGAGTGAGAAGCACACCCGCATTAATACATCATGCACAACAGTCTGCCAGAAGAGCTCTTTGCCGGCAGGTGTCGTTCATCCAGAACACCCAGAGTTATACAACAATTTACAATTTAATTAGTTATGCGATGTACTTTAAAACGTTCAGGCCAAAGTGCTGTACAGAGAAATCAAAAATCTCATAGCAAAGCCCACACAAAAAACTAAATAAAGGTTAGAACACAAAATAAACAAGAATAAAGGTGGGTTTTAAAGCGGGATTTAAAAACGGACAGTGTAGGACCCTGTCTAATGAGGAGGGGCCGCAGCAGCTTTGATATGTTCTGGGTACATTCAGGAGCAGGTGATCAGCTGACCTGAGAAACTATTCTCGAATAGAGTAAGTGTGCAGAAAATTCCGTCTGCAACCATAATCATTATCATTAGCTAACCTCATTCACACCAACGGTGTTTCAGGGCCGGTTCGGAGCTGGAGCTTGAAAAGCACCGGGTTTTCCTGTTCACACCGCAGCGGAGCAGCCTCTTAGCTCCGGAATCCGGTTCGTTTCAAGCACCAAAAAATTGTCCGGCTAGAGCAAAAGCACCGCATACGTCACGCTTACGTCGAGGCGGGGGCAGGGGTGGGATCAACTCCTGAACAACAACAAAAAGCCCGCGTTTTATCCAGTTTGTACACAACGATGGAGAAACTTAACAAGCAGCAGTGGTCCACTGAAGAGACCAGCTACCTACTGGGAATCTGGTCTTCCGAAGAGGTACAGAGGAAGCTGGAGGGGAGCACGCGGTCCAAAGCAATTCTCCAACAATTGCAGAAAACCAAAACGAGTAGCTGAAGTTACCTACTGTAACTCCAGCTTCTATGAGTATAGGCGTAGCCCTCTAAGGCTATCGCTATTGGGTAATCCCCTGCACACCCGCGCAGCACTGAAACACTTGTAGTCCACACCCACCCTCGGGCTCCCTTCCGGTATAAATAGGAAGGAGGCCCGACAATCTGCTCCCACACAAACAACTTTTCTTCAGCTATTCGTGGAGCCAGTGGGGCCCAGAACTTAGAGGGCTACGCCAATACTCATAGAAGCTGGAGTTACAGTAGGTAACTTCAGTTCTATTTCGTATATGGCTTCGCCCTCTAAGGCTATCGCTATTGGGTTAAGGGCGAAGCAAGATGTAGTCTGGCGCAAAGCAGCCGTGCGCGCCACATACAGATGGAGCCTCTTATTTTGGACCCCAGCATACAGCTTCCTGCCGACTGCCAGCCAGTTGCCAGCCAGTTGCCTGCCAAAGACCAGTATTCAGGAATGTTAGGCCCTCCCACTATTCTCCAATTTCAGGGTTTAACCAGGAGATGGCGCTATATATTAAATAACTAAGACTTCGTTTTTCACAATAGAAAATGCAGATATTATATAAAAAACTAAAGTTAAAATCTTGTTTTTAATGCCCCAAGAGCAATAACATCTTGTCACAAGCTTTTTGGAAGAAAAAGACTGACTCAAGAGACCTGTAGTTGACTAATTACAGGCCTCAATAAAGTTCTGCCATTGGTTGTGAAAAACAACGGTGGACATAGTGGAAAGTGAAATTGACATTGTCGAATTTAATAAAAATACAAAATAATGTATCTGTGTACGTGTTTTACTATGTGATCTGCACTTATCAAACATCTAATTAAGGCGAGACACCCCAGGTGAATAGGGTATTTTTAACTTAAAGATATCAGCTAAATATTTCTCCAGTTAATTACTTACAATAAGGCAATTGTTTTTTGTATTACAAGTTTTCTGAAATAGCATGTTTAAATATCCAAATGAACCATTATCTCATGAAATATGCGCATATTTTAACACATTTCAGGAACCGAAATCTGAACTTTGGATAAAGCCAGGATAAAAATTATTGTTTCATTTTGTAGTCATATTAGTATCTAAGGCTTTTACAGAAGGGATTTTGGATATCTCTTTGTATCACTCCATAAATCAGAAAATACTGTCAACAGCCCTAAAATATCAATTTTCACCATGTTTTTAGGTATAAAATGTTATATAATTCAGGCTATGAATTATATATGACCAAACCCTTCTGTAAAAGCCTTCATAATATTGATAGGAATATAACTGGAAGGTTTGGTGTATGTAACTGCTGAGTGATTCTACAATTTAGGGTACATTCCATGTCCATTGATGTCCATTGATGATAATTATAATTATTCTAACTATTTTCTTCAAAAATATCATATTTTGCCTATTATTGGAAAGCATGTTATAATATCACACAAACATTATGTGCATCCTATGCTTTATTTAGCTTGAAATGTGTCATGATGTTCTTAAATTGTCAGTTTTTGCTATGTCCGTTTTTCAGTTGAGGGTGTCTTGGATTCAAAATAATGAATAAAAACCATTAAAGTAAATTTAAAAAATGATTCATTTATTTCAAAAGTCTAAATACTAAAGAATAATAACATATTTTTAATTGATTTCCCCCTTTAAATAATTTAAATATCTTAATATATGAATGTCCGCAAAAGTTCTGTCAACTATGTTACTAACAGAACTTCCCCCTTTAACTCAAAAATTGTTTGTCCCAATACTATGTCACCAGCATCACATGATGCCATGTTCCTCTTTGGCAGACATTTTGAACACACTGTGGTGATTGTCCTCTACATTTTTACAATATTTTATGTATAATAGCACATGGTCAATTAATATACTCATTGACAATCAACAATGTTACGTACATTGTTATGGTTTACAATTGTTTAATGATTTTAATTCAATTATATGTGCAAATGTGATGTTAACCTGTTCAAGAAAATGACATGTGGTCATCCAGGCAAGGCCTACCATTGAAATGATGGGTCAAAATAGGGAAATTGTCAACTAGGTTACCTGTCAACTGAGTTACCCAGTACTGTAATAACTGTAGTAACTTAGTTGACAGGTAACCTAGTTGACAATTTGTACGACATGTAGACGTCATTACACATCATTATCAATGGAATTTTGCACTTCTGCCTTGAAATTAACATAGTGCTGATGGTTAATAATGTGTCCAGTCAACTATGTTATCTGCGTCAAATGTTTGACTTTCATTGTCAACTATGTTGCACCTCATTTTTTCAAATTTAAAATATCTAAAATAGTGCTTCTGATATCCTTTATAGTATAATGTATATCTACACAGGTTGGAGTTTTACATGACATCTCTTAAAACTATCAAAATGACCTGTATGGTAGTTTTATAATACAAAATATCCCTAAACTTAATGACAGTGCTGAACATATCACATGAAAAAACAAAACTTTAATACAATTATTTTTTAAACTTTAAAAAATCTTTGGATATATGGTAGAATAGACTCAAGAGCCTTTCAAATTTGATTTTACTTGAAGTGCAGGACTTAATCAAATGATTGTAATGACATCAAGTTTGTCCGTAACATAGTTGACAAACTGAGTAGTGAAAACATCCTTTCCCTTAAAATAAAAAAATATATAAAAATGTTTAAGCTTTGCAACTAGTGGATATGTTACACTGAGGAATATACTAACTTGAACCACTGATTGTTCTATCTATACATTTTATTTGGCATTAGTAAATAATTATGCACATTTACAGATATTTTACATGATATGAGTGATAACACGTGTTATAAGGGCTATTTCGCACAATAGGTGTGCCTTGAGATTTTTACTTGTCCTTTGGTGTGCCTTGGGCATAAAAAGTTTGGGAACCACTGCTGTAGAGAAATGTAAACGTTCACCATCCCCCACCCGCCTACTGTATGTTGCTTTTTGACATGTAAATGGTTAACTACCCCCCTCTGAGTGAATACCTGTTGTACCTGTCCGGGGCTAAGCCCATAGGACGATGCTCTGATGTCATCACCCTCGCACATTGGTCATATGTTTACAAAAAACGATGTTAACACTTTCTCGTTCTTAATATATGCTATATTTAGGGTCGATATGTGTTGAATTTACTTTAAAATAGCAGATCACTGTGATTCACTTCTCCGCGGCTGACAATTCACGAGCGTCTAACTCTCTCCCCCCTGTGAAGAGATATCACAGGGGGGGGTTGGGACACACACATTCCGATGGCCAATTCGTTTTAAACAAAGAGTGGGGTGGGGGCTGGTGAACGGTATGGTCAATGTTTGTAAACACTGTGACATTTTGACTTTATTTGATCATTTCAGTTAAAAACTAACGTTCATATTTCATATTACTGTTTTGCCTGGCTGGACCTGTAATTTACAGGAAAGGAGTGCACGCTACTAAAGAGACACGCTACCATAGAAACCAAACAATGGTGTTGCTGTATTGAAGTCCGAGTGGAAACAGTCATATTTGGAGCGTTATGTTAGAATGAAACAGCGAGGTCGTGACTCACAAAAAAAAAGTGTTACTTCACTAACTGTAAGCTTGTCACTCAGAGTAACCTACAGTTAACTTAACTGTTGGAAAAGAAAGATCAGAGTTAGGAGTGTGAACACACAGCTGAGAGCTGCCGTTTCATTCTGACTGTTTAAAAAACGGTAACAACGGACTATTTTTCTTAGCGGATGCATGTAAATTTAAATCAATACATAGAACTATGTTTTAAATCAATAAAAATATTTTCTAAATCCATAAAAGCATTTTAATTAATATTGGGAGTCATGTCGTTACTTTGTTGAGAATGTGGCCATGTAATAAGCGGGATAATTTGCAGCGACTTGGTCATTATGGGGAAAAATAACACCCAGGGATCAAGATCCCTCCGCGACGCAGAGGGATCAGTAATTTTTAGTGAATTACTGAGTTTAGGCACGTTAATAACATTTTAATGAAGTTGAATACAGTATATTCATATTTGTCAGTGATTTCATGTCAATTCGGCAAGGCAAACATAAACGATTAAATTAGGATTAAAAATCGAGAGCCGGCTGCTGTTCGTTACGGTAACCCAACTAGGACAGTTGACACAGTGGCTTTTGGCAAAGCACACAAAGAAAACAAAAAAAACCGAGAGAGATGAGTTATTGTTATTACAACGTGACTTCACTATTATTTAACAACTATTTTTATTGGGTTCTTTTATTTGGGGTTAAGTACATTGTCAGAATAAGTGAGAAATGGATTTAACTTCTGTTAGACAGCTATCATACTGAATAAATATTTATGCAAAAATGTATGGCATTAATAATGTATATCTAATTACATTTAAAAATGTATGGCATTAATAATGTATATCTAATTACATTAACTGTGAATGTCTTTCATTTTATTTAAAATGAAATAAAATTACATAAAACATTTTCCATAAAAAAGTTGATTCAAGAACAAATCAGTACTTTTCTTATATGACTATTATTGCTAAATTTGAAAGGTCTTTACCAGCTTTGGAATTATATATATATATATATATATATAGCACCTTCTGCCATCCCATCTCTACTGACATATGGATCTTAACAAAGATCCGCTATACATTAGTACCAGATATACTGTACACGGACATTTTAGTGAACCAGACCAGCTGTTTCCGCCGGGTCTTCGCTTCCCGGGCATCACGTTGTTTACAAGTGTGTTCAGATGCTAAATGACAAGTGCAAGTGACAATTGTTGTCGTCTTCTCTGTGAACGTTTTTTTCTCCGTTATTTTTGCCATTTTCAGATTTAAATTTCGAGCGGAAAGCTAACCAGGAAGTAATAATTACTTAAGCGGAGAACGGAGAAAGTAAACGTTACAGCAGGCATAACAACAGCCGGTGTTTATTTTATTATAATATATATCATTTGTTTTAAAGCTCAATATATAGTTCTATCCGTGACATATGGATCTTAACAAAGATCCGCTATACATTAGTACCAGATATACTGTACACGGACATTTTAGTGAACCAGACCAGCTGTTTCCGCCGGGTCTTCGCTTCCCGGGCATCACGTTGTTTACAAGTGTGTTCAGATGCTAAATAAAAGTTTAGCTTGTACTTTTGATACCCCGCCTCTCGGCACCACAACATCCAGTTTACTGTATTTCACATGAGCGATGTCGAACATTGAAAAGTCCTTATAAAATCTCTGTTATTAGATCAGTACTTTTCTTATATGACTATTATTGACTTGAACACTGAGAATGTATTTATTAACTTCAGACATTTGAAATATTTGAAATCAGATGAAAACAAACTGTAACGGACCCTGCCGTGTTATCTATGATTACTATGCCTTACGGGCCGTCTCCACGGCAGCGTTAAAAAAATCTTGGAGGTGGGCGTATCTGAAGCTTGGGGATTTTTTTGCGATCAACCAATCACATGAATCTCCCGCCCGCGACATACGAAGCCAAAAAGCCCGAAGTAAACTGGATATAAACTCCCCAAAACAGGCGAAAACATACCACTGTCTCTGCCACCTCCCTCCATGCCTGGCTCCTCCGGTTTATATCCCGGTAGGTCTGGTCATAAAGCACCGGGTGATTGATTCGCTACCGCTAATTTCTCCTCCATTTTTTGGAATATGAGGAAATGATCTGCGGTATGTCTCTCCCAGCATACACGCCGTTTGATTGGCTAGAGCTTGAACTGTCAGATTTGCGTACACGGGATTTGATTGGCTGACGCTTCCTCCTCAGCTTCAAAAGTTGAACATTGTTCAACTTTGGATCTTGAAAATCCTGAGAATCTCCGCTCGCCTGCCCACAATGCATTTCGGCGAAAGCGAAAAAAAGTGACGTCACCCCATTCAAAGTGAATGGGCAGAAGCGTTTCAAGATTTTTTAACGCTGCCGTGGAGACGGCCCGTTACTGTACATTCATAATTTCAGCCGGAGGTAGGTGGTAGGCGTTGCGGAGGAGCAGATTGCGAGTGAGGTGCCTGTTCTAAACGAACTATTCCAGCTGTTATAAAGCATTAAATAAAAAGTAAGCAAGGAATACAGAATGTTTCGTTACGTAACTTTGTTGAGAATGTGGCCATGTACATGTAATACATGGGATCATTTGCAGCGACTTGGTCATTGTGGGGAAAAATAACACCCATCCTGATCGTTTCAATGAAGTTGAATACAGAATATTCATATTTGTCAGTGATTTCATGTCAATTCGGCGAACATAAACATCAATGATGATGATTAAATTAGGATTAAAAATCGGGAGAGCCGGCTCGTTCGTTTTTTCCGACTAAACATCTATTATTTAGAAGTTGATTTCACATGACTCCAGTGTGGAACCCCACTGCACCCCCTGGTGGATCAATGATCCATTGCAGCTGGCTTCACAATAATTAAATGTATTTATCATGGGGGCGGTATCAAGTCTGACTGGGGGCCGGCCGGCCATCACGGAACGTGCATGAACCGATCACGACCCTCGCACTTTAAACTGTCCAAAATAAGACGCTTCATCTGTAGCAGGACAGCGCGCGCACGGGACAGAGGAGATGAGATGTGGCTTCCTCCTTCGACCTGTGAGGGGGAGGAAAGAAGCCATCCAAGGTGATCACTCTTGACCTAAAAGAGCTTGTGATGACCTTTGGCATAAAAGCCGGGTTAGGGCGTAAAACAGCTGAACTCCCATCTCCTTGGATCCGGAGACATGACGGAGCCACAGAGAGCAGACAAATCACTCACCCTTTTCGCTGATAGAGCCAAAAGTAATAGCCTACTACTTTGGCTGATAACAGTTTAAGGGGAACCTGATCTAAAGGTTGAAATGGGGCTTTGCTTGGTGCGCGTAACACCAAAGCCAAATCCCACTGAGGCGCCAGTGCGCGTGACCCGCCAGTGCGCGTGACCCGCCAGTGTGCGTGACACAGGTCTGAGTCTCCGTACCAGGACGCTCCCGTACGCTCCGGGGCTATCAGGACCGCTGATAGTCGCTTCTCCCGCACTCGGTCCGGGAACCGAGGGGTCAGCGGAACTGGTGGGAAAAACCGTATAACAGCACCCTGGGCCACGGCCGATGTGCAAACGCGTCTACCCCCAGAGGGGGGTGATCCTGCGCTCTGCGAGCCCCTCTGTTCAATTTGTCGGGAATATACATTGCTCTGATGGAGAGCAACGTGTGTGCGCGCCCAGAACAGCAGCCGCCTGGCTGCGTTCAGAAGCTGCGCAGATCGTACTCCTCCCTGGCGATTGAGGTAGGCTGCCGTGGCCTGTTGTCTGTGCGAATCAACACATGTTTGATTGTACAGCAACGGGGCGAAGTGCTGGAATACTCCCCAAAACGGAGAGCAGCTCCAGCACATTTACCTCTGATGCACGGGGTCGATGAATGGAGCTCTGAATGGAGTGCAAGACACTGTTCTTGGGATGACAGGAGTATTTCCTGTATCCCATTGAACTGTGGGGGGAGAGGCAAACTGCAGGGTGTACCCTCTGCTGATCAGCCTGCTCATCCATCTGTCCATCAGACACACGCGCTCACTCTGAGAAACACTCTGAGAGCGGGCGCACATGCTCGAGATGTTCTGTGGTCGTCATGCCAGAGCCCTCGCCGCCGCTGCCCGTGAGGCAACCCAAGGTGGGCCTGGACCGAAAGGCCTGCGAGGAAGCCTCCACACGCTGCGTTTCACTCCGGCTCTCATCATGAGGCGCGTACACGCTCAGGGGATGAATGGAGGTGTGTGCAGTGCTGTCCACATGAGGCGTTATAACGGCGCTCATGGGTTTATTATGACCGTGTGTAGGAGGCGTATCTCGGACAGAGGAATGCCGCGAGCTCTGCAGGTTATTAACCAAGGTTAAAACCGGCAGGCTTCTGCAGCGAGCCCTGCTGTCTACTAATCAACAGATTAGTGGCAGCCGGCTTAATTAGCGAGCTCTGCAGTTTATTAACCGATAGATTAAAAACTGCAGGCTTTTGCAGCGAGCCCTGCTAACGACAGGTTAGTGACAGCTGGCTTAGTTAGCGAGTTCTGCAGTTTATTAACCGATAGGTTAAAACCAGCAGGCTTCTGCAGCGAGCCCTGACGCCGTGGCGGGTGCTGCGGGCGCTGGGGGCGCTCAGCAGGCTGGAGCCAGTTGACATGCTGCCCTGTTCCGCGGCAGTTTTCATGGACTCCACCATGGCGTGGAACTGGGGTCCGAACAGCCCGTCCGGGCTGATTGGAGCATCCAGCAGCACTTTCCTTGAAGCATCCAGCAGCACTTCCTTGAAGCGCGGCCAGACCGGGTCACTCCTGACGGTCTGTACCCGGGAGAAACACTCCTGCCACCGGCAAGAGAGCTCTCCTGAGCCGGGGGAACGAGGAGACCTCTCCAGGCGGCTGCCTTTTCGATGATCTCCGGCAGTTCCTGATGGATCCCGCCTATCGACGGCAGAGCCGTGATGGCGGAAAGAGGGACCACGGGTCCCGCAGACGGGCCAGGTCTCTTAAAAGAGCCTTTACTCTTTAGTGTCTCTCTACAGTGCTTCAGTACCGGGGTGCTGAAGAAAAGAGGGAGCAGATTGTCAGGCCTCCTTCCTATTTATACCGGAAGGGAGCCCGAGGGGATTACCCAATAGCGATAGCCTTAGAGGGCGAAGCCATATACGAAATAGAACGCTTCAACACAATCGGCCATTGTTGTTGTTGTCGGTGTGAGCTGTGAGGGGTTTCCGCGCGGTTTGGCTTTATGAAGCAGGCACGCAAACGGTTACGTCATGACGCAAACGATGACGCAATGACACAGCACCAGTCGGACTCTGGGCAGTGTGAAAAGAGCCGGAGCTAAACCGAAGAACCGGTTCTGAACCTGAAAAGCTCTAGCACGGAGCTTGAACCGGAGTTGCGTTGGTGTGAATGAGGTATTAGTACTGCACTTATCATGACTGGGAAGAGTGCTGGTTGAACTTCATTGTGAGGAGATGCACTCTGACAAACCTCTCAACACATTTAAATGCTTTTGTGTTTTACGGCTTCAAAATCTGACTGCTAGCAGTGATGTGAAATGTTTCATTGCTTGTTCTAATACCAGCTTCCTTTGTGTTATCTTGTAGAGGCAAAGATGGCAAGACACAGATCGACTTTGAGAGCGATGTGACCGACTTCCGTTTGCCCGAGATTGATATCACGGAGATGAAGAAGGGTGTGAGGAACAGCAGCTCCCTGAAAGCAGAACACAACATTCCTGACATGCACTACAGCCTCAGGGTGGGTCCATCTCTACAAACACAGAGCAGCTTGTTGAAGTGGTTCTTCTGATAAAGATCCTCTTCCTGTTTTGTACCACTATGTCCCTTCAGTCCGGTACAACTGATTTAAAGGCTGGTATTTATGGTTGTATTCATTACAGTTATATTGTGGCATAGTTTAAAAGTGCAGCAATTAAATACAGTATGATTATAGTAAATACTCAGTGTAAAAATTATTCAAGGATGTGCAAGTGTAACATGAACAACAGTTTAAAACTCATAAAGGAAGACTTAAAGGTGGGGTATGTAATTTATTTCAGAAACACTTTTTGTTATATTCCATGGAATGCTCTTAACATCCCGATAGCAATGAATATATTAAATGCTTTGACAATAAATACATAAAAACATGTCATCTGTGGAAGCCGTAGCGCTGTAAAAAGCACGACCAATCATTTTAGCCGGCCCGGCCTACCTGCCTGTCAGCCTTCCATCTGTGCACAAACTTATCTCGTGCCCTCATTGGTCATGTGCGCGTTCGTGTGTGTTGGAGGAGGGGCTCTGTAAGGAAGTCTGAAGGAAGAGGCAGATTTTTTCCGGTTGTGTACTTTCAAATTCTAGCGCACTCGAGCTGGTTTCTCCAAAATTACATACCCCACCTTTAATTGTTCGATTTGTATTCACCAAATAAAAAAAAATACACAGTTTTTAATTCATAGCATTGATAATAGGGCTTGTCAGGACATTTGCAGCTGTTCTGCATGGTTTTAGAGTCAGTGGTTAGGGTGATGGTTTGAGTAAAACTCAGGGTAGAGATGTAGTGGTTGTGGTTAGGGTCTACAGCAGATACAAGTGCCATGAAAACTGTGTGTGTGTGTGTGTGTGTGTGTGTGTGTGTGTGTGTGTGTGTGTGTGTGTGTGTGTGTGTGTGTGTGTGTGTGTGTGTGTGTGTGTGTGTGTGTGTGTGTGTGTGTGTGTGTGTGTGTGTGTGTGTGTGTGTGTGTGTGTGTGTGTGTGTGTGTCAGCACGTAAGGGAGTTCTTCAGTACTTGTGGTTTTGTAGTAACACTGCCCCAGTTTCTGTTTAAATCCACATTAATATCGTTGTACATAAATTCTTATGTATATTTTTAAAATCGTGTAAATATTCTAAAGCTTAGGCCACAACGCATACGTCGACAGCTTCCTTGCTGAATTGCGGCCGCTTGCACTCTGTGGCGTCCAGACAAGCTGCTGCAGCGCTGCCTCTCAGCCCTATCGTTACACATTAACATTTGCCTTAGATAATGGCCATCATTATTAGAATATTTCCATTCATTTACATTTAGTTCAGACCTACAGATGTTAAAAAGAGTATGTTCAATAAAAAAAGAAAACATACATATATTTAGACATTGAAAGTGAAAGTGAAAGGTATGAGTTATTCGTGCAAACCGTGCTTGAAACACAGGAATAATAAGAACATCTCTAGATGAGCTTTAGCAGAGCCTGGCCTGGGCGTAAGATTAAAAGTAGTGTAAAACAATTATAAACGTTTTAAGAGTTTAAATAATGTACCGTTAATTGGCCTATATAAGAATGTTATTATAGAGTGTTAAGTGATGGTGTCAGAAAAAAGAAATACATTGTATGTTTTACATTTGAAATGTCAGAGCCAGACATAGGGGAGGTGTTGATATTCATTTAAGAAGAGTGCACAATCTTTGAGTTTTTATTCTGAGATGTTATTGGCTTTCTGTTGAACTTATTCAAGACTGACTAACTTATTGTCACCCTGTTCCTGTGTCTGTGTCTCAGGCCTACCTCAGTATCTTGTATCTGAAGCCGAGGACACAGATCCTACTGAGGGGGAAGAAGATTCTGGCTAAGCTGGTGTCGAAGAGGCTGAAATTTATCGAGCATGACGTGTACAAACCCCAATTCAGCGTATCCTTTCCATTCAAGATTTGTGTAACGGTATAAAGCCATGTTATCTATTTCTGTGGCTCTATTCATATGAAAACAGGAAGTTGCAAGTTAGGTGCTTTTGATGAAAAACACCTCCCATGTTGCTGGAAGGTGTCTGAGAGAGGAACATTTAAATTCAAACAGTTTTTCTACATCATTTCAATGTTCAGATACACTTAAAATGTAAGATATGTCTGACAGTTTCCACCAAAAAAAGGTTAAAACTGATTTCATCCACTCAAATAAACATAAGGCAGTATAGGCCATGCTAATACACAACTACTGTACAGTATATTATATTTAAAATCCATCTTAAAAGATAAACACTTTTTTTGGTACAAAGTCAAGTTTTCCTTAGGACTGAGTACTGAAAGCTGGTAATAATTGTCTGAATAAGTATATTATGTATATAAATGAAAATGATTTGCTTCTGCTCCTGACTCAAATCTTTAGCTTGAAATGTATTTATTGACCTTATTCTGGAACCTGCCAACGCTCAGTGTTGTTAACCTTGACTGGTGTGTGTCAGAAAGACAAGGTGAAGGTGACGTTTGGGCTGAACCCGAAAGACAAAGAGCACTGTGGCATCATGATGTATCACAGGAACAGACTCATTAAAGCCTACGAGAAAGTGGGCTGCCAGCTGAAGGTAGAGGAGAAGGATTAATCTATAAGTTACACGCATGGCAGGTGCAGTTCTCTGCTCCAAATGTAGTTCTATGAATATCTGCCTCTGCTTAAATCTCACTTCCCACATCCCTCCAGGCTTCAGGTCAAAGGGCAGGAGTCGGGGTCATCGGTGTCATTGAGTGCAACTTCCTCAAACCTGCTCACAACAAGCAAGACTTTGAATACACCAAAGAATACAGGTACAAAACAAACAAAATAAAGACGCATAAAAAGCTTTGTGCTTATACAGCAAGCATTATGGAATTAAATAGCTACTTAGGTTGATTCTTGCCATATGGCAGATTAGAGCAGAACATTTGATTACAGACTGTATTTACAAAGTTATGAGGAAAAAGCCACAACGACTCATGCTGCTCTGTCTGGTGCTGCTTCCATTTCCTAGTTTTGAGGCTGGAAATGATCACAGTATATTCAAAGGCACATTTTGACACGTTTTATTTAAGAGAAACATTTGCATATTACACGCCGTTTACACGAGGAGAAAACTGCTTGTATCTGCATAGTTTCGCGTGCGTATAGCCCTATTATTTACACGAGGCCGATAGAAACTGACCCCACAAACGATAACGGGTCCCAAGGTGGATAGATTTGCAAACGAAACGCTCTGGGGGGTCAACCGAGTCCGTGTAATCACCTCTATACGAATATTTCCTGAAAAAATTGCGATAGCCCCACCTCTCCTGCTCACTGCTGTAGCAACTATCAAAAATAGCTGTGTTAATTAAACGCACAAGGGGTTCTTGAATGAAATAATATTATAAAAGGCAAACCAGAATTGTTAACGCCCAATATACTCCTTAAACAAAATAAACAGAGTCAGATTTCATGCATTGATCCATTATATTGACAGAGGAGCGATCTCACCCGGTGTTTGTAGAGAATATCTCTCTTTCTGAGCGTGTCCTCTCCACGGAGACGTGCTTCTTGGTCGGTCGATGCAATATCCACAGATTCGGTTTCTTTCAGTTAACTTCCCCGTTGCATTTATCCATATGCTGAGGAAATTACTATATCCCGCTGAATACTAGCAATCGCCACACACACTTCCTCATGTCAGTAGCTACTGCTAGTGCTACTGCTACTGACCATGCTACAGATATTAGTGCAAAATCTACAGCTCCTCTACCACAACCATCAGCAACAAGTGGACATGGAGAATTACATGAACTACATGTTGCTAAATACACCGCGGGGCTTAAACAGAAGGGTAGCCATGGCAACATTGTTGCGGGGCTGCTCTTCTTCGCTGCTTTTGGTGTATTTTGGCGGAAGTTACAGCGCCACTTACAGTCCCGGCATATGTACTACAGCGTTTCCAGCGGCCTCGTTTGAACAGACACGTTAAATGAAACGAATGCATGTGAACGGAAGACTTTTTTTAATACGCATACTGTGCATAAACGCAAACGTTCCCGTGTGAGTGGGGCCTCAGGCCCCACTCACACGGGAACGTTGTGTGTGTTGTGTGTGTTGTGTTTTTGTTATTGAGAGAAATATTTAAAAAAATGTCACTGCCTTTTTTATTTTCTCCTCTCAAGACTCACCCTAGGTGCTTTGGGCCTAAAACTGAACGACTACTGGAAAGAGGTGACAGAGAAGAAAGCCAGAGAGCGAGAGTTTCAGGCTGTGGAAAGAAATGAAAATGAAGACCAGTCTGACTCTGACGAGTGAGTGTTGTTTTTATCTGACAGAAAATCTTTGTCCTTATGTCTTCCAAAATACATTAAAGGCACTTAAAATGTATTATTTCAAACGTTTAAAACATACAGTATTACATTTTCTGCTGTGCTTCTTATGGGCGGATTTGGTTCATTTGATTCATCCGGCTATAAATCTGTAATTGAAACTGTTACTGCCACTGGGAGTTAAATAACGAGTTCAAGTTTTACAAGCTCTATACAGTAAATAGTGACGATACAGAAGATAATCTTCTCATGTAGGAACTTGTTCAACTGAAAGTGAAAATAGGTTGTATTTTCCAAAGCTTGAAACTAGAGAGACAATGCTTCCTTAGCTGCTCCAAGCTACAAAAACGCTGAGGCAGGGAACCTCAGGATTATTTATAGTTATTGATCATTATTTATATAGCGTACAAAACAATGTGAACTATGAAAATATGTGTATCTTTTATGTAGTTTTGGAACAGATGCCTTCCTGTATAATATAAACTTGCTGAAATTAATTTGTTCTGACATAACTTAACCCTCTTATGCCAGCTTCTGTCTACTGGCATTAAAAATCCCTGTCTTTCTGTATTTGCAGGGGTCCCATATGGTTACAGTGTGAAGAGTGCCTGAAGTGGAGAAGCGTCCCGTCAAGTCATTACAACACGATCCCTGAGAGCTGGAACTGCAGCCAGAACCCAGACCCTCGCTACAGGTGTGTATTCCTCATTATTGTTGTCCTTTGATTGGACATATGACATTCTATTTATCACAAATTAAGGAGATTACATCATTATTTCCAAAAGTAACTGTTTTACAAGTCGACACAAAAGTAAATAATTTCTTAGTGACCTAAATTATATTTACATGTTGAAGAGGTGGAAGCATAGAGGAAAATCTATTTAAAGGTGTCCTATCATGCAAAATGCACTTTTTGATGTCTTTTATACATAAATATGTGTCCCCGGTGTGTCAGGGAACTCACAAAGTGTAAGAAAACAAAACCCTCTCTTTTCCTCCGTACCCAAATCCCTAAAAACGGGGGTACAGCGGAGCTGATGCAGATTTGCGTCCGATATGACGTAATATCGGAAATGTGGACCCACAGCACTATCAGAAACGTTGCTATCAGAAACAATGCCCAACGTGTTTTGGACGTAATATGGTCTTTGTTTACATTAGCTAGCATCGCTAACACTCAGAGCTAACCTGTACTGGAGAGGGTATGTGTAAAAAAGCAGGAAATAAAAAAAGGAACTCACCTTGTGGTAAACCCGCAAGAGAGAAATAATTTGAGCTCCATACTGTTTCAGAAATAATCCTTGATGTGGTTTGGAACATGATATGGCGTTTAATCACGGCAGCATTTAGCTTTATCTCGTAGAATTCTGAGCAGGCACAAGCTCCCCCTCCTCTTTTTTCGAAGCTAAGGACCCAGATCAGCAATTCTCTAAGGGCTATGAGGGATGTCTAAAATGCATGATCTGTTTGTATTTTGAGCAAAACACATCATAGACATGTTTTTTATATATTTTTATATATCTGAGACCCATAATATATGCCTAAAAATAGCATAATAGGAGACTTTTAAAACATATCCGTATAAATGAGGACAGGGCTTGATGCGTCACATGTTTAGGCAAAAGCATCCTCTTCTCAAACCTGTACAGTTCTCTACTGTCTATAATATACAGGGTGTGTACGGGTGCTGGAAATCCTTGAAAATGCTTGAAATTGTACGAGGTGTTTTCAAGGTTTGAAAAGTGCTTGAATTTTGGGAATGGTGCTTGAATTTGGGATAAAGTGCTTGAAATTGTAAATGCTTTACTTCGCTTTTTAGATTAAAAGAAAATAAAGAAGTCGGAGCGCGCTTAATTGCTTCGCTTTTACATAAAACAGCTCCGTTCCGGCCTTCCCGCGCTATGCGCGTGACCGGCAAGTGTTTTTGTTACGTGTGTGACCTGGGCATTCTGATGAGAGTGATAGATGACAGTATGCCAGGAGGTTGCCGTTTCAACGAGCGTTGGCTAGCAGAAGACAAATACAAGCCATGGCTAAGACGAGGGTCAAGCGAAGCCCAAGAGTAGCCTCCTGCAAAGTGTGCAACAATAACGATGCGAGAGTCTGCGCTGACGAGCCACACACCACACGAAAGGTACGCCAGAGTAGAGCATTTTAGATTAGGCTATCGTTGCATGTAAAATACATGACACTTTTCTCTGTGCGCGGCAAAACAAGCTCGCCAAAATGGCTTCACTAGTCTGGCAGTATTTTAAGTGTCCGAAAATGACAATAAAATAGCGGTATGCAACGTGTGTGTGAAGCAGAAATCCTGCAGCTCCACCCGCTGGGACGGACCGGTGAGCGGAGCAGAACACACATTAAGAGTTAGACCTAACACACTTAGCTATTTTATCTACCTCTGGAACAAGCTAAACTAGTTATAAATATATTTATTCTTCACTGTCGGGTCGCTCATTACTGGATCAGTGAGCTGCAGGAGATACTGACGGGCTGTCGGGAGAGAGAGAGAGGGGGAGAGAGGAAAAGAGAGCAGTATCGGCCGATACTGATTCCGGCGATCGGCCCCAAAATTGGCGATCGGAGCATCCCTAATAATTGTATATGATGTTTTATAATGATTGATCATGAAAGTGTTCTCAAAGCTGGTAAAGGTGCAGCTAGTTTGAATGACTTTGTATACTACAGAGTAGCTTGTGAATTTACTCCAGGTGGAACTAAAGTCTGATTTAACACTTGATTATATTTCACATCATTCATCCACATCTGTGAAGTAACTAAAGGTATTAAATACATGTAGTGGAGTCAAAGTACACCATTTACCTCTGACTTGTGTTTACTGCCAACCTAAAAGTACCTCAAAAATAGTAATCAATAATATATTGAAAAGTTATTTGGCTGATTGTTTTATATTGGCTCAGCCAGGTTATATGGGATGCCCAGTCTACGTACAGATGGGTCACTCATTTTGAAATATTAAACTTAGTTTTCTTTTCTAACATTTTTTATTTTTCATCCTCATTTAGAATGCTATTATGAAACACATATTTGGTTGTTTATAGCATAAAGAACATCTGATTTAATGTGAGGTAGGGAAATAATCATTTGAGTATAAGTATGTGTATATAAATATGTAATTTACAACAGCTGTAAGATGCTTGAAAAGCTTGAAAATGCACCTTGAAAATGCTTGAAAAGTGCTTGAATTTGACTTTGGAAAAGGTGTAAGAACCCTGAATATAGTCTTTAAATGCTCAAAAATAAATAAGTGATGATAACATGCTTATCGCTCTGTTTCATTTACAAGATGCAAAACCTCCCTACTTTAATCTGTCTAACCTAAACACGGAAGTGTGTGTGTGTGTGTGTGTGTGTGTGTGTGTGTGTGTGTGTGTGTGTGTGTGTGTGTGTGTGTGTGTGTGTGTGTGTGTGTGTGTGTGTGTGTGTGTGTGTGTGTGTGTGTGTGTGTGTGTGTGTGTGTGTGTGTGTGTGTGTGTGTGTGTGTGTGTGTGTGTGTGTGTGTGTGTTTGAGTTTCTCATACATGTCTTGCTCATACATGTCTCTCGGTCTTTCAGAAGCTGCTCTTCACCAGAGGAAGCAGAAGACAGCGAGGAGATGTTAACACCTAGCTACCAGAAAAACCACAAGAAACAGTAAACTCTCATTTCTTTTCTGCAGACCTCTCTAAATTGTGAGATGAACTTGTACATGGTCAGATGTTTAACAGAGCTTCTCTTGCTGAAAGCATGTGTGTATATTTTCTCACGTGCCATTTTGTGGTTTCCCTCTGGCGGTTTCACACTCGTATTTCCGGTTCATGCGACTGTGTGGTATAGAGTTGCTCTGACAGTGATCAACGGAGACGGACTGAAATGAGAAAGCAGTCAGTTCACAATACTGTGCCTTGTTACTTTACTACAGTAAATTAAAATACATGTTATTCTTCCTAGCTACTTTTCTATTTGAAATCCAAAATCTTTTTTTACATCTAATACATTAATTATTAGATGTTACTGATGTATTAGTGGCTGAAATCATCAACTAGCTAACTAACTTAGATAGCTTCTTATTACCGGATAGACTTACAAGCAGAATTTAAAGTTAATTAACGGTTGAAAATATTAAAAGATTGACAAAATGTTCTAAACTATACACTTTTGTATTACTGCGATGTGCCACTTGCTATTAGTCCAGTGCTATTACCACTTCCCTAGTAACAGATCATCACCCTAGCACAGGGGTACTCAAACTATTTTATTAAAGGTCCACTTGTGAATTTTATACAAGATCACTGGTCCGGATAAATGCCAGTAAAGTCCCCCCCCCCCCCCCACCCGCGGTTAACTTGCGGTCTGCAATGCGTACTGTAAATATATATGCACGTTCATTCTCACAACGCGTCAGACACAAGAAAATATACATTAATTTACATCAGATTTTTTTTTTTTATCATTTTTTTTTATATAATGGGGGACAGGGTTCGGTCCGGATTTTTTTTTTTAGTTCGGTCCGGAGTTTGAGAAGCCCTGCCCTAGCAAGTGGAGACAAAACAGCGAATCAGAAATAAGCTAGTCATATTTTCATATTTTCTGGCTGTTATTGTGGTACACTGTAACTTTCCTATACATCTCAAGTGTCAAAAGGTTTTGGAGCAGTAAGCACAACTGGAGCTAGGGCAAAAATGTAAAATCAAATAAATATATACAGTATATAACTTGAAGATAATCTGCCCTCTCAACTCATTCATCTCTTATCTTTCCCTGCAGAGAGCATCCAAAAAAAAGAAAACGAGAAAAGTCATTGGAGGTTTGTAAAAACTTTTTGGGCAACTTTCCCATTGATGAAAGTAGCCGTTTGCTATACAACGTCTCGATATATTGTGTATACTGTAAGTGTGTTTGCTTGTTTTTGTCACAGGTATCTGAGTTTCAGGACCAATCGCTTCAACATCAAATCCTCTCACGCAGTTCATCAGAGCCGAGCCAGCCCACCTTCCAGTCCACACACACACCTGATGACACTAGAGCAGCAGGCCAACGCACACAACACACAGCAGAGCAAGATCCGACGGGCACAGATCCCCTGGCAGATTATTATGCAGGCAAACATGACGATGTACAGACACAAAGTACAGTCATACAACACAGGCCTGTTGGAAGAGGCACAGTTATTAAAGACAAAACACAAGTCACACAAAGTGAGACTCATGACCTCAGGCTTGGAGATAAAGAGAGCCCATTGAACATGGAGAAAAGAGAAGAGGAGCCCACATTAAGGTATGTTATATCTGTGCTGTGTGACAGACTCATGTGATCTTCATTACGATTTACACGTTTTTCCCTCCTTTTAGCCATTCTTTTTCAATTATCTTAAGTTCCTGAGGAAAGAGACTCCATTGCTGTTTTTTAATTTGAAAATAATTATGTTAGTACAATTCCAAGTAGTAAACTATATACTCACTTGCATTGTACATGAATTTCTTTGGGTTAGTGTTGTTTTCAAGGGATATTGCAAGCGGATGGAGCATTTTCACACATTTCAAGTGATAACTACAGTTATATAGCATGGTGTTCACCGCCACAACAATTTCAGCTGTATTGGCCGCCATTTTCATTATTTTTCTGGTCAAAGCTAACATGAAAACATAAAATCCAGTGTTATTAAAAAAATGTTTTACGTTTCAATAAGTTCATTTTCACATTGTCAATAAACTAATTGGTTATCTTTTATCTTTTGTAGCCTCAAAAGGAAACCAGGATCGTTATTTTACTGTGTAAAAAATAAGCCATATATTATGGAGAAGCAGCAACCTGGAGACGTGACCGAAAAGATGAATCCTGTACAACAAACACAGAGACCTGAGACACTGTCCTCAAAGAAGACCAAGGGCAGCAGCAGCCAAGTAGAGAAGCCATCTGACGCGGCACAGCGACTCCCCACCAGCCTCACCTGGAACCCCTCCCTCCCCCTTGCTCAGACCGTGATGGTTTCTCCTCTGAGTCGGACCGAGGGTCCTTGGAGCCGACCCCTGCCCTCAGAAGGGATTGACCTGGAAGCTCATGTGCAGAAGCTGGCTTTGTTGGAGAAAGAGGCCCAGAAGGTGCGCAGGCTTCTTGGGCTGGAGATCTCCAAGACAACTCAAGGCACCATGACGACTCGTTCCGAATCCACAGCCAGCCGAGCGGTCGGCTGCCAGACGGACGCGGCTGAGGTCAGGAGTTTATTACACAATAGTTTAGGTTCATTTATGTGTTCAGTCTTGTGTGTGTTTATCTATCTGACTGTCCGCAACTAATCTTGCATACTGCCAGACCAAAAGGCCTAATATTTATTTTTGCATGTTTTTGAATGTATGCTTAAGAACCTTTTGTGGTTTTTGGTGATTCAGAATTGATAAAAAATATTTTTATTTACTTTGTTTAACTTTCATTGATTGCAGACTTGTACATTTTCCTAACTGGCCGATAGGGGTCACAAGTCATCAACAATTGCTAAAGTAACAAAGACATTTCTGGCAATAGTTGACTAAAAACAAGCCTTACAAAGTCTCTTCCAGGCCACATTTTGACCTTTTTATTGTCGGTAAAAAAACGGAATTTCAGAAACAATGTCTCATGACAGATTATTACACAGCCAATATGTTATAATCCATTAAAGTTAGGCAGGATATAAGAAGAAACCAACACATGAGCGTTGTGCTTGACAAGGGAAAAAGGTTTATTTTCTAGGCCATCTGCTCAGACTTATTCATCTCAAATGAAAGACTAACAGCAAACATGTGCTCTCATTCCTCTGCATCAGAGCTCTACTTCATCCAGGAACCCGGCTCCAGGACATCAGGAGCTGGTCTTCGCTGGTCAGAGATCTGTGTGTGGGCCGAAAGAACAGCCTGAGCACAACATACCTAAAAAGGACAAAACAGGACCTCCTGGCAGGGTGAGAGTCGGGGACAGCGAGGCCTGTGAAGACAACAGGTGTGTGTTCGAGACAAGTCAGCTTCTATCTCTACCAGCGCTTCACTGTTTCTACCACTATTACTACTCCAAAAACATTTG